>NW_012105697.1:782777-792043 GCF_000951045.1 Mandrillus leucophaeus | reverse complement strand
GCTCCCTCCCGGGAGACGGAGGTCGCAGTGAGCCGAGACCGTGCCATTCTACTCTAGCCTGGGCGCTAAGAGTGAAACTTCGTCTCAAAAAAAAAAAAAAAAAACAAAAACCCTCACCCATCCATTAAAGATAGGAAATACTATGCTAAGAAGTGATCTCCAACTGAAATAAAACTGGCAATTTTTAAAGAAGAGAGGATTTCCTTAAGGTTGAAGAGTATTCCATTGTGTAACTAATACCAATTTTTTTTTTTTTTTTTTTTTGAGAGGGAGTCTCGCTCCGTCACCCAGGCTGGAGTGAAATGGTGCAATCTCAGCTCACTGCAACCTCCAACTCCCTGGTTCCAGCGATCCTCTTGCCTCAGCCTCCCAAGTAGCTGGGACTACAGGCGCCCACCACCACGCCTGGATAACTTTTTTGTATTTTTAGTAGAGACAGGGTTTCACCACGTTGGCCAGGCTGGTCTCAAACTCCTGGCCTCAAGTGATCCACCCGCCTTGGTCTCCTAAAGTGATGGGATTACAGGTGTGAGCCACCGTGCCCAGCCTACTATGTTTCCTTTTTGAGGCTTGGGGTCCCAATAATCTCGTAACCCAGGCAGTAGGCAGTGTACCCAACAGGCACCACATTTTCCATTCATCCAGTGGTGGTCACTTAGACTGCCTCTATCTTGGTAACTGTAAATAAAGCTGCACTGGCCAGGCACTGTGGCTCATGTTTCTGATCCCAGGACTTTGGGAAGCCAAGTCAGGAGGATCAGCTGAGCCCACAGGAGTTTCAGACCAGCCTCGGCAACATGGTGAAACCCTGTCTCTACAAAAAAATACAAAGATCAGCGAGGTGTGGTGGGAGGCTATAGTGGCAGGATTGCTCAAGTCTGGGAGGTCGAGGCTGCAATGAGCTATGATTGCCCCACCGTACTTCAGCCTGAGCCACAAAGTGAGACCCCGTTTCAAAAAACAGTATAGCCAGGTGGCGGCTCACGCCTGTAATTCCAACACATTGGGAGACCGAGGCGGTTTGATCACGCAATCAGGAGTTCAAGACCAGCCTGTCCAACATAGTGAAATCCCGTCTCTATTAAAATATAAAATTTAGCCAGGCACAGTGGCAGGTGCCTGTATAATCCCAGCTACTCAGGAGGCTGATGCAGGAGAATCGCTTGAACCCGGGAGGCGGATGAACTGAGATTGCGCCACCTCACTCCATCCTGCACGACAGAGTGAGACTCGTCTCAAACAAACAAAAAGTGTAAAATAAAGTTGTGGGGTAGAAAGTAGAGTTGTTTTAAATGCACTAGCTGGCTGGGTGCAGTGGCTCACGCCTGTAATCTCAACATTTTGGGAGGCCAAAGCGGGCAGATCACGAGGTCAGGACAGAGACCATCCCGGCTAACATGGTGAAACCCCATCTGTATTTAAAACACAAATAAAATCAGCCAGGCATGGTGGGACGTGCCTGTAATTCTGGCTACTCGGGAGGCTGAGGCAGGAGAATCGCTTGAACCCAGGAGGTAGAGGCTGCAGTGAGCCGAGATCATGCCACTGTACCCCCCAGCCTGGGTGACAGAGCAAGATCCTCTCTCAAGAGAGAAATGACCACAGTTCATGTGCATTTTACTGTAATTTTTACTTGTCTTTGCCCCCATTATTTTTGATCTGGGATTGGTTAAATCCACAGATATGTCAGGCCAACGGTACGATCCCTGAAAGGGATAGAAACAGGTTGAAAATAAGGACCAGGACAGACACCAGAGTTGATGAAGATCTAGCACCTGTGTTCAGAACAAGCCATCCCTCTCTAGCCTCAATGCCATTTCTTTTTTGAGACCGAGTTTTGCTCGTTGCCCAGGCTGCAGTGCAGTGGCGTGATCTCAGTTCACGGCAACCTCCACCTCCTGGGTTCAAGGGATTCTCCTGCCTCAGCCTCCCGAGTAGCTGGGATTGATTACACGTGTCTGCCACCACGCTCGGCTAATTTTTATATTTTTAGTAGAGATGCGATTTCACCATGTTGGTCAGGCTGGTTTCAAACTCCTGACCTCAGGTGATCCACCCAAGTCGGCCTCCCAAAGTGCTGGGATGACAGGCGTGAGCCAGTGCGCCTGGCCTTCTGAAAGTCCTGGAGAGGTCGTCTGCTTCCTCCTAGGACACAGTGTGGACTGATTCTGCTCACCTCTGAGTTCGTCCTTTGCTCTCTCAGACAGATCCACTCGGTGCATCTTTTCAAAGACCTGGATGGTTGCCAACTCCGTCCAGTAGCTGTGACAATGGCTGATGAGGATTTCTGCCAGTTGCTTCCCATCCGCCTCGTCTACCTCATTCTGGGGGATCTTCTGGACTTCATTTCCCAGGGAGACTGTCCTGAGCAGAGACTTGAACTTGCTCAGCTCATCCTGGCTGAGCTGCTCCAGGAGAGCCTGCAGGTTGAAGTTCACCTCGGTCGAAGACACCATCTTGTCCCACGTGGGAGTTCTGATGAGAATTAAGGGAGGAATGGAGAGGGATGTTGATCAGCACTCCTGTCTCAATGCCAGTCCCCTTGGTGCCATGAACAAGGGCACTCACACATTACCCTGCTTCTTCAAGAACAAACTCCCAGCCTGGGCAACACAGTGAGACCCCCACCTCCACAAAAAGTAAGTTAGCAGTGGCTGGTGGTGCATGCCTGTAGTCCCAGCAACTTAGGAGGCCGAGGTGGGAGGATTGCTTGAGTCTGGGAGATTGAAACTGCAGTGAGGCTTGATTGTGCCACTGCACTCCCATCTGGGCAAGAGTTAAACCTCATCTCGTTTTACTTTTATTTACTTATTTTTGAGACAGTTTCACTCTGCTGCCCAGGTTGGAGTTCAGTGGTGTGATCTCAGCTCACTGCAACCTCCGCCTCCCAGGTTCAAACAATTCTCCTGCCTCAGTCTTCCGAGTAGCTGGGATTATGGGCACCCACCACCACACTCAGCTACTTTATTTTTTTTTTTGAGACGGAGTGTCACTGTCACCCTGGCTGGAGTGCATTGCTACAATCTCAGCTCACTGCAACCTCCACCTCCCGGATTCAAGCAATTCTCCTGCCTCAGCCACCCGTGTAGCTGGGATTACAGGTGTTCACCACTATGCCCAGCTAATTTTTGTATTTTTAGTAGAGATGGGGTTTCACCAGGTTGGTCTCGAACTCCTGACCTCCTGATTCGCCCCTCTCGATGCCCAGCTAGTTTTTCGAATTGCAAAATAACCAGCTACTGTTAGAGTTTTCCCTGAGGGACTGCTCAGGCTCTAAAAGTTAGTCTATGAAGTAAAAACACTCTCTCATTACAACAAAGTAGTAACACAACAATGAAAGGACATGCATAGATCGGATGAGGAAGTGGAAAGCTATGTGGATCACCCAGGAGATAAGACACTTCATGAAAACTGGGGTGAATGTGAAAATGCAAACACACAGCCAGGCACGGTGGCTCATGCCTGTAATCCCAGCACTTTGGGAGCTGAGGCAGGTGGGTCATGAAGTCAGGAGATCAAGACCATCCTGGCTAAAACAGTGAAACCCCGTCTCTACTAAAAATACAAAAAATTAGCCGAGTGTGGTGGTGGGCACCTGTAGTCCCAGGAGGCAGAGCTTGCAGTGAGCTGAGATGGTGCCACTGCACTCCAGCCTGGGTGACAGAGTGAGACTTTGTCTCAAAAAAAAAAAAAAAGAAAATGCACACACATGGAGACCTCTCAGAAGTGATCCAGGACCTCACTTCGCCTTCTGGTCTTGCAGTGGCAAAGACAATGGTTTGTCAAGCATTTGAGGAGCAGTGGCCTCAGGCTAGGGCGGGGCAGCAAGGCTGGGGAAGAGAGGCCTCAGCAATTCACTGTGCCGGTGTGCTAGGGTTTGCTTTTTTGAGACAGAGTTCAAAAAACTCCCCAGGCTCGAGTATAATGGTGCAATCTCGGTTCTCTGTAACCTCCGCGTCCCAGGTTCAAGCGACTCTCCTGCCTCAGCCTCTTGAGTAGCTAGGATTGCAGGTATCGGCCACCACGCTAGGCTAATTTCTGTAATTTTAGTAGAGATGGGGTTTTGCCATGTTGGCCAGGCTGGTCTCGAACTCCTGACCTCAAGAGATCTGAACCACCTCAGCCCCGCAAGGTGTTGGGATCACAGGCATGAGCCACCGCATCTGGCCAACACTGTTTATTACTTAACCACTCTTTTTGGCTCTGGCCACTCCCCAGGTGGGCTGGATTCACACAGAATAAATAGAAAACAAAGAGCTAGTGAATGGACGTTACTTAAATGGAAGTAAAACGGCAAGTTTAATTAAAACAGGCCTGAGGCTGGGCCTGGTGGCTCATGCCTGTAATCCCAGCACTTTGGGAGGCTGAGGTGGGTAGATTGCCAGAGGTCAGGAGACTGTCAGGCCTCTGAGCCCAAGCTGAGCCATCGCATCCCCTGTGACTTGCACATATATACGCCCGCCCGGATGGCCTGAAGTAACTGAAGAATCACTAAAGAAGTGAAAATGCCCTGTCCCTGCCTTAACTGATGACATTCCACCACAAAAGTGCAAATGGCCAGTCCCTGCCTTAACTGATGACATTCCACTACAAAAGTAGTGCAAATAGCCGGTCTTTGCTTTAACTGATCACATTCCACCACAAAAGAAGTGCAAATAGCCAGTCCTTGCCTTAACTGATGACATTCCACCACAAAAGAAGTGAAAATAGCCAGTCCTCGCCTTAACTGATGACATTCCACCACAAAAGAAGTGAAAATGGCCGGTCCTTGCCTTAACTGATGACATTCCACCACAAAAGAAGTGAAAATGGCCGGTCCTTGCCTTAAGTGATGACATTACCTTGTGAAATTCCTTCTCCTGGCTCATCCTGGCTCAAAAAGCTCCCCCACTGAGCACCTTATGACCTCCACTCCTGCTGGCCAGAGAACAACCCGCCTTTGACTGGAATTTTCCTTTACCCACCCAAATCCTATAAAACGGCCCCACCCCTATCTCCCTTCACTGACAGACTCTTTTCGGACTCAGCCCGCCTGCACCCAGGTGATTAAAAAGCTTTATTGCTCACACAAAGCCTGTCTGGTGGTCTCTTCACATGGATGCGCATGACAGAGACCAGCCTGGCCAATATGATGAAACCCCGTCTCTACTAAAAGTACAAAAATTAGTCGGGTGTGGTGTCCCGGCTACTTGGGAGGCTGAGGCTGTGGTGAGCCACTGAACTCCAGCCTGGGGCAACAAGAGTGAAACTGTCTCAAAAAAAAAAAAAAAAAAAAAAATTAAGATAAGTTAGAGGTGGAGCCTGGTCTCAGGACACAGGTGTGTGGCTTTTACTTTACTGAAGCTGGCTGGGGGCCCGTGGCTCACACCTGTAACCCCAGCACTTTGCGAAGCCAAGGCGGGAGGATTGCTTGGAGTTTCAGACCAGCCTGGCCAACATGGCAAAACTCTGTCTCTACAAAAAAAGCAAACAAACAAACAAAAAAGCGCTGGGCATAGTGGCATGCACCTGTAGTCCCAGCTACTCAGGACGCTGAGGTGGGAGGATCACCTGAGCTAGGGAAGTTCAGGCTGCAGTGAGCTGTGATCGCACCACTGCACTCCAGCCTGGTAAAACAGAAACACAACACTGGGAGTGGTGGCTGAGGCTTGTAATCCCTGCACTTTGGGAAGCTGGGGTGGCTCACGCCTGTAATACCAGCACTTAGGGAGGCCGAAGTGGGAGGATCACCTGAGGTCTGGAGCTGGAGACCAGCCTGGCCAACATAGTGAAACCCTCTATCGACTAAAAATACGAAAACTAGCTGGACATGGTGACAGGCGGCTGTAGGCCCAGCTACTTAGGAGGCTGAGGTACGAGAATTGCTTGAACCTGGGAGGTGGAGGTTGCAGTGAGCTGAGGCAGCGCCATTGCACTCCAGCCTGGGAAAGAGCTACTTTGTCTCAACAACAACAACAAAATTATATATATAGCAGTAGCAACAAAAACTTTACAGACAGGGTGTAACACCTCTCTATATGCTAGCTGTGAATAACGTGAGAATGACAACTAACATAGGTATTTGCATAAGACTCAGGTCCAGAAGCTGGAATAGAATGAGGATAAGAGGCTCCACCACCTCAATGAATAGAAGACAATACCTTCTGTTAAGAGGACTCATTAGACACAACCTCAGCACCGCCCAGGACTCCACACACAGCAACCACAGCATCTGACCTGTTCCTTTTTTTATTTTTTGAGCTCTATTCTAAATCCCCCAAGAGAACAGAAATAAAAGCACACAAACTTATCCTCTTATGAACCAATGTAAACTAGAGACACTCTAGATCTAAGCACCTGCTACTCTTTCCCAAGTCAGAACCACTGAATTTTTTTTTTTTTTTTTTTTTTTTTTGAGACAGTTTCTCTCTTGCTGCCCAGGCCGGAGTGCAGTGGCATGACCTCGGATCCCCACAACCTCCACCTCCCGGGTTCAAGGGATTCTCCTGCCTCAGCCTGAGGAAAGAGAGACCCTCTCATATTGTTTTATACTCAGTACTTGTTTCAAGAAAAAAAACCAGGAGGTAAAACCAAAGACAGGCAGCCCGGCACCAAGCCCAGAACCAGGCCTGGGTCTGCCTGGCCTAAACCCAGTAGTTAAAAATCAACTCATGACTTAGAAACCGATGTTTCGAACGTTGTAGAGAACATTGTGATACTCCCTGCCCTGTTGTTTCTCTGACTACCAGTGCATGAAACCCCCGTCCCGTATCCCCCAGATTGCTTAATCACAACCCTTTCATATGAAATCTTTAGTGTTGTGAGCCCTTAAAAGGGACAGAAATTGTGCACTTGGAGAGCTCGGATTTTAAGGCAGTAGCTGGCTGATGCTCCCAGCTGAGTAAATCCCTTCCTGCTACAACTGGGTGTCTGAGAGGTTTGGTCTGTGGCTGGTCCTGCTATAAGCCTCCCGAGTAGCTGGGATTACAGGCATGCTCCACCATGCCCACCTCATTTTATACTTTTAGTGGAGACGGGGTTCCTACATGTTGGTCATCACCTCAGGTGATCTGCCCGCCTTGCCCTCCCAAAGCGCTGGTATTACAGGTGTGAGCCACTGAGACCGGCAGAACCACTGAACTCCTAACAGAAGACAAGATTTAGGCCCGAAACGGTGGCTCTTGCCTGTAATTCCAGCAGGTTGGGAGTCTGAGGCAGTAAGATCTCTGGAGCCCGGGAGTTAGAGACCAGCTTGGACAACATACTAACACCCTACATCTAGTGAGTCTCTACAAATAGTGATAATATTATTTAGCCATAACAGATGTGGTGGCACCCTCCCACGGTCCCAGCTACTTCAGAGGCTCAGGTGCGAGGATTGCTTGCGCCCAAGAGGTCAAGGCTTCAGTGAGCTGAGATCCTGCCACAGTGCTCCAGCCTGGGAAACAGAGTAAGACCCTCAAAAAAGAAAACAAACAAACAAAAAACAAAAGACAACTCCAGGTTCCAGCAAGAGAAGAAAAGCTATTCAATGTTTTCCAAGCATGGTGGCTCACGCCTGTAGTCCCAGCTACTCAGGAGGTTAAGGCATGAAAATCGCTTGAACCTGGGAAGTGTTCAAGCTTGAACCTGATTGCAGCACTGCGCTCCAGTCTGGCTGACGGGGCAAGACCGTCTCCCCGCCAAGAAAAAAAAAAGAAGGCCGGGCGCGGTGGCTCAAGCCTGTAATCCCAGCACTTTGGGAGGCCGAGACGGGCGGATCACGAGGTCAGGAGATCGAGACCATCCTGGTTAATACGGTGAAACCCCGTCTCTACTAAAAAGTACAAAAAACTAGCCGGGTGAGGTGGCGGGCGCCTGTAGTCCCAGCTACTCGGGAGGCTGAGGCAGGAGAATGGCGGGAACCCGGGAGGCGGAGTTTGCAGTGAGCCGAGATCTCCCCACTGCACCCCAGCCGGGGCGACACAGCGAGACTCTGTCTCAATTTAAAAAAAAAAGAGGAGAAATTTTACCAATTGTGGAATGAGAGAAATAAAGAAATGAAGTTGCAGAGTTGCTGGAGAGCTACTCACCTCCTAACACCTGGCCCCACTCCCCAGCGGCACTGAGGAATGGAGGCTGAGAAAGTTTAATAAAAAAGCTCCTCTCGGCCGCAGCCCTGTGATTGGCCCTCGGGGCGTAATCCCTGCTGAGCACTTCCTGTATCCGCCGGAATTACTGAGAGGTCGGGGGGCGGGGGTCAATGCCTGACCTGAGCTTCCGGATCTGCACCTGTGGTCCTCAATCTAGGCTGCCTGTTAAATTTACCTATCTGGGGCCTCATTTCAAAGCACGAACGCCCAGAGATGCTGGTTAATGAGTTAACTGCGGCTGCCCAGACCCTGGAGTTCTTTAAAGAGTCCCAGATAATTGTGATTACCGCTGAGAATCACCGCTTAGAAGCCTCAGCTGTGACTGGCTACCTTCTCCCACCACCCCAAGTATATTATTAATAAAAATCCAACCGCATTTCAAGTGAAATATCAATGACACGTCAACTACGAGACACATGAAAAGCACCAAGTTCATCGGTTTTACACTCACAGTATTATTATTATTTTTAATGGAGTCTTGTTTAGTTGCCCAGGCTGGAGTGCAATGGCGTGATCTCGGCTCCTTGCAACCTCCGCCTCCCGGGTTCGAGCGATTCTCCTGCCTCAGCCACCCGAGTAGCTGGGATTGCAGGCATGCGCCGCAACGCCTGGCTAATTTTTGAATTTTTTTTTTTTTTTAAACAGAGTCTCGCTCTGTCACCCAGGCTGGAGTGCAATGGCGCGATCTCGGCTCACTGCAAGCTCCGCCTCCCGGGTTCCCGCCATTCTCCTGCCTCAGACTCCCCAGTAGCTGGGACTATAGGCGGCCCCACCACGCCCTACTAATTTTTTTTTTTTTTTTGTATTTTTGGTAGAGACGGGGTTTCACCGTGTTAGCCAGGATGGTCTCGATCTCCTGACCTCGTGATCCACCCTCCTCGGCCTCCCAAAGTGCAGGGATTACAGGCTTGAGCCACCGTGCCGGGCCGAATTTTTTTTTGGTAGAGACGGGTTTTTGACATGCTGGCCAGGCTGGTCTCAAACTCCTGACCTCAGGTGATCCACCAGTCTCAGCCTCTTAAAGTGCTGGGATTACAGGTGTGACCCACTGTGCCTGGCTGGCAGTATTAATTTTGTAAACATCTAAATAAGACTAAAAAGTTGAGTTTTATAGCTTTTTTTCATTTTTTTTGTTTTGCTTTTTTTTTTTTTTTT
>NW_012105697.1:778990-780965 GCF_000951045.1 Mandrillus leucophaeus | reverse complement strand
TTTTTGAGACAGAGTCTAGCTCTGTTGCCCAGGCTGGAGTGCAGTGGTGCGATCTCAGCTCACTGCAATCTCTGCCTCCTGGGTTCAAGCAATTCTCCTGCCTCAGCCTCCTGGGTAGCTGGGATTACAGGCGCCTGCCACCATGCCAGGCTAATTTTTAGCAGAGACGGTATTTCACCATGTTGGCCAGGCTCTTCTTGAACTCCTGATCTCAGATCCACCTGCCTCGGCTTCCCAAAGTGCTGGGATTACAGGTGTGAACCACCATGCCCAGTCACAGTGCCTTTTTTAAAAAAAATTGTATTTTCTTTTATTTATTTATTTTGAGACAGAGTCTCACTGTTGTTGCACAGGCTGGAGTGCAGTGGCATGATCTTGGCTCACTGCAACCTCTGCCTCCCAGGTTCAAGTGATTCTCCCGCCCTAGCCTTCCAAGCAGGTGGGATTACAGGTTCCCGCCACCATACCAAGCTAATTTTGTACTTTTAGTAGAGACAGTGTTTCACCACCTTGGCCAGGCTGGTCTCGGACTCCTGACCTCAGATGATCCACCCACCTGGGCGTCCCAAAGTGATGGAATTACAGGCGTGAGACACCGTGCCCGGCCCCCTCCCCCTCTTTTTAAAATAGAGACTGGGTCTCCCTTTGTACACCGGGCTGGTCTTGAACTCCTGGGCTCCATGGCCCTCCCGCCTTGACCTCCCAAAGTACTGAGATTACAGGTGTGAACCAGTATGCCTGGCCCATTTTTTATATTTTAATATAAATATTTACATTTATAAGTTTCCATCAGTGCAACACACACATTTCAACAGCCATTTCACCACCACTCAGTTCTAACATTTTAAAAAATACGCTTTGTTATTTCTTCTTTGACCTATGAATTATATAGAATTTTTTTTAAGACTCAAACACATGGGACTAAGAAATTATCTTTTGTTATTCTTGCTAACTTATGTTCTATTGAGGAAATTGAGACTGAAATGGTAAGTAGCAACCCCAAGATCACATAACTCATGGGTGGCTAGGGAGAAGGATGGATTTAAACAGACTTCTGGCTGAGCATGGTGGCTCACGGCTGTAATCCCAGCACTTTGGGAGGCCGAGGTGGGTGGATCACTTGAGGTCAGGAGCTCAAGACCAGCCTGGTCAACATGGTGAAATCCCGTCTGTACTAAAAATACAAAAGTTAGCTGGGTGTGGCGGCAGGTGCCTGTAATCCCAGCTATTCAGGAGGCTGAGGGAGGAGAATTGCTTGAACCCAGGAAGGGGAGGTCACAATAAGCCGAGATCTCGCCACTGCACTCCAGCCTGGGCAATAGAGGGAGACAAGGTCTCAAAACAAAACAAAACAAACCCCAGACTTCTGTTGGAATGAATGAGTTTGGTTCGGGTAGATGGAGCCTGCAAAGGCGTTTGGAGATCCAAAAGAGGAACTACGTGGCCAGAACAGAGTATTGGATGAACTGATAAGAAACCACAATTCAAAAACAATTCAACAAAATGCCCAGGTCTGTGAAAGCCTGTCTAAATCAGGCCTTGGATCTCTGTGTACATTGCCTGCTTCTAACAAGGCTCTGCAGCCAGGAGTCGGCTCTCAGGGTTGCATGGCTGGGAACAACAGAAGCTCAAGGGCAGACCTAAAACACAGCAGCTGGGTAAAATGAAGCTGTCTCCATTTATTTTCTACAGACAGACTAATTTTTATTTTTTTATTTTTTTGTAGAAACAGGGTCTCACAGTACTTGCTTTGGCAGCACATGTACTAAAATCGGAAATGGGGGTCTTGCTATGTTGCCCAGGTTGGACTTGAGCTCCTGGGCTCAAGGGATCCTCCCACTTCAACCTCCGGAAGTGTTGATCTGACCTCGTAATCTGCCTGCCTCAGCCTCCCAAAGTGCTGGGATTACAGGCATAAGCCACTGCGCCTGGCCACTAGTTATTATTATTATTTGAAACAGAGTCTCACTCTGTC
>NW_012105697.1:774774-776015 GCF_000951045.1 Mandrillus leucophaeus | reverse complement strand
TTTTTTTTTTTTTTTTGGAGACTGAGTCTCACTGTCGCCGGGGCTGGAGTGCAGTGGCACCATCTCGGCTCACTGCAACCTCCTCCTCCAGAGTTTAAGCGATTCTCCTGCCTCAGCCTCCTGAGTAGCTGGGATTACAGGCGCGTGTGACGGCACCCAGCTAATTTTTGTATTTTTAGTAGAGATGGGGTTTGACCATGTTTGGCCAGGTTGGTTTTGAACTCCCAACCTCAGGTAATCTGCCCACTTTGGCCTCCCAAAGTGCTAGGATTACAGGCATGAGCCACTGCGCCTAGCCTTTTTTTTTTTTTTGTATTTTTAGTAGAGACGAGGTTTCACTATGTTGGCCAGGCTGGTCTCAAACTCCTGACCTCATGATCTGCCCGCCTCAGCCTCCTGAAGTGTTTGGATTGCAGGCAGAAGCCACCGCGCCCAGCCTTTTCCATGTTTTAGAACCAGTATATGTATATGTACATCTATATTTCTTTCCTTTTTGTTTTTTTCTTTTTGAGATAGGGTCTCACTGTCACCTAGGCTGGTGTGCAGTGGCACAATCATAGCTCACTGAAGGCTACAGGCATACAGCATCATGTCTTACTAGATTTTTGTATTTTTTGTAGAGACGGGGGTCTCACTATGTTGCCCAGGCTGGTCTCAACCCCATGGGCTTAAGCGATCTTCCTACCATGGCCTTCCGAAGTGCTGGGATTTCCAGCGTGAGCCACCATGCTTGACCCTGTATTTACTTATTAGGTCCTTTAAACTTTGCTACACAGTAGTGATTGCCATGACCTTACCCATTTTTCACATTCTTTGAGAAAATGAAGGCAAGGTATATTTAGAAAACCTGCCTGAGGTCTTGAAGATCACGAACAGCTGTCAGCTTCTGGAAGCCCAGCTCTTCACTGCTGCGCTCAGTTGCCAATCCTAGGAAGAATAAGGAAGTGAGGGGCCAGGTGTGGTGGTTCACGCCTGTAATCCCAGCACATTGGGAAGCCGAGGCAGGTGGATCACCTGAGGTTGGGCAGTTTGAGACCAGCCTGACCAACATGGTGAAACCCCGTGTGTACTAAAAATACACAAAACATTAGCTGGGCGTGGTGGCAGGTGCCTGTAATTCCAGCTATTCTGGAGGCTGAGGCAGGAAAATTGCTTGAACCTGGGAGGCAGAGGTTGCCGTGAGCTGAGATTGCGCCATTGCATTCCAGCCTGGACAACAAGAGCAAAACTCTGTCTCAAAA
>NW_012105697.1:770828-772546 GCF_000951045.1 Mandrillus leucophaeus | reverse complement strand
GCCTCCCAAGTAGCTGGAATTACAGGCATGCACCACCACAGCCAGCTGATTTTTTTTGTATTTTAGTACAGATGGAGTTTCTCCATGTTGGTCAGGCTGGTCTCCAACGTCTGACCTCAGGTGATCCGCCCGCCTTGGCCTCCCAAAGTGCTGGGATTACAGGCGTGAGCCACCATGTCCAGCCACCAGTGATACTTTTTAAAAGCAAGTAAGGACGGGCTGGGCATAGTGGGTTCTTGAATCTCACGCCGGAAAGAATTCAGGGCAGGTCCATGGAGTATAGTGAAAGCAAGCTTATTAGGAAAGTGAATGAATAAAAGAATAGCTACTCCACAGACGGGCTGCTAGTTGCCCTTATTTTTTTTTTGAGATGGACTTTTGCTCTTGTTGCCCAGGCTGGAGTGCAATGGCGTGATCTCAGATCACTGCAACCTCTGCCTCCTGGGTTCAAGCGATTCTCCTGCCTCAGCCTCCCGAGTAGCTGAGATTACAGGCGCCTGCCATCACTAATTTTTGTATTTTTAGTAAGAGATGGGGTTTCACCATGTTGGCCAGGCTGATCTCGACCTCCTGACCTCAGGTGATCTGCCTGTGTAGGCCTCTGAGAGGGTTGGGATTACAGGCATGAGCCACCACACCCAGCCTTGGTTGCCCATTTTGATAGTTCTTTCTGTGGATATGCTAAACAAGGGGTGGATTATTCATGCTTCCCCTTTTTAGATTAGGTAACTTCCTGACTTTGCCATGGCATTTGCAAACTGTCCTGGGGCTGGTGGAGAGTGCAGCAGTGAGGACAACCAGAGGTCACTCTTTTTTTTTTTTTTTTTTTTGAGACAGAGTCTAGCTCTGTTGCCCAGGCTGGAGTGCAGTGGCGTGATCTCGGCTCACGGCAAGCTCCGCATCCCAGGTTCACGCCATTCTCCTGCCTCAGCCTCCCCAGTAGCTGGGAGTATAGGTGCCCGCCACCACGCCCCCGGCTAATTTTTTGTGTTTTTAGTAAAGACGGGGTTTCACCGTGTTAGCCAGGATGGTCTCGATCTCCTGACCTCGTGATCCGCCCACCTCGGCCTCCCAAAGTGCTGGGACTACAGGCGTGAGCCGCCGCACCCGGCCAACCAGAGGTCACTCTCGTCACCATCTTGGTTTTGGTGGAGTTTGGTTGGCTTCTTTATTGTTAAGGGAGGAGACCACCCCTCACATTGTCTTATGCCCAATTTCCGCTTCCAAAGAAAGAAGAAGTAAAAACTAAAAGGCAGAAATGAAATCCACAGGCAGACAGCCCGGCGCCACACCCTGGGCCTGGTAGTTAAAGATCGACCCCTGACCTAATCAGTTCTGTTATCTGTAGATTACAGACATTGTATAGGAATGCACTGTGAAAATCCCTGTCCTTTTTTGTTCCGATCTGATTACCGGTGCATGCAGGCCTCAGTCACGTACCCCCTGCTTGCTCAATCGATCACGACCCTCTCACACGCACCCCCTTAGAGGTGTGAGCCCTTAAAAAGTACAGGAATTGTTCACTCGGGGAACTTGGCTCTTGAGACAGGAGTCTTGCCCATGTCCCTGGCTGAATAAACCCCTTCCTTCTTTAACTTGGTGTCTGAGGAGTTTCGTCTGCGGCTTGCCCTGCTACATTGCAACCTGTCTTACCAGCAAGGTCCTTATGACCTGTTATCTTGTGCTGACTTCCCATCTTATCCTGTGACTTAGAATGC
>NW_012105697.1:765154-769668 GCF_000951045.1 Mandrillus leucophaeus | reverse complement strand
ATTCTCGTGCCTCAGCCTCCTGAGGAGCTGGGACTACAGGCACCCGCCACCACACCCGGCTAATTTTCGTATTTTTAGTAGAGACGGGGTTTCACTATGTTGGCCAGGCTGGTCTTGAACTCTTGACCTCAGGTGATTCACCTGCCGTGGCCTCCCAAAGTCCTGGAGTTACCTGTGTGAGCGTCTGCGCCTGGCCGCAGCTAGGGTTTTTAAGTATCTTGGTGTGGGCCAGAGTGTGGCCATGCTGACCGCTGGTGGAGACGGGGACCTGAAGACGCAGTGTTCTCGTGCTGACCCCGTTCCTCAGTGGGGTCTTCACGCTGGTTAGTGTCAGCTGTTTGGCTGGAATTCAGGGTCTGAAAAACATCTGAAACCATCCTTAAACAAAAGCCTTGTAATTCTAATGTCTCAGAGTTTTATCTATAGGAATCATGCAGATGCAAATTCGTTTGATGACCCTCCTGTCAGAAATCCGATCTACAGGAACAATGAGGAGGCAAACGTGCCCTGTCTAGAGCCATGTGACACTCAGCAGCCAGGACGCGGGCCAGAGTGCAGGCTGATTCACACTTTTTCAATTTTGTTTTTTTTTTTTTACTAAAAGAGAGTTTTCTTTCTTCTTCTTCTTCTTCTTCTTCTTCTTCTTTTTTTTTTTTTTGTGAGATAGAGTCTCACTCTGTCGCATCCAGGCTGGAGTGCCGTGGTGCGATCTCGGCTCACTGCAACCTCTGCCTCCCGGGTTCAAATGATTCTCTTGCCTCAGCCTCTCGAGTAGCTGGGATTACAGGCGTGAGCTACCATGTCCAGCTGATTTTTGTATTTTTGTAGAGACGCAGTTTCACCATGTTGGCTGGGGCTGGTCTCAAACTACTGACCTCAAGTGATCCATCTGCCTCAGCCTCCCAAAGTGCTGGGATTACAGGCCTGAGCCACTGTGCCTGGCTTACAAAGGATATTTTAAAGGATATAAATGAACAGCGAAGGAGGAGATGCATTGGGGGAGGTTTAGAGGAGTCCCAAGTGCAGGAGTTTCTGTCCCTGTGGACCTGGGGTGCACCACAGTCCTGGCACATGGGTGCACCCCAGTTCACCAACCAGGAAGCTCTTCTGAACTCTTTCGTGTTTTTTTTTTTTTTTTGAGACGGTCTCACTCCGTCACCCAGGCTGTGGCGTGATCTCAACTCACTGCAGCCTCTGTCTCCTGCGTTCAAGTGATTCTCACATCGCAGCCTCCTGAGTAGCTGGGTCCACAGGTGCACTCCACCACGCCTGGCTAATTTTTCATTTTTTTTTGTAGAGCCAGGGTCTTGCTATTTTGTCCAGACTGGTCTAGAATTCTTGGGCTCAAGCAATCCTCCCATCTAGGCCTCCCAAAGTGTTGGGATTACAGGTAGGAGCCATATGACGCCCGGCCCAAACCCTTTCCTTTTGGAGTTTCTGGAGGATTCCTTAGGTGGGCTATGCTGATGATCACATAGCTGGCAGTTCATAATCAATTCAACCTTCAGCGCCTCTCCCCTCCCTGAAGGCCACTTGGAGCCTGGGGCTGAAAGTTCCTAATGTCTAATCGTTGTCATCAGCAGCCAGTCCCCCGCCCTTGTGGGGTTATCTAGGGGCTTTCCAAAAATCACCTCGTTAACATAAACTCAGGTGTGGTTGGAGGGCCTGGCCATGCATAACAAGAGATACCTCTTTTACCTTTCTCTCTCCATAGCTGCTCTAGGACTAAAGGTCAAATGCTTTAACAAAATATACTCTCTCTCTCTTTTTTTTTTGTCAGCTAGAATAGAATTTATTTTGATTGTTTTTATTTTCTTTTTTTTCAGAGAGGGAGTCTCACCGTGTCACTCAGGCTGGTCTTGAACTCCTGGACTCAGGCCATCCTCGCGCCTCAGCCTCCCAAAATTCTGGGATTCCATTCGTGAATCACTGTGACTGGCCATCTCTCTCTCTCTCTCTCTTTTTTTTTTTAAGATGGAGTCTCTGTCGCCCAGGCTGGAGTGCAGTGGTACAATCTGGGCTCACTGCATCCTCCGGCTCCCAGGTTCAATCAATTCTCATGCCTCAGCCTCCTGAGTAGCTGGGATTACAGGTGCATAGCACCATGCCTGGCTAATTTTTTTATTTTTAGTAGCGAGGAGGGGGTGTTTTGTCATGTTGCCCAGGTTGGTCTCGAATTCCTGACCTCAGATGATCCACCCGCCTCGGCCTTCCGAAGTACAGGGATTACAGGCGTGAGCCACCGTGCCCGGCCTCCACAGTGCCTGTCTCTATAGCTGGCATGCTGCCGCTGATATGTGCGTCTCCATTTGTGGGACCATTTGCTTCCATTAAATTAACAGTTTACCAAAATTCTGTGCTGAATGCTTTCCACAACATACGCTGTTTTATTTAAAAACAATTTTAGGCCAGGTGCGGTGGCTCATGCCTGTAATCCCAGCACTTTGGGAGGCCGAGGTGGGTGGATCGCCCGACATCAGGAGTTCGAGACCAGCCTGGCCAATATGGTGAAACCCCGTCTCTACTAAAAATACAAAAAATTAGTCAGGCATGGTGGCATGTGCCTGCAGTCCCAGCTACTCGGGAGGCTGAGGCACGAGAATTGCTTGAACCTGGGAAGCGGAGGTTGCAGTGAACTGAGACTGCACTACTGCATTCCAGCCTGGACCACAGAGCGAGACTCCATCTCAAAAAAAAAAAAAAAAATTAAATATCAGTTATTTATTTTTTTGAGACAGGGTCTCCTCTGTGGCCGAGGCTGAAGTGAGATGGCACAATCACAGCTCACTGCAGCCTCAAACTCCTGGGCTCAGATCATCCTCCCACCTCAGCCTCCTGAATAGCTGGGATTACAGGTGCAGGCCATCATGTATGGATAATTTTTTTTGTTTTTGTTTTTGTTTGAGACAGTCTTGCTCTTGTCACCCAGACTGGAGTGCAATGGCATGATTTCACCTCACTGCAACCTCTGCCTCCTGGGTTCAAGTGATTCTCGTGTCTCAGCCTCCCAAGTAGCTGGGATTAGAGGCACCCGCTACCACGCCTGGCTAATTTTTGTATTTTTAGTAGAGACAGGGTTTCACCATGTTGGCCAGGCTGGTCTTGAACTCCTGACATCAGGTGATACACCCACCTCGGCCTCCCAAAGTGCTGGGAATACAGGCATGAGCTACCACGCCCAGCCTATGCATGGCTAATTATTAAATATTTTTGTAGAGAATGCATCTTGCTATGTTGCCTAGGCTGGTCTCAAACTCCTGGCCCCTAGAGATCTGTTGGCCTAGGCCTCTCGGCCTGCTGGGATTTATAGGCAGAAGCCACCACAGTTGGCCACAAAGTAGACTTGTTTTATTTGTAACTTAGGAAGTCACAAAAGTTTTTATCCTTTTCTTTTAAAAATTTTAATTTATTTATTTTTGTTTAATTTTTTTTCTCTGCAAGCGTTTTTAGAGCTGGGAGCCAGGTACCCTGCAAAATCCAAAATGTGTATTTCCTGTTCTGTCACCTATCACACCTGACCCCGGTGGTCTAGGAAGAGAATTGCACATTAACCTCACCTGGGGAGATTCAACAAGCAGTGCTTCCCCAAAGCCCACTGCAGCCCAATTACAGCTGAATCCCTGAGGATGGGGCCCAGGTGATGTCAAGGTGAGTCTGAGGTCAGCGGTTGGGAATCGCCCAATGTTAATCTCAGTGGGGTGGCTCCACCCTGGGCAGGAAAGGTCTCCACCCTGTGTACTGACGGCCAATCAGAGACCTCCCCTTTTTATCCAGTTCCTTTGCAGAAAATACAGGCTGGAAGCAAGTCCAGACCTAAGGGAGGTGAGTGCTGGTTCTTGAATCAATTTATTTGTCTCTTCAAGGGAGAAGTAATTAGTGGTTGAGTTTTATATCCAGTTCCTTTGCAGAAATTACAGGCTGGAACCAAGACCTGACCTAAGGGAGGTGAGTGCTGGTTCTTGAATCAATTTATTTGTCTCTTCAAGGGAGAAGTAATTAGTGGTTGAGTTTCCACCATAGCCCTTCCCAAGCCCTAATGGTTGGTGTGAGGATGCTGGAAGGATCTTTTTCTTTCTTTTCTTTTCTTTTCTTTTTTTTTTTTAAGACAGAGTCTCACTCTTGCCCAGGCTGGAGTGCGGTGGCATGATCTCTGCTCACTGCAACCTCCGCCTCCTGGGTTCAAGTAATTTTCTTGCCTCAGTCTCCTGAGTAGCTGGGATTACAGGCACCCGCCACCACGCCCAGCTAATTTTTGTATTTTTAGTAGACATAGGGTTTCACCATGTTGGCTAGGCTGGTCTTGAACTCCTGACTTTAGGCTATCCGTCTGCCTCGGCCTCCCAAAGTGCTGGGATTCCAGGCGTGAGCCACCGCGCCTGGCCTAATGTTGTCTTAAGGACTTCTATTCAAATACAGTTTAGAGGAGCTCAGGAGTTTGAGACTAGTCTGGGTAACATGGTAAAGCTGTCTCTCCAAAAAAGACAAGGCCAGTCACAGTGGCTCATGCCTGTTAT
>NW_012105697.1:757283-762479 GCF_000951045.1 Mandrillus leucophaeus | reverse complement strand
CAACATGGAGAAACCCGTCTGTACTAAAAATACAAAAATTAGCCAGGTGTGGTGATGCGCACCTGTAGTCCCAGCGTCTCGGGAGGCTGAGGTATGAGAATTGCTTGCACCTGGGAGTTGGAGGTTGCTGTGAGTCAAGATCATGTCACTGTGCTCCAGCCTGGGCAACAGAGTGAGACTCCATCTTAAAAAAAAAAAAAAAAGTACTTGGCCGGGCCCAGTGGTTCATACCCTGCACTTTGGGAGGCCAAGGTGGGTGGATTACCTGAGGTCAAGACCAGCCTGGCCAACATGGTGAAACCCCATCTGTACTAAAAATACAAAAAAAAATTAGCAGGGTGTGGTGGCACATGCCTGTGATCCCAGCTACTTGGGAGGCTGAGGTAGGAGAATCACTTGAACCCAGGAGGCAGAGACTGCAGTGAGCCTTGCACCATTGCACTCCAGCCTGGGCAACAGCAAGAATTTCTGGGAAAAAAAAGAAAACAACCTTGAATTTTTCTAAGTAGATCAAATGTTCTCTCTGCAGAAAGGAAAGGCAACTATATGAGGCAGCGGATATGTTAATTAGCTTGATTGTGGTAATCATGTCACTGTATATATAACATTGCTCCATGCTGTACACAAGTAAACATTGTATATATGACTTTAAAAATACTTCAAAAATAGAGACAAGGTCTCCTTGCATTGTTGCGTTGCCCAGGCTGGTTGGGAACTCTTGGGTTCACATGCTGTTCCCACTCTGTCCTAAAATTGTATAGATGTAATTATACCTCACAGCTGGGGAAAAAGCTGCTGTTCCCTCCAAGGGTGAAGCTGTCCACCTCTATCACCACCTGGGCTTGGCAAGTCATTTTCTGTTATTTATTTTCCAGGCTGCCTCCCTCTTTTTTTTTTTTTTTTTTTTTGAGGCAGAGTCTCACTTTGTCACCCAGGCTAGAATGCAGTAGTGCGATCTTGACTCACTGCAGCCTCAGCTTTTTCCGGGCTCAAGAAATCCTCCTGCCTCAGCCCCCCAAGTAGCTAGAGTAGAGATAGGTTTTCGCTTTGCTGCTCAGGCTGGTCTCCAACTCCCCAGATTCAAGGGATCCTGCTGCCTCGGCCTCCCAAAGTGTTGGGATTACGGGTGTGAGCCACTGTGCCCAGCCATTAGTTACTTAGTTTTGAGACAGGGCCTCACTCTGTCACCCAGGCAAGGAGTGCAGTGGCTCTCTGCAACCTCCAGATCGCAGGCTCAGACGATTCTCCTGGGTCAGCCTCCCAAGTATCTGGGACTACAGGCATGTACCACCAGCAGGCCTGGCTACGATTTTTTTTTTTTTTTTTGAGACGGAGTTTCGCTCTTGTTGCCCAGGCTGGAGTACAATGACGCCATCTTGGCTCACTGCAACCTCCGCCTCCTGGGTTCAAGCGATTCTCCTGCCTCAGCCTTCCAAGTACCTGGGATTACAGGTTCCTGCCACTACACCTGGCTGGCTTCTATATTTTTAGTAGAGACGGGTTTCTCCACGTGGGCCAGACTGGTCTCAAACGTCTGACATCAGGTGATCCTGCTGCCTCCGCCTCCCAACGTGCTGGGATTACAGGCATGAGCCACTGCACCTGGCCTTATTTATTTATTTAATTAATTAATTAATTTATTTAAACGGAGTTTCGCTCTTGTTGCCCAGGCTGGAGTCCAATGGCACCATCTGGGCTCACTGCAACCTCTGCCTCCTGGGTTCAAGCGATTCTCTTGCCTCAGCCTCCCAAGTACCTGGGATTACAGGTTCCTGCCACTATGCCTGCCTGGCTTCTATATTTTTAGTAGAGAGGGGGTTTCTCCACGTGGGCCAGGCTGGTCTCAAATGGCTGACATCAGGTGATCCACCTGCCTCGGCCTCCCAAAGTGCTGGGATTCCAGGCCTGAGCCACTGCACCCGGCCAGTACAGTTATATTTACATCTGACCTCTTGCTATTTGTTTTCAATGTGTCTCATTCAGTGGAGGGCTGAAATGTTAAACACGTGGCCCCGGCGGTTGGTGGCGAGGAAGTCTTGGTTTGTTGTGTTTGCTGATTTCTTGTTTTGTTTGTTTGAGACAGAGTTTTGTTCTTGTTGCCCAGGCTCGAGTGTAATGGTGAGATCTCAGATCATGCAGCCTCCACCTCCCAGGTTCAAGTGATTCTCCTGTCTCAGCCTCCTGAGTAGCTGGAATTACAGGCACCGGCCTCCATGCCTGGCTAGTTTTTGTATTTTCTTTTTTTTTTTTTGAGGCGGAGTCTTGCTCTGTTGCCCAGGCTGGAGTACAGTGGCTGGATCTCAGCTCACTGCAAGCTCCGCCTCCTGGGTTCAGGCCATTCTCCTGCCTCATCCTCCCAAGTAGCTGGGACTACAGGCGCCCGCCGCCTCACCCGGCTAGTTTTTTGTATTTTTTAGTAGAGACGGGGTTTCACCGTTTTAGCCAGGATGGTCTTGATCTCCTGACCTCGTGATCCGCCCGTCTCGGCCTCCCAAAGTGCTGGGATTACAGGCTTGAGCCACCGCGCCCGGCCTAATTTTTGTATTTTCAGTAGAGATGGGGTTTCACCATGTTGGTCAGGCTGGTCTGGTGCTCCCGACCTCAGGTGATCCACCCGCCTTGGCCTCCCAAAGTGCTGGGATTACAGGCGTGAGCCACTGTGCCCTGCCATGTTGCTGATTTCCGTGGCATAAACACTCCCCTTTGTACTATCAGTGTGAAATCACGACCCACAGACTTGGTATAGGTACATGTAGGGAGCCCCCATTAGCCAGCACAGGCTGGCCCTAGCATGCCACTGACTCTTCTTCTTTTTACCACGTTAGCCAGGCTGGTCTTGAACTCCTGGCCTCAGGCGATCTGCCCCCCTCGGCCTCCCAGAGTGCTGAGATTGCAGGCATGAGCCACTGTGCTGGGCCAGATTTTCCGTCTCTTAATTCAGTCTACGTGATATTTTAGCACTCCTGGTGCAGCGGGAACAGAACAGTCTCATTCTCGGCACATAGGCAGCTGTTGTTTCATTTAATGATGGTAACTCATGAATTGTTTTTTCTTTCTTTTTTTTTTTTTGAGACGGAGCCTCGCTCTGTCGCCCAGGCTGGAGTGCAGTGGCGCGATCTCAGCTCACTGCAAGCTCTGCCTCCCGGATTTCACGCCATTCTCCTGCCTCAGTCTCCTGAGTAGCTGGGACTACAGGCGCCCGCCACCTCGCCCGGCTAATTTTTTTTTGTTTTTAGTAGAGATGGGGTTTCACTGTGTTAGCCAGGATGGTCTCGATCTCCTGACCTCGTGATCCGCCGGTCTCGGCCTCCCAAAGTGCTGGGATGCCAGACGTGAGCCACTGCGCCCGGCCATGAACTGTTGTTTCTTTTTTCTCCCAGTTCTTCAGCCTTAACCTAAGGTCTCATACGTGGAGCACTATGACATCGCCACAGCTCGAGTGGACGCTGCAGACCCTTCTGGAGCAGCTGAACGAGGATGAATTAAAGAGTTTCAAATCCCTCTTAAGGGCTCTTCCCCTGGAAGACGTGCTGCAGAAGGCCCCATGGTCTGAGGTGGAAGAGGCTGACGGCAAGAAGCTGGCAGAAATTCTAATCAACACGTCCTCAGAAAATTGGATAAGGAGTGCAACTGTGACTGTCTTGGAAGAGATGAACCTCACAGAATTGTGTAAGATGGCAAAGTCTGAGATGCTGGGTAAGTAGAACCTGGGGTGTCCTGGTCATTTGTAACAAAGAAGGAGCCCTGGCCGGGTGCGGTGGCTCATGCCTGTAACCCTAGCGATTTGGGAAGCTGAGCCGGGGGGGAGGGGATCACCTGAGGTCAGGAGTTTGAGACCTGGCCTGACCAGCATGGTAAAACCCCGTCTCTACTAAAAATACAAAAATTAGCCAGGCGTGGCGGGGTGGTGGGTGTGTGTAATCCTTGCGATTCAGGAGGCAGAGGCAGGAGAATCCCTTGAACCTGGGAGGCAGAGGAGCTGTGAGCCGAGATAGTGCCATTGCACTCCAGCCTGGGCAACGGAGTGAGACTCCATCTCAAAAAAATTAAACAATAGATTTGTACATATACTCATGATCTTAACTTTCCTATTACCTGTTTTGCATTTTTAGCATATTTTAAGAGATGTGGTCTTGCTACATTGCCCAGGCTCTTCACAGCCATAATCACAGTACACTACAGCCTGAAACACCTCGCCTTAAGCAATCCTCCTGCCTCAGCCTGTTGAGTAGCTGGAGATACAGGTACCTGTCCTGTGCTTGGCTCAGCATTTTTTTCTTTTTCCTTCGAGACAGGATTTCAATCTGTTGCCCAGGCTGGAGTGCCGTGGTACGATCATGGTTCACTGCAGCCTCCAACTCCTGGGCTCATGCTATCATCCCATCTCAGCCTTCCAAGCTCATTTTTTTTTCTCTTTTGTAGAGATGGGGTCTTGCTATGTTGATGAGGCTGGTTTCGAACTCCTGGGCCTCTTGCCTCAGTCTCCCAAGAGGCTGAGATTACAGGTGTGAGCCACCATGTCTGGCAGCATGCTTTTAAACACTGTTTTGGAATAATTTTTTATTATTTTATGCTTTTTTGAGATGGAGTTTTGCTTTGTCGCCAGGCTGGAGTGCAGTGACGCAATCTCACTGCAACCTCCACCTCCTCCGGAAACATTATGGAGAAACGATCTTTGGTCTGGAAGGATACCTATTGACTCTGTTCTGTGGGGGCAAAATTGCTAGGTCATATGGTAATTCTGTGTTTTTGAAGAAGCAAGTTCTATTTTTAAATGCGGTAAAGATTCGAGTTTCTATTTGTCAGGAAATAACATGCTAGTTATTCTAGAGAGAAAAAAAAACCAGACAATCTCTAAACCAGGTACTGAATTGTGTCCAGAAAACTTATACTGAAGCCCTAACCGCCTCCCCACCTGCCATGTGACTATGTATTTGGAGATAGGGCTTCAGGAGTAAAGATGAAATGAGGTTACAAGGGTGGGGCCAATAGGACCAAAAAAAAAAAAAAAAAGAATATTTGAGCCAAAGGCAGTGATGTGTTCTTGTAGTCCCAGCTACTCAGGAGTCTTGAGGTGGGAGGATTGCTTGAATCCAGGAGTTTGAATCCAGTCTGGGGAACATATCGAGACCCCATCTGTAAATATATACATATATATTTGACACTTTTTTTTTTTTTTTTTGAGACAGAGTCTCG
>NW_012105697.1:753606-755804 GCF_000951045.1 Mandrillus leucophaeus | reverse complement strand
CAGTGGTTCCATCTCTGCTCATTGCAACCTCCACCTCCCGGGTTCAAGCAATTCTCTGCCTCAGCCTCTTGAGTAGCTGGGATTACAGGCGCCCGCCACTACCCCCAGCTAATGTTTTGTATTTTTAGTAGAGACGGGGTTTCACTATCTTGGCCAGGTTGGTCTTGAACTCCTGACCTCAAGTGATCCACCCACCTCGGCCTCCCGAAGTGCTGGGATTACAGGCGTGAGCCACCGTACCCGGCCCTCATTTCTGGTACTTGGCAAAGTTATTTTCAGAACAGCGTAATCATTAACCTCAACTGTCCTATGGGCTGTCATTGCAGGTGAAAAGGAGGGACGGAGAAATTCAATGCAGAAACAATCTTTGGTCTGGAAGAACACCTTTTGGCAAGGAGACATCGACAGTTTCCATGACGACGTCATTCGGAGACACCAGCGGTTCATTCCATTCTTGAATCCCAGAACACCCGGGAAGCTAACACCTTACACGGTGGTGCTGCACGGCCCCGCGGGCGTGGGGAAAACCACACTGGCCAAAAAGTGTATGCTGGACTGGACAGACTGCAACCTCAGCCCGACGGTCAGATACGCTTTCTACCTCAGCTGCAAGGAGCTCAGCCGCATGGGCCCGTGCAGTTTTGCAGAGCTGATCTCCAAAGACTGGCCTGAATTGCAGGATGACATTCCAAGCATCCTAGCCCAAGCACAGAGAATCCTGTTCGTGGTCGACGGCCTTGATGAGCTGAAAGTCCCACCCGGGGCGCTGATCCAGGACATCTGCGGGGACTGGACGCAGCAGAAGCCGGTGCCGGTCCTCCTGGGGAGTTTGCTAAAGAGGAAGATGTTACCCAAGGCAACCCTGCTGGTCACCACGCGGCCCAGGGCCCTGAGGGACCTCCAGCTCCTGGTGCAGCAGCCCATCTACATAAGGGTGGAGGGGTTCCTGGAGTCGGACAGGAGGGCCTATTTCCTGAGACACTTTGGAGACGAGGACCAAGCCATGCGTGCCTTTGAGCTGATGAGGAGCAACGCGGCCCTGTTCCAGCTGGGCTCGGCGCCCGCGGTGTGCTGGATCGTGTGCACGACTCTGAAGCTGCAGATGGAGAAGGGGGAGGACCCGGCCCCCACCTGCCTCACCAGCACGGGGCTGTTCCTGCGCTTCCTCTGCAGCCAGTTCCCGCAGGGCGCACAGCTCTGGGGCGCGCTGCGGGCGCTGAGCCTCCTGGCCGCGCAGGGTTTGTGGGCGCAGATGTCCGTACTCCACAGAGAAGACCTGGAAAGCGCTGGGGTGCAGGAGTCCGACCTCCGCCTGTTCCTGGACAGAGACATCCTCCGCCAGGACAGAGTCTCCAAAGGCTGCTACTCCTTCATCCACCTCAGCTTCCAGCAGTTTCTCACTGCGCTGTTCTACGCCCTGGAGAAGGAGGAGGAGGAGGATAGGGACGGCCATGCCTGGGACATTGGGGACGTGCAGAAGCTGCTTTCCAGAGAAGAAAGACTCAAGAACCCCGACCTGATCCAGGCAGGACGCTTCTTGTTCGGCCTGGCTAATGAGAAGAGAGTCAAGGAGTTGGAGGCCACCTTTGGCTGCCGGATGTCACCAGAGATCAAACAGGAATTGCTACGATGCGACATAAGTCGTAAGAATGGACATTCCACCATGGCAGACCTGAAGGAGCTCCTCTGCTGTCTGTACGAGTCTCAGGAGGACGAGCTGGTGAAGGAGGTGATGGCTCAGTTCAAAGAAATATCCCTGCACTTAAATGCAGTAGACATTGCGCCGTCTTCATTCTGCTTCAAGCACTGTCCAAACTTGCAGAAAATGTCACTGCAGGTGATAAAAAAGGAGACGCTCCCAGAGAATGTTGCTGCGTCTGAATCCAACGCTGAGGCTGAGAGGTAGGAACCTTTCACTCGACTGGTCGTTTAGCCTCATCCCATGCGCCCTTAGGAAGAGGCCAGAGCCTCCTATGTGCTGTGGCTTAGGGTCAGGAATTCCCTCTTCTTGGACTCTTTTTTTTTTTTTTTTTTTTTTTACAGAGTCTCACTGTGTCACTCAGGCTGGAGTGCAGTAACACGGTCTGGGCTCACTGCAACCTCTGTGGTAGAATAAATAACAACATTACTACTCAATTTGTAGTTTCCAAATTTCTTTCTTAATTGATCCCCTTTTTTTGGTTTTTTTTTTTTTTTTG
>NW_012105697.1:747552-753556 GCF_000951045.1 Mandrillus leucophaeus | reverse complement strand
GGGGTGCAGGAGTCCGACCTCCGCCTGTTCCTGGACAGAGACATCCTCCGCCAGGACAGAGTCTCCAAAGGCTGCTACTCCTTCATCCACCTCAGCTTCCAGCAGTTTCTCACTGCGCTGTTCTACGCCCTGGAGAAGGAGGAGGAGGAGGATAGGGACGGCCATGCCTGGGACATTGGGGACGTGCAGAAGCTGCTTTCCGAAGAAGAAAGACTCAAGAACCCCGACCTGATCCAAGTAGGGCACTTCTTGTTCGGTCTGGCTAATGAGAAGAGAGTCAAGGAGTTGGAGGCCACCTTTGGCTGCCGGATGTCACCGGAGATCAAACAGGAATTGCTGCGATGCAAAGCCAATCTTCATGCCAATAAGCCTTTATCCATGACAGACCTGAAGGAGGTCTTGTGCTGCCTGTACGAGTCTCAGGAGGAGGAGCTGGCGAAGGTGGTGGTGGCCCCGCTCAAGAAGATTTCTATTAACTTGACAAATACTTCTGAAATGATGCACTGTTCCTTCAGCCTGAAGCAGTGTCGAGACCTGGAGAAAGTCTCACTGCAGGTGGCAAAGGGGGTGTTCCTGGAGAATTATGTGGATTTCGAACCAGACATTGAATTTGAGAGGTAAGGACTGTGTTCCCATCCCACGCTCCACTAGGAAGAGGCCGGCGTCTCCTGTGCCCTGTGGCTGACGGTCACAATTTCCCTCTGGCTGGACTTTCTTCCAGCTTCACAGTTCAATACGGAGGTGCGATTTGGCAATTAGGAATTGGGGCTTTTTTTTTTTGTGGACAGAGTTTTGCTCTTGTTACCCAGGCTGGAGTGCAATGGCTCACTGCAACCTCTGCCTCCTAGGTTCAGGCGATTCTCCTGCCTCAGCCTCTCCGGTAGCTTGGACTACAGCCGCCTGCCACCATGCCCAGCTAATTTTTGTAGTTTTAGTAGAGACGGGGTTTCATCACATTGGCCAGGCTGGTCTTGAAACCCTGACCTCAGATGATCTGCCCGCCTCGGCTTCCCAAAGTGCTGGAATTACAGACCTGAGCCACTATACCCGGCCTGTCTGCACTGTTTGGTCTGCTGCACCACCTCCTTCCCCCTCACCTGTCTTCACTCACTCAGCCCGGCTAGGAATTGAGGCTTAAAAGACAGACTTTTAAGTGTTTAGTTTTCAGGTGGGAATGGTGCTGAATATCCCCAAACACTTGAGCCGTTTCATATATAACAATGGCAGGGAGGTAATTATTTTTTTTTTTGAGACGGAGTCTTGCTCTGTCACCCAGGCTGGAGTGCAGTGGTGCAATCTCTGCTCACTGCAAGCTCTCTCGCGAGTAGCTGGGACTACAGGCGCCCGTCACCACGCCTGGCTAATTTTCTTGTATTTTTACTAGAGACGGGGTTTCACTGTGTTAGCCAGGATGGTCTCGATCTCCTGACCTTGTGATCTGCCCACCTCGGCCTCCCAAAGTGCTGGGAGGCCAAGGAGGGTGTGAGCCACCACACCTGGCTATTTTATTTTTTTGTAAAACTTAAGATCTATACTCCTAGCAAAGTATGTGATTCAATATTGCTTACTGTAGACACTGTTTTAGGTTGGTGCAAAAGTAATTGTGGTTTTTGCTATTGAAATGTGGTTTGCAGACACCCGTCCCCCGACGCAGGTACTAGGCATAGGAGATGAACGTGTGTTCTCCCGCAGGTGCAGCTACGTAACCCTTCCCAGCTGGGCTCAGCAGGATCTTCGCTCTCTTCGCCTCTGGACGGATTTCTGCTCTCTCTTCAGCTCAAACAGCAATCTGAAGTTTCTAGAAGTGAAACAAAGCTTCCTGAGCGACTCTTCTGTGCGGATTCTTTGTGACCACATAACCCGTAGCACCTGTCATCTGCAGAAAGTGGAGTAAGCAGAAACTCATCTTGCAAGGGAGACCCTGAACCATGACTCAGCTTCTTGCACTTTTTTTTTTTAAATTTAGAAATGTGTTGTTTCATCTCCATGGATTTGGGGATTTTCCAGCTATGTTTTTTTCTTTTCTTTTCTTTTTTTTTTTTTGAGACAGAATTTCACTCTGTCACCCACGCTGGAGTGCAGTGGTTCAATCTTGTGTTTTTAGTAGAGGTGGAATTTCTCCATGTTGGCCAGGCTGGTCTCAAACTTCTGACCTAAGGTGATGCACCCGCCTTGGCCTTCAAAAGTGCTGGGATTACAGGCATGAACCACCATGCCTGGCCCAGCTATCTGTTTTTTTGTTGTTGTTTGTTACCAAAGCAAACCAAAAAGTAGGTACAAGTGCAGGTTAGTTACACAGGTAAACGTGTGTCATGGGCGTTTGTTGTACAGATTTTATCACCCAGGTATTGAGCCTAGTATCCATTAGTTGTTTGTCCTGATCCTCTGCTTCTTGAGTGTTTTTTTCTTTAGACGGAGTCGTGCTGTGTCGCCCAGGCTGGAGTGTAGTGGCGTGATCTCGGCTCACTGCAACCTCCACCTCCTGGGTTCCCGCCATTCTCCTGCTTCAGTCTCCCGAGTAGCTGGGACTACAAGTACCCACCATAATACCCGGCTAATTTTTTGTATTTTTAGTAGAGACGGGGCTTCACCATGTTGGTCAGGCTGGCCTCGAACTCCTGACCTCAGGTGACCTGCCTGTCTCGGCCCCCGCTAATTTTTGTATTTTTGTTGTTGTTGAGATGGAGTCTCGCTTTGTCGCCCAGGCTGGAGTGCAGTGGCGCAATCTCGGCTCGCTGGAACCTCCACCTCCCAGGTTCATGCCATTCTCCTGCCTCAGCCTCCCGAGTAGCTGGGACTACAGGCGCCCATCACCACGCCCGGCTAATTTTTTGTATTTTTAGTAGAGACGGGGTTTCACTGTGTTAGCCAGGATGGTCTCGATCTCTGACCTCGTGATCCGCCCGCCTCGGCCTCCCAAAGTGCTGGGATTACAGACGTGAGCCACTGCGCTCGGCCTTTTTGTATTTTTGTAGAGTTGGGGTTTCACTATGTTGCCCAGACTGGTCTCAAACTCCTGACCTCAAGTGATTCTCTTGCCTCGGACTCCCAAAGTGCTGGGATTATAGATGTGAGCTACTGCGCCTGGCCTTCATTTTTGTATTTTTTGTAGAGATGGAGTTTCAACATGTTGCCCAGGCTGGTCTCGAACTCCTGACCTCGGGTGATCCTCCTGCCTCGGCCTCCCAAAGTGCTGGGATTACAGACACGAGCCGCCGTGCCTGGCCAAGAACTTCTAATAGTTTCTAAATGTGGAGCAGCTTTTTGTTTATACATGTCTCTACACAATGTGAGGATTGCTCGCTCAAAGTGGAATCTCTTCTGCTTTTCCCTAGGATTAAAAACGTCAGCCCTGACACTGCTTACCGGGACTTCTGTCTTGCTTTCATTGGGAAGAGGACCCTCACGCACCTGACCCTGGAAGGGCACATCGAGTGGGAACGCACGATGTTGCTGCTGCTGTGTGATCTGCTCAGAAATCACAAATGCAACCTGCAGTACCTGAGGTGGGTCTCACGGTCTCCTCTCTCCCCAGTACCCAGAGTCCGCTGCGCCGCGTTGCCCGGGGATCTAGGGAAAAGGGTAACCACTTTGGATGCCGTCCCAGACGGGGAATGTATTCCTCAAACAGGCCTGTGTGGGGAGTCAGCCTCTCCTCTTTCCCCCGCCAGCTTGGCTTCTGCGTCGCATAACCAGCTCTCGATGCAAAGAAACCCCCCGAATTCTGTGCTGTGTTCCAGCTTTAGGGACGTGCTATTCCTGACTGCAGCTTGCCTACATGTTGGGATGGAGAGCAGCGGCCCCCAGCCTTTTCTGCAATGGGGGCCGATTTTGTGCGAGAGAATTATTCCATAGACAGAGGTTCGGGGGTAGTTTTGGGATGAAACTGTTCAATCTGAGATCATCGGGCACTGAAGCTAATTGTTGGTGCCTGATCCCTATGCAGTGCTATGATCCCAGCACTTTGGGAGTCTGAGGTGAATGGATCATCAATCTCAGATCATCAGGAGTTAGGTACTCACATGGAGCATGCAACCTTCTCTGCACTCCTATGAGAATCTTTTTTTTTTTTTTTGAGGGGGGAGAGAATTTTACTCTTGTCACCAAGGCTGGAGTGCAGTGTTGCAATCTCGGCTCACAGCAACCTATGCCTCCTGGATTCAAGCGATTCTCCTGCCTCAGCCTCCCGAGTAGCTGGGATTACAGGCATGCACCACCATGCCCAACAAATGTTTGTATTTTTAGTAGAGACGGGGTTTCACCACGTTGGCCAGGCTGGTCTTGAACTTCTGACCTCAAGTGATCCACCTGCCTCGGCCTCCCAAAGTGCTAGGATTGCAGGCATGAGCCACTGCACCTGGCCAGGATAAAATTTTTATTTTGAGAATTAAGCATCAATTTGCCCCTTCTAGTCCCAGCTACACTGGAGGCTGAGGTTGGGAGGATCATTTGAGCCCAGGAGACAGAGGTTGTGGTGAGCTGTGATCATGCCACTGCCCTCCAGCTTGGGCAACAGAGCGAGATCCTGTCTCAAAAAAAATTTTTTTCCTCCCTACAAAATCATCCACACAGGCCATTTTGGTGAAACATTGCACAGAATTGTATTACAGTCTCTTGGAGATGTGGCTGGATGTTACTCTAATGGCCATTGGGGATACTTGAAAGAGCAGAGGAAAGATTAGATCTCTCCAATAATTCAGGCCAGGGTTGGAGACATGAGTAGAATGAGATAAACGTTTTGGGAAGTGAAGCAGAAGAAGCTAATCTGAGCCGGGCGTGGTGGCTCACACCTGTAATCCCAGCACTTTGAGAGGCCGAGGTGGGTGGATTACCTGAGGTCGGGAGTTCAAGACCAGCATGGTCAACGTGGTGAAATCCTATCTCTACTAAAAATACAAAAATTGGTGTGTGCCTGTAATCCCAGCTGCTTGGGAGGCTGAGGCAGGAGAATTGCTTGAACCCGGGAGGTGGAGGCTGCAGTGAGGTGAGATCACGCCATTGCACTCCAGCCTGGGTGACAGAGTGAAACTGTCCCAAAAAAAAAAAAAAGCTGATAGGTTATACTCTGTCCTCCTAGAAGAATGACTTTTCCCACGCTTTTCACAGGTTGGGAGGTCACTGTGCCACCTCGGAGCAGTGGGTTGATTTCTTCTATGTCCTCAAAGCCAACCAGTCCCTGAGGCACCTGCACCTCTCAGCCAGTGTGCTCCTGGACGAGGGTGCCAAGTTGCTGTACAAGACCATGACACACCCAAAACACTTCCTACAGATGTTGTCGTAAGTCTCCTCTTCCCACGGGCAGCTCCAGTTTAGCTCTGGGGCCATAGAAGAGAAAGGGTAACACCTGACTTGCTGGGCCACCCACGTGGCACCTCTCGCTGACATAAACACCTGCTTCAGGCTGGGCATGGTGGCTCTGCCTGTAATCTCAGCACTCTGGGAGGCTGAGGTGGGCGGATCATCTGAGTTCAGGAGTTCGAGACCAACCTGGCCAACATGGCGAAACCCCGTCTCTATTAAAAATACAAAAAAAACAGGGTGGGTGTGGTGGCTCACGCCTGTAATCCCAGCACTTTGGGAGACCAAGGCGGGCGGATCACGAGGTCAAGAGATCGAGACCATCCTGGCTAACATGGTGAAACCCCATCTCTACTAAAAAATACAAAAAATTAGCCGGGTGCGGTGGCGGGCGCCTGTAGTCCCAGCTACTAGGGAGACTAAGGCAGGAGAATGGTGTGAACCCGGGAGGCAGAGCTTGGCAGTGAGCCGAGAGAGCGCCAATGTACTCCAGCCTGGGCGACAGAGTGAGACTCTGTCTCAAAACAAAACAAAACAGCAAAAAAAACCAGCCAGACGTGATGGTGCACATCTGTAATCCCAGCTACTCAGGAGGCTGAGCCAGGAGAATTGCCTGAAACTGGGAGGTGGAAGTTGCAGTGAGTTGAGATCGTGCCATTGCCCTCCAGCCTAGGTGACAGAGCGAGAGACTCCATCTCAAAAACAA
>NW_012105697.1:741992-746677 GCF_000951045.1 Mandrillus leucophaeus | reverse complement strand
CATGCTAATATTTGCATGTCTGCAGAACCTCTTCCTGCTACGAAGGAAGATTTGAGATGGGCAATTGGTTCTTGGATCTGATGCTTTGTGTGTGTGTTCTTTCAAATTCATATGACATAGCACTGCCTGCTATTGGAGGTAGATTGAGTTATGTGGTAGGGCCAGTGACACCTTTTGTAAAATTTTTATTTCCGTAGGTTATTGGGGAACGGGTGGTGAATGGCGGGCAAATCACCTAGGGTTCGAGACCATCCCGGCCAACATGGTGAAAACCCATCTCTACTAAAAAATACAAAAATTAACCAGGCTTGGTTGTGCGTGCCTGTAGTACCAGCTACTCAGAAGGCTGAGGTAGGAGAATCGCTTGAATCCGGAGGCAGAGGCTGCAGTGAGCTGAGATCGCACCACCGCACTCCAGCCTGGGCAACAGAGCGAGACTCCGTCTCAAGAAAAAAATAAAAAAAACTCAACCAAAAAACCTTTTTTATAAAAACATAGGTAGCAGGTTGGAATTGACCCATGAACTGTTGTTGGTTGAATCTTGTTACATGGGAAGAAGCCGGCCTGAGTTACCTGTTCACATTAAGATCGTGGTTAGAACAATATTCAAGAGATTGCATAGGGTCGAAGACCTATTCCTGTTCGGAAATTCTAGCTAGTGTTCATTTCTGAGATTTTTTTTTTTTTTTTTGCATGGAGTCTCACTGTCACCCAGGCTGGAATGCAGTGGTGTGATCTTGGCTCACTGCAACCTCTGGTTCCTGGGTTCAAGTAATTCTCCTACCTCAGCCTCCTGAGTAGCTAGGATTACAGGTGTGTACCACCACACCCGGCTAATTTTTGTGTATATGTATATATGTGTGTGTGTGTGTGTGTGTATATATATATATTTTTTTGAGACAGTTTCACTCTTGTTGCCCAGGCTGGAGTGCAATGGCGCGATCTCTGCTTACCACAACCTTCGTCTCCCAAGTTCAAGCAATTCTCCTGCCTCAGACCCCCGAGTAGCTAGGATTACAGGCATGGGCCACCACACCCAGCTAATTTTGTATTTTTAGTAGAGAATTTCTCCATGTCGGTCAGGCTGGTCTTGAACTCCCGACCTCAGGTGATCTGCCTGCCTCAGCCTCCCAAAGTGCTGGGATTACAGGCTTGAGCCACTGTGTCTGGACCAATTTTTGTATTTTTGTATTTTTTTTTTTTTAAGTAGAGATGGGATTTCACCATGTTGGCCAGGCTGGTCTTGAACTCCTGACCTCAAGTGATCTACCCGTCTCGGCCTCCCACTGTGCTGGGATTACAGGCTTGAGCCACTGTGTCTGGACCAATTTTTGTATTTTTGTATTTTTTTTTTTTTAAGTAGAGATGGGATTTCACCATGTTGGCCAGGCTGGTCTTGAACTCCTGACCTCAAGTGATCTACCCGTCTCGGCCTCCCACTGCTGGGATTATAGGCATGAGCCACTGCACTGGGCCATTTGCATGCTTTTATGTACAAGCCCACCTGGAAGTAGATAGCTCAAGGTGGAAGGTATACAGTGCTGGAAATAACTACGTCACAGGGCATTAGCCAGACGGATAACAGGCTTCTCTTCCTTTGATTATCCTGCAGGTTGCAGCAATGCAGCATAACCAAGCGTGGCTGTAGATATCTCTCAGAGGCACTCCAAGAAGCCTGCAGCCTCACAAACCTGGACTTGAGTCTCAACCAGATAGCTCGTGGATTGTGGATTCTCTGTCAGGCGTTAGAGAATCCAAACTGTAACCTAAAACACCTGCGGTAGGTGATTTCCTTTTTCTTTTTTCTTTTTTTTCTTTTTGAGACAGGGTCTTGCTCCGTCCCCCAGGCTGGAGTGCAGTGGTGTGATCACGGCTCACTGCGGCTTCAGTCTTCCAGGCTTGATCGGTCCTCCCACCTCAGCCTCCTGAGTAGCTGGGCCTACAGGCATGTATTACCATGGCCAGCTGACTTTTTTCTGTAGAGATGAGGTCTTGTCATCTTTTCCAGGCTGGTTTTGAACTCGGAGACTCAAGGAATCCTCCCACTTCGGCCTCCCAACGTGCTAGGATTACAGGCATGAGCCATCACGCCCGGCCTCGTTTTTAAAGTTTTTCAAAATCTGGAAATCCTTAATTTCTGTTTTATTTATTTATTTATTTTTTTGACACGGAGTCTCGCTCTGTCGCCCAGGCTGGAGTGCAATGGCATGATCTTGGCTCACTGCAACCTCCACCTCCCAGGTTCGAGTGATTCTCCTGCCTCAGCCTCCTGGGTAGCTGGGACTACAGATGCCCGCCACCACGCCCAGCTAATTTTTTGTATTTTTAGTAGAGATGGGGTTTCACTGTGTTAGCCAGGATGGTGTCGATCTCCTGACCTCATGATCCGCCTGTCTCGGCCTCCCAAAGTGCTGGGATTACAGGTGTAAGCCACCGCACCCGGTCAATTTCTATGTTTTCAATATCTCAGACTGTATCACTTTGGATCCAGTTTTAAGAGCAAACTCCTCCAGAAACTGAATATAGGTGGGTGGGCACTTCCAAAGTCATGTAGAGGGCCTGGAGAAGTGAAATATAGGTGAGAATGGCCCCCAGTGACCTGGACTTCAGGAACATTGCTGCTTCTGCTGGGATCCAGTAATCAGGAAGCCGTGAGCCTGCCCCAGCTCATAAACCCAGGGAACTGGAGATGGGATACCACCCCAGGAAATGCAAAGCCTCCACAAATGGAATAGTGAACTGTTTATCACTTCTCTCTCCGAAGCTTGTCAGTTGCATCCTTGGATGCAACCTATTTTCCAACTAGAATCTGCAATCCTAATGAGAAGAGAATCTGCATCATGTCATTATTACTTAGCTTTGCTGTAGAGACAAGAAAAAAAACACGAGAACACAGGGTACTTTTTTTCTTTTTTGAGACGGAGTCTCGCTCTGTCACCCAGACTGGAGTGCAGTGGTGCCATCTTGGCTCACTGCAACCTCAGCCTCCAAGGTTCAAGCGATTCTCCTGCCTCAGCTAAGTAGCTAGGATTACAGGGGTGCACCACCATGCCCAGCTAATTTTTGTATTTTTAGTAGAGACCAGGTTTCACCATGTTGGCCGGGCTGGTCTCCAACTCCTGACCTCAAGTGATCCCCCTGCCTCAGCTTCCCAAAGTACTGGGATTACAGGCATGAGCCACTGTTCCTGTCCTCCTGAAGTTTCTTAACCCATCACCCTGAGGAACATTTCAAGCTGCAAGCCAGACCGTGACACCTTACTATTTCCAAAGACTCAAAAGCTCAGTGCAAATAAAGGAGTGGATCACCTGGTGGCTTGTGCCTGTAATCCTAGATTCTCCGGAGGCTGGGGCAGGAGAATCACTTGAACCTGGGAGGTGGAAGTTGCAGTGAGCTGAGATCACGTCATTGCACTCCAGCCTGGGCAACAAGAGCGAAACTGTCTTAAAAAAAAAAAAAAATCTAAGGCTTTTACAGTGGCCTACAGGGCCTTATGGTCTCGTCTTACCAGTTATGAGCCAAAATCATTCTACTTTCTCACTAGCTCAGTATTTTATTTACAAGATTCCTTCCCCCAATTAGCAAGCTGGTTCACGATCTGACATCCTTCAGTTTTTTCCCTCATACCACTTTCCCAGAGAGAACTTAAATGACTGGCATAAATCTAGCCAGTGCCTCTCTGGTTGACTTACCTCTACCACCTGTTCATTTTAATACCATCATTCATTGTCTTCAATAGAACACATCCGGATGTCTGCTGTCACTAAAATAAACTGTGAGGATTTCTTCATCTCACTTCTCTCTGCATTTCCTCAGTACTGGATTCCCAGCAAATATGCTGCTTTTTTTTTTGAGACCGAGTCTCACTCTTCCACTCAAGCTGCGGTGCGGTGGTGATATGTTGGCTTACTACAACCTCTGCCTCCTGGGTTCAAGCAATTCTCCTGCCTCAGCCTCTCGAGTAGTTGGAATGACAGGTGGCAACACCATACCTGGCTAATTTTTGTATTTTCATTGTATGGATTTATTTATGAGATGGAGTTTCACTCTGTTGCCCAGCCTGGAGTGCAGTGGCACGATCTTGGCTCACTGCAACCTCTGCCTCCCAGGCTCAAGTGATTCTTGTGCCTCACCTTCCCAAGTAGCTGGCATTAAAGGCACTCACCACCATGCGTGGCTAATTTTTTGTAGAGATGGGGTTTCACCATGTTGGCCTGGCTGGTCTCAAACTCCTGAACTCAGGTGATCCACCTTCCTTAGCCTCCCAAGGTGCTGGGATTACAGGTGCCTGCCTCCACATCCTGCCTCATCTTTGCATTTTTAATAGAGATGGGGTTTGACCATGTTGGCAAGGCTGGTTTCGAGCTCCTGGCCTCAAGTGATCCACCTGCCTTGGCCTCTCGAAGTGTTGGGATTACAGACATGAGCCATGGCATCTGGCCACTACCTGCTCAGTGAGTGCACGGGTTTCCATGTTCTTCCTCAACAGCCTCTGGAGCTGCTCCCTCATGCCTTTCTATTGTCAGCATCTTGGATCTGCTCTCATCAGCAATCAGAAGCTTGAAACTCTGGACCTGGGCCAGAATCATTTGTGGAAGAGTGGCATAATTCAGCTCTTTAGGGTTCTAAGACAAAGAACTGGATCCCTGAAGACACTCAGGTATGGCTTTTTTTTTTTTTTTTTT
>NW_012105697.1:740978-741467 GCF_000951045.1 Mandrillus leucophaeus | reverse complement strand
AGGTGATCTGCCTGCCTTGGCCTTCCAAAGTGCTGGAGTTACAGGCATGAGCCACTGCACCTGGCCAATTTTTGTAGTTTTAATAGAGACAGGGTTTCGCTATGTTGGTCAGGTTGGTCTCAAACTCCCAACCTCAGGTGATCCACCCGCCTCAGCCCCTCAAAGTGCTGGGATTACAGGTGTGAGCCACCACACCCAGCCCTGGGATGGCTGTTTCACATGGTGAATTTCCCATGCAGAGAAGAGTGTTTTTTTGGGAGTGGGTGCACTCTTTGTAGGAATCAACTTAAGGCATCTTTCTGTAGCACGCTGCTAGCTTAGGAGATAATTTAAAAATTTAGATGCTTCTCTAAAATGCTCTGAATTGAATATTGTCCAACATTCCCCCCAAACACTTAGTACTTGGCATACTGACAGTTTAAATCATCCTGGAGTACAGACTGGAAGCTTGTGTGTATGTGTGTGCATGAGCGTACACACGCACACACA
>NW_012105697.1:735249-739138 GCF_000951045.1 Mandrillus leucophaeus | reverse complement strand
TCGCCCGGCTAGTTTTTTGCATTTTTAGTAGAGACGGAGCCAGGATGGTCTCGATCTCCTGACCTCGCGATCCGCCCGTCTCGGCCTCCCAGAGTGCTGGGGTTACAGGCTTGAGCCACCGCATCAATGACTTATTTTAACATAATCTACCTCAGTTTCTTCTTGCCTTTTTCTTTTTCCCTTTCCCCTTACCCTTTTCCCTTTTCTGTTCTTTCCTTTTCTTGAGACAAAGTTTTGCTCTGCTGTACTATGTTGTACTCTGCTGTACTATGTAGCTATGTTGCCAAGGCTGTTCTCAAACTCCTGGCTTCGAGCGATCCTCCTGTGTTGGCCTCACAAAGTACTAGGATTATAGGGGGTGAGCCACTGTGCACAGCCCACTTGTCTTGTTCAAGAGTTTAGTTGTAGAGATGATACGTGTTTAAACTGCTTAACGATGTCTAGTGTTCCATTATTGGAACACTAAGCATGTGGGAGTTATTTATATCCTGCTCAAGGTCATTGCCAAGGTACGATTTTTCACACATGTCTGCAGTTCAAATAATTGTAACCTCTGGCATAAATGGGTTAAGGTTTTAGGGGTATATCATGAAAGTTGAGCTATACAGTGTCATGCTTCTCTTGCTAGTGGGACCATGGTGTGTAATGCCACCAAGGACGATTGGTGACAAATCTCTAACCCTGTGGTCTCTTACGTCATATGTTTTGGACGTTATTTCTGTTCTCATTCCTCAGTTCCTCCTCTGGGAGGCCAAGGTGGGAGGATCGTTTGAGGCCAGGAGTTTGAGACCAGCTTGGGCAACATAGCAAGCCAGTGTCTCGATGATGACTACCCCTCATGTTCACACGTACAGGGTTGCATGCTGCTGTCATGTTAGAGCCACATTTGCTATGATTAACCCTGGGGTTCACTCTGGCATTCTCTTAGTTCTACTGAAGGTTTGATTTGCCACTAGTCTTTATTTATCTATTTGGAGACAGAGTCATTTTCTTGTTTGTTTGTTTGAGACAGAGTCTCGCTCTGTTGCCCAGGCTGGAATGCAGTAGTGCAATCTCGGCTCACTGCAACCTGTGCCTCCCGGGTTCAAGCAATTCTCCTGCCTCAGCCTCCTGAGTAGCTGGGATTACAGGCGCGTGCCAGCATGCCTGGCTAATTTTTGTATTTATTTTATTTTACTTTTTTGAGACGGAGTTTCACTCTTGTTGCCCAGGCTAGAGGGCAATGGTGTGATCTCTGCTCACTGCAACCTCAGCCTCCCAGGTTCAAGCGATTCTTCTGCCTCAGCCTCCTGAGTAGCTGGGATTGGGAGCATGGGCCACCATGCCTGGCTAATTTTTTTGTATTTTTAGTAGAGATGGTGTTTTTCCATGTTGGTCAGGCTGGTCTTAAACTCCCAATCTCAGGTGATCTGCCCGCCTTGGCCTCCCAAAGTGCTGGGATTACAGGCGTGAGCCATCATGCTTGGCCAGTTTTTGTATTTTTTAGTAGAGATAGGGTTTTGCCATGTTGGCCAGGCTGGTCTCAAACTCCTGACCTCGTGATCTGCCTGCCTCAGCCTCCCAAAGTGCTAGGATTACAGGCATGAGCCACTGCGCCTGGCCAAGGACACAGAGTCTTGCTCTATCACCCAGGTTGCAGTACAGTGGCATGATATTGGCTCACTGCAATGTCCACCTCCCAGGTTCAAAGCGATTCTCCTGTCTCAGCCTCCTGCGTAGCTGGTATTTCAGGTGTCTGCCGCCACGACCAGCTAATTTTTGTATTTTTAGTAGAGACGGGTTTTCACTATGTTGGCCAGGCTGGTCTCGAACTCCTGACCTCAGGTGATCCGCCCGCCTCAGTCTCCCAAAGTGCTGGGATTATAGGCATGAGCCACCATGCCCCGGCCTGATTATCTAGTTTTCAAATTTATTTTTTTAAAGACATGTTTTACTGTGTTACCCAGGCTGGAGTGCAGTAGGGCAATCTCCATCTTGTTGCAACCTCTGCCTCCTGGGCTCAAGTGATCCTCCTGCCTCAGCCTCCCGAGTAGCTGGGACTATAGGCATGCACCACCATTCCTGGCTTTTTGTATTTTTGGTAGAGACAGGGTTTCGCTGTGGGCCCAGGCTGGTCTTGAACTGCTGAGCTCAAGCAATCTGCCGGCCTTGGCCTCCCAACGTGCTGGGACTACAGGTGTGAGACACTGTGCCTGGCCATAAGCTGTTTTTTCTTAGACTTATAAGGATCCCCACTGTGTGGGTCTAAATTTCTTTTTAGAAAACGTTTCTGGCTGGGTGCTGTGGCTCACATCTGTAATCCCATGGCTTTGGGAGGCCGAGGTAGACAGATCACTCAAGGCCGGAAGTTCGAGACCAGCCTGGCTAACATGTTGAAATGCCGCCTCTACTGTAAATGCAAAACTTAGCCAAGCGTGATGGTGCACACCTGTAATCCCTGTTACTCAGGAGGCTAAGGCATGAGTGTCGCTTGAACCTGGGACCTGGAGGTTGCAGAGAGCCAAGATGGCACCGCTGCACCCCAGCCTGGGCAACAGAGCAGAGCCAGACCCTGTCCCCCCCAAAAAAATCCCAAAAACGTTTCCTGCTTTGAGTGTTTGAAAACATGTTCAGGCATCCTGGGTAGTTGAGAATGAATTTCTTGGGACAATGAAACTATAGGCGCCCTGGGAACATTTGTGTTCTCTGATCCCTGCAGGTTGAAGACCTATGAAACTAATTTGGAAATCAAGAAGCTGTTGGAGGAAGTGAAAGAAAAGAATCCTAAGCTGACAATTGATTGCAATGCTTCCGGGGCAACGGCACCTGCGTGCTGTGACTTTTTTTGCTGAGCAGCCTGGGATCGCTCTACGAATTACACAGGAAGCGGGAATCTGGTCTCTAAGATATTTTGTGAATGAAGGTCAGAGGGTCACGTGTTAACACTAGAGTCTGTCAAGATGTCAAATTTGACACTGGTTTTCTTGCTGTTTGTGGGAGATTCTGCAGAAGTCACACACCCCCTTCACATCACACTACGCACCTTCTCACAGGGATAATAAAGTGAGCACTCTCGTTGCAGCTGCGTTTATTGACATGCTCAAGGGTAAACCTGCCATAAACATGCTACTCTGTGCTTAGTCTAGGAAGAAGTATTGCTGAGAAGTTCAGGGATGATTCTGTTGATTCTTCTATTTCTTTTCTTTAACTCAGGCACCCCTTGGTCTAGTTTACTGTCTGGTTGCATCTGTGTGATCAGTGTGTCTTTGTGACTTTGAGATCACATTCTAACCCACGCGTTGACAAACGGGCCAGATAGTTAATATGCTTGGCACTGTGGGCCCCGTGGTCTCCCATCAGCTCTCAGCTGTGCCTTTGTACACGGAAGCAGTGCAGATGATCTGTGCCAAGGGCCTGGCTCGCACCTGCGGAGGCTTCCCAGAAACAGCTTGAGGGCCACGGGCAGCCAACCCTGTTCTAATCCATCCTGTTACCCACGAAACAAGCTTACAGGCACTGTTGCCTTTAATTCAGAAGATGGCCTTGCCTCACACTGGCTCTGCCTGGCTCCGACGGGCCGGCTCCTACTTTCTGTGTGTGTGTGTGTGTGTGTGTGTGTGTCTCTCTCTGTTTCTCTATCTCTTTTTGTCTCTCTCTCTCTCTGTGTCTCTATCGCTGTTTCTGTGTGTGTCTCTGTCTCTTTGTGTGTCTCTGTGTGTCTGTCTCTGGGCGTTTCTGTATCTCTGTCTCTGTCTTTGTGTCTCTCTGGCTGTCTGTTTCTTTCTTTTTTTTTTTTTGAGACGGAGTTTCTCTCTGTTGCCCAGGCTGGAGTGCAGTGGCGTGATCTCGGCTCACTGCAACCTCTGCCTCCGGGGTTCAAGAGATTCTCCTGCCTCAGCCTCCCGAGTAG
>NW_012105697.1:731291-732624 GCF_000951045.1 Mandrillus leucophaeus | reverse complement strand
TGCCTGTAGTCCCAGCTACTCTGGAGGCTGAGACAGGAGAATGGTGTGAACTCGGGAGGCGGAGCTTGCAGTGAGCTGAGATGGTGTCACTGCACTCCAGCCTGGGAGACACAGAGAGGCTCCGTCTCAAAAAAAAAAAAATTAATAAAAAAGAATGTCTGACTTAACAATTCACAATTGCAAAGATGTGGAACCAACGGAAGTGCCCATTGACTAACAAGCAGGTAAAATGTGGTATCTATACGTCATGGAATACTGTTCGGCCATTAGAAGGAAGGAAATGTCATTTGCAGCCACTGGGATGGAGCTGGAGGCCATTATTCTAAGTGAAGTAACCCAGGAGTAGAAAACCAAAATTCGTATGTTCTCACCACTGCATGCATTCCGTCCTGGGCGACACAGCGAGACTAATTTATTTTTTTAATTTTGAGGAGGACTCTCAATCTGTCACCCAGGCTGGAGAGTAGTGGCACGATCTCGGTTCATTGCAACCTCTGCCTCCCGGGTTCCAGCGATTCTCCTGCCTCAGCCTCCCGCGTAGCTGGGACTGGCTCTGGCGGTGGGGGTGCCGGTAAACCTGTTGGTGCTGGTAAAACTGTCAGAAAATGAGTCGCAAGAAGTGTCCGAGAAGGCCAACGAGGTGACACCTTCGAGGAGGAAGTGGTCAACGTGTGAAATACGATGGAGAAGCAATAATGAGAAGGACTGAGCAGGGTCACTGTGTTCCAGGAAGCTCATCAGGGTTGGTCACACACACAGCTTCAGAGGAAGTGTGGGCAGAGAAGCCGGTTTCCAGCAGGTGGGGACCACACGTGAGAGGTCAGAACAAAGGCTGCCAGTGTGGGTTATGTCTTAGGGAATGTGGCCCCCAGAGCCACGGACCAGTGAGGGTCAGTGGGAGTGGATCTCCTGGCTGGGTGTGGTGGCTCAGTAATCCCAGCTACTCTGGAGGCTGAGGCAGGAGAATCGCTTGAACCCGGGAAGCGGAGGTTGCAGTGATCCGAGATGGCAGCACTGCACTCCAGCCTGGGTGTGCGGAGCAAAACTCCGTCTCAAAAAAAAAAAAAAAAGAGTGGTTGATCTAGAAGCAAGACTAGGTGGCAGTTACCAGGGGCTGGGCGTGGCAGGGGAGGAAGATGTTGGTCAAAAGGCACAAGTAGCTGGGCGTGGTGGCTCCTATCTGTCATCCCAGCACTTTGGGAGGCCAAGGTGGGTGGATTACCTGGGGTGGGGAGTTCGAGACCAACATGGAGAAACCCTGTCTCTACTAAAAATACAAAAATTAGCTGGGCGTGGTGGCATGCACTTGTAATCCCAGCTACTGAGGAGGCCA
>NW_012105697.1:724714-725781 GCF_000951045.1 Mandrillus leucophaeus | reverse complement strand
TACGTGTGCCTGCTACCACCCCCAGTTAATTTTTATGTTTTTAGTAGAGATGGGGTTTCACCATGTTGGCCAGGTTGGTCTCAAACTCCTGACCTCAGGTGACCCACCTGCCTTGGCCTCTCAAAGTGTTGGGATTACAGGCGTGAGCCACTGTGCCCAGTCAAGATAGTGGTGTTGCTCTGTTGCTCACAGCCAGGTTGGAGTGCAATGGTGCAATCTTAGCTCATGGCAGCCTTGAACTCCCGGGTCAAGCGACCCACCTAAACCTCCTGAGTAAGTAGCTGGGATTACAGGTGCGTGCCAAACATGCCTGGCTAACTTTAAAATGTTTTATAGAGATGGGGTCTTGCTGTATTGACCAGGCTGGTCTTGAACTCCTGACTTCAAGTTATCCCCTTGCCTCAGCCTCCCAAAGTGCTGGGATTACACATGTGAGCTGCCACACTGGGCTCTTACCCACTTATAAGTAATAAATACAGAATTGAAGTGCTGTGATTACAGGCGTGAGCCACGGTGCCTGGCCAGCATTAATTACCTCTGAAAAGCCCTGTGTCCAAATAGAATCACACCTGGGGCTAGGGCTTGTATGTGAAGTTTGGCGGGACCAATTCAGACCGTGACAAGGACTGTCCTGTGTGCCACATGATGCATAGCAGCACACCTGGACTTTGCCCAGGAGACACCATGAGCCTGAGCCTGCCCCCACTGCAACTCGTGACAACCGAAAAGCTCTCGGGATGTGGCCAGATGTCCCCATGGGGACAAAGTCACCCCAAGTTAAGAATGGCTGGCTCCTTTGGGAGGCTGAGGCGGGAGGATCAAGAGGTCAGGAGATCGAGACCATCCTGGCTAACATGATGAAACCCCATCTCTACTAAAAACACAAAAAACTAGCCGGGCGCGGTGGCAGGTGCCTGTAGTCCCAGCTACTCTGGAGGCTGAGACAGGAGAATGGTGTGAACTCGGGAGGCGGAGCTTGCAGTGAGCTGAGATGGTGTCACTGCACTCCAGCCTGGGAGACACAGAGAGGCTCCGTCTCAAAAAAAAAAAAATTAATAAAAAAGAAT
>NW_012105697.1:718090-723684 GCF_000951045.1 Mandrillus leucophaeus | reverse complement strand
CCCAGCACTTTGGGAGGCCAAGGTGGGTGGATTACCTGGGGTGGGGAGTTCGAGACCAACATGGAGAAACCCTGTCTCTACTAAAAATACAAAAATTAGCTGGGCGTGGTGGCATGCACTTGTAATCCCAGCTACTGAGGAGGCCAAGGCAGGAGAACTGCTTGAACCCGAGAGGCAGAGGTTGCAGTGAGCTGAGATCGCGCCACAGAACTCCAGCCTGAGTGAGAGAGAGACTTCATCTCAAAAAAAAAAAGTATTCAGTTATAAGATGAGTTACTTCTGGGGATCCAATGTTACACGATGGCGATTATGGTTAACACAAGCAGGTTTTAAATGTCCTTACCCGTTACCAGCTGAAGGTGTGAAGTCCTGGGTCCTTGGTGGTGTGAACAAAGCATGGGTCGTGATACACACACCTAGCAAAGCAGCAGAAGTTTATTAAGCACAGGATTACACTCGGAGAGGGGAGAGCAGGCGGACCCCTGCAAAATGAGATCGGCGTCAGTTTGCTGTACTTCGGGTCTTTTTTTTCCTAATTAGGGATATACAACCATTTATTGACCACTGTTCACCAGTATTTACAATAAAGTAAACCATATACAGTTGAATAACACTCGGATTACCACAAAGTTGTGTTTCCTGGCTTTTGCTGAACCAGTAAAGCAAATACTGAAAAGATTGAGCCTACACTTTTTTTTTTTTTTGAGATGGAGTCTTGCTTTGTCACCAGGCTGAAGTGCAGTGGCGCGATCTCAGCTCACCGCGACCTCCACCTCCCAGGTTCAAGCGATTCTCCTGCCTCAGCCTTCTGAGTAGCTGGGATGACAGGTGTCTACATGTAAGGAATGAGTTGGGGTAAAGAAAAAATATGCAAGTCAGCAGTTTGTCTTTTTGTTTATCTATTTATTTAGAGATGGAGTCTCGCTCTGTTACCAGGCTGGAGTGCAGTGGCGTGATCTCGGCTCACCGCAACCTCCACCTCCCAGGTTCAAGCGATTCTTCTGCCTCAGCCTCCCGAGTAGCTGAGATTACGGGTGCGAGACACTGCGCCCGGCTAATATGTTGTATTTTTAGTAGAGACGGGGTTTCATCATGTTGCCAGGTTGATATTTAACGGAAAAATCAGATTTAGAGAATAAATTTGACTGGCATGAGGCACCAGAATAACGGGAGGGTGTGGGGCCCATGTGGTGAGTATGTAAATGGATTGATAAGTAGAAGTTCTCAGGGAGGAAAGCGATGGTGGTGTCCAGACAGCATTTAAAGGCCCCTAGTGAGAAGTCTCAAGTGGCAGGCTGTGCCACAGCCCCCGTATATACATTCCTTCATTTGATATATATTTCCTGAGAACCCCTTTAGAGTTGCCGGAGCTGTGAACGCAGCCACTAAATCTGACATAGATCAGTTCACACGAGTTCACGGTGGAGACAGGAAAATGGACATGCATGCTGAATCAGGGTTCAAGTGCTGTTACAAGGAATTAGCAGGTGCTTTGGGATGAGAAAAGTGTCTTGGCCAGGCATGGTGGCTCACACCTGTAATCCCAGCACTTTGGGAGGCCAAGGCAGGGCGATCACCTGAGCTCAGGAGTTCAAGACCACCTAGGGCAACATGATGAAACCCCATCTCTTCTAAAAACACACAAAAAATTAACTGGGTGTGGTGGCGTGTGCCTCTAGTCCCAGCTACTTGGGAGGCTGAGCAAAGAGAATCGCTTGAGCCCCAGAGGCGAAGTTTGCAGTGAGCTAAGATTGAACCACTGCACTCCAGCTTGGGCTACACAGTGAGACTCCGTCTCAAAAAAAACAAAAAAAAAAGTGCTGTCTGTGTGTGAAGTCAGAGTTATGGAAACTCTCTTGGAGGAAATGGTATCTACGCAGAGCCCTGAAGAACAAGGCAAGGTATGGATAAAGAAGAGAGAACGGTGGCCAGGCGTGGTGGCTCACACCTGTAATTCCAGCACTTTGGGAGGCCGAGGCTGGTGGATCACCTGAAGTCAGGAGTTCGAGACCAGCCTGGCCAACATGACGAAACCCCATTTCTACTAAAAATACAAAAATTAACCAGGCATGGTGGTGCATGCCTGTAGTCCCAGCTATTCAGGAGGCTGAGGCAGGAGAATCGCTTGAACCCTGGAGGTGGAGGTGGCAGTGAGCTGAGATCGCGCCATTGCACTCCATCCTGGGCAACAACAGTGAACCTCCGTCCCAACAAAACAAAAACAAAAACAAAAAAAAAAGAAGATGGAATTCTGTGGTGCTTTGGGGTAGGAGGAATTGGGGCGTGGTTGGGATGCAGCCAGGACTCATTATTATTTTTTCTTTTCTTTTTTTTGAGACAGTCTTGCTCTATCACCCAGGATGGAGTGCAGTGGTGTGATCTCGGCTCACTGCAGCGTCTGCTTTCTGGGTTCAAGTGATTCTCCTGCCTCAGCCTCCTGAGTAGCTGGGATCACAGATGTGTCCCACATCATGCCTGGCTAATTTTTGTATTTGTATTTTTATTTATTTTTGGAGACAGAGTCTTGCTCTATCACCCAGGCTGGAGTGCAGTGGTGCAATCTTGGCTCACTGCAGCCTCTGCCTCGCGGGTTCAAGCTATTCTTCTGCCTCAGCCTCCCAAGTAGCTGGGATTACAGGCACACACCACCATACCTGGCTAATTTTTGTATTTTTAGTAGAGATAAGGGTTCATCGTGTTGGCCAGGCTGGTCTCGAACTCCTGACCTCAGGTGATCTACCCACCTCAGTCTCCCAAAGTGTTGGGATTATGGGCATGAGCCACCGCCCCTGGCAGGATTCACTTATAAAGCTGCTTCTCTGTGACTGGCTGTTGCCACAATGCCTCCTGAACCATTCTATATAGACCTATTCTATATTGGTCATTAACTATTTTGAATGGCTTCCTGCAGAGAAAGGAAAGAAAGACCAAAGTAGAAAAAAAAAATATTTCCATGGCCATCCTGTTAAAGAAGAGATCTTTTCAGAAAAGACCAGAGTGCTTAAAAGTATGGTTTGCAGTAAGTGGCACAAAAATACTTAGAGCCTAGAAGAGACCATAGGATTTGTCCACAAAAGAAATTCAGCGGCCGGGCGCGGCAGCTCATGCCTGTAATCCTAGCCCTTTGGGAGGCCGAGGCGGGGGGATCTCTTGAGATCAGGAGTTCAAGACCAACCTGACCAACAGGGAGAAACCCTGTCTTTACTAAAAATACAAAATTAGCCAGGCATGGTGGCGCATGCCTGTAATCCCAGCTACTCAGGAGGCTGAGGCAGGAGAATCGCTTGAGCCCAAGGGATGGAGAGGTAGAGGTTGCAGTGAGCCAAAATCATGCCATTGCACTCCAGCCTGGGCAACAAGAGCAAAACTCTGTCTCAAAAAAAAAAACAAAAAAACCAGAAAGAAATTTAGCATGTAGTTCTCCCACCCTCTGCGTCGTCCGGGATGCTCTGACAAATGGAATGCCAGCGTCCCCTGTTCCCTGCAGTGACTCCCTCCTCCGTGGGTCTGACACAGAGCTCACGCCACCCAGGCTCAACACCAGCTTTCAGTTCCACCCATGGCCACTGCGTCTTATGGTCATTCTTCAAAGAGTCTTTGTGTTTGTTCAACCTTCTCCTGCCTTCCCAGGTGGAAGCTCTGCTGGCTTGCTCTCTAGTCCTCTTCCTGCTGAGCCAATCTTCAACCAGGAGACACACTAGAGCCACCAGGACCAGGAAGGCCAGGCCCATCCGAAGGAGATTCTGAGCAGTGTGGTCCCAGAGGGCAAGGTCTGTGGGCAGCAGGAGAACAGGGTGATCGCTGACAGGGATGTAAGGACACCCTCTTTTTTTTTTTTTTGTACACAGAGCCTCAGTCTTGTTGCCCAGGCTGGAGTACAGTGGCGCGATCTCGGCTCACTGCAACCTCCACTTCCCGGGTTCAAGCGATTCTCCTGCCTCAGCCACCCAAGTAGCTGGGACTACAGGCACGCACCACCATGCCCGGATAATTTTTTTCTATTTTTAGTAGAGATGGGGTTTCGCCATATCGGCCAGACCAGTCTCAAACTCCTGACCTCAGATGATCTGCCCGCCTTGGCCTCCCAAAGGGCTGGGATTACAGGCGTGAGCCACTGCGCCTGGCCAAGGACGCCCTCTTGTTCCGTTCATCCCGATCTCCTTCCCAGGTCATTACTCTATGCCCAGCTCCTTCCTTCAGAGCCTATGGCCCCAGGTGTCTACTTACCTTTCTGGAGTCCCGTCTCTGTGGTTAAAAGGCAGGTGTCCCAAGAGTCTGCTGATAATAAGGGAAGTGAAGAAAAGAGAATGATGTTGACGTCTTCTGCCCCTGCCCTCCTTCCCTTGGGTCCACCCCATGACGTTCTGCAGCTTTGCAAGGTCCTACCCTACCCTGCAGGTCCCGGGAGCTTCATCCAGCAGGTAAGGCGGAAGGGTCCACAGATGGACAAACCTGAGGAGGAATTCCAGTCTAGAACTCATGAGCATGTATCTTTGCACAAATCATGTCTTCTATTTTTGTTTGTTTGTTTTTTTTTTGAGATAGAGTCTCGCTCTGTTCCAGCCTCCCGAGTAGCTGGGACTACAGGCACACGCCACCACACCTGGCTAATTTTTTTCATATTTTTAGTAGAGACGGCGTTTTGCCAGCCAGGCTGGTCTCAAACTCCCAATCTCAGATGACCTGCCTGCTTTGGCCTCCCAAAGGGCTGGGATTACAGGCCTTCCAGGCTGGAGCGCAGTGGTGCGATTTCAGCTCACTGCAACCTCAGTCTCCCGAGTGAAGCGATCCTCTTGCCTCAGCCCTGAGTAGCTGTAATTACAGCGTGTGCCGCCACGCCCACCTAATGTTTGTATGTTTAGTAGAGACGGGGTTTCACTGTGTTAGCCAGGCTGGTCTCGATCTCCTGACCTCAAGTGATCCACTTGCCTCTGCCTTCCAAAGTGTTGGGATTACACGCGGGAACCACATGGCCCAGCCCCTGTCTTCTACGTAAGCCTCATTTTCCTCATTGAGTCATCATTACCTCTTTCCCCTCACATGTAGTCAAATTCAAAGTCTCACTGTTTTTTTTTCAATGTCCTAACCGTGCAGCCCCAGCCCCATCCCATCTCCACTGTCATTTTCCAAACATCATTTTCAACCCTCCTGGCCTCATAGTTATTATTTTATTACCCCAGTCACCGTCCTGCCCCAGGGCACAGGCAGAGGCCATTTCCTCTCTCTGGAGCCTCTTTTCTCCTGAGAGCCACGTGACTAACTCAAGTCTGAACGCATTTGTTCAGATGCCTTCTTCTCTGTGAGGTCCATCTGGACAACCCTATTTAATACTGCTACCTGCCATTTCAATCCCTGTAAGTCTGTTCTACTTCGTCTTTTCCTTCCATAGCATCATTTCCTCCTATGTGCTATCCTGACATTGATCCATGGTCTGTCTCCTTCTGCTAGAATCTAAGTGCCACAAAGTCAAGATATTTGCCTGGCTGACTGTTACAGTGTAGTTCACCGTATATACTACGCACTATATATATATATATAATTTTATATATCATATACACTGTATTATATATGATATATATAATATACATATATGT
>NW_012105697.1:713559-716209 GCF_000951045.1 Mandrillus leucophaeus | reverse complement strand
TTTGAGATGGAGTCTTGCTCTGTCACCCAGGCTGGAGTGCAATGGCACAATCTCGGCTCACTGCAACCTCTACCTCCTGGGTTCATGCCATTCTCCTTCCTCAGCCTCCCGAGTAGCTGGGACTATAGGTGCTCGCCACTATGCCCGGCTAGTTTTTTGTATTCTTTAGTAGAAACGGGGTTTCACTGTGTTAGCCAGGATGGTCTCGATCTCCTGACCTCGTGATTCACCCACCTTGGCCTCCCAAAGTGCTGGGATTACAGGCGTGAGCCACTGCGCCCGGCCGCTAAACCATTTTTTAAAATGGTACAGGGTCTTGCTCTGTTCCCCAGGCTGGAGTGCCATGGCACTATCTTGGCTCACTGAAGCCTCGACCTCCTGGGTCAGGAGTTTGAGACCAGCCTGGCCAACATGGTGAAACCCCGTCTCTACTAAAAATGCAAAAATTAGCTGGGCGTGGTGGCCCATGCCTGTAATCCCAACTACTTGGGAGGCTGAGGCAGGAGAATTGCTTGAATCCGGGAGGCAGAGGTTGCAGTGAGCTGAGATTGCACCACTACACTGCAGCGAGGGTGTCTCAAAAAAAAAAAAAAAAGCTAAATGTTGTTTTTTAGAAAAACACCACCTGGCCAGGCGCGATGGCTCACACCTGTAATCCCAGCACTTTGGGAGGCTGAGGCGGGCGGATCACCTGAGGTCAGGAGTTTGAGACCACCCTGGTCAACAGAGTGAAACCCTGTCTCTACCAAAAATACAAAAATTGGCGTGGTGGTGGGCGCCTGTAATCCCAGCTCCTTGGGAAGCTGAGGCTGGAGAATCACTTGAACCCAGGAGGTGGAGGTTGCAGTGACGGGAGACTGCACCATTGCACTCCAGCCTGGGTGACAAGAGTGAAACTCTTCTCAAAACAAACAGGAAAACCCCACCACCTGTGATGGGTGAGGGAAGCAAAGTGTCAGCCACTGCGCCTGGCCCACAGGTGTTGTTTTTGAGGACGTTCCTCAGTCATACCCCTGCACACAAATATCTATCTCAGAATCTGTGTCTTGGAGAACTTGACCGAGGACACATCTGCTCGTAGGACATAGAGACACTGTCTGCAGACAACGCCTTGTAGGCTGAGATTGTGATGGGGATCACCCCTCCTCCAACCTCCTACCCAGACAAGCAGTGTCTGAGTGGGGCTTGGAAGAGTTTATAGATGATGCTCCATCCCAGATGCAGACTGAGCTCACTCTCCAGTTAGAGAACCGGACAGTTACCTGTTACCACCAGATCCAGCAAGTCGCTGCGCTCTGACCAGAGCTCCCCAACCCGATAGATGCAGCTGTATCGCCCTGCCTTGCGGGAGTTCATGTCCGGGATGTGGAATTTGACTCCATTAATCCGTTCAGGCGGTTTTGGTCTCTCCACGGCAAAAAGGCTTCCTTCAAAATGCAGCTGGTATTCAACAGCGCCATAACTTCCCTGGCAACAGAGGGTCGCTTGCTTTTCCTTCGGAACCATGTAAGTGGATTCGGCCCTGATGATGGGTTTTGGGAGAGTCTCTGGAAGGGAATCAGAGGCTGGAGTTCCAGCTGAGCCCCGACCCCCCAACCGTAGGCTCCACCCTGCTGCTGGCCCCAGGCCCTCCTGGGAAGCCAGCACCCCGCCCCCTCTCCCCAGCTGTGCTTGGGTGGACGGTGCTTGGCCTGAACCCGAAAGAGTGACCCTGGGCTTTGAAGGAAGGACTCACGCTTCGGGGCGCTGATTCTCTGGCTCAGACACAGCCCTGGAAGACGGGCATAATGAGACCCGTTGCCTCCCAGGCACACCCTGATCCCATTCCCCTTCCATGCAGGAACTCACCGAGGCAGAGCAGGGCACGGAGCGTGGAAGGCATCGCTCAGATTCCACCGGCCGAGTGCTGAGCAGCGGGGTGGGGACTGAGCCCAGCGAGCCAGGGAGATGCACAGGAAGTGGTGGGTGAGCCCCAGCGCCCATCGCCAGGAAGCTTTCATGTTGACTTTTTTCATTAGAACGTTCACCACTCCCCCTCCACCTCTGACCATGAGCCTACGGAAAGGCCATGGTCCCTCTGACACATCTGCGGTCTAGCCAGCTCCTCTGACATTTGTCTGCTCAGCCTGAAATGCATTTCTGGGTCAGCTTCTCAATTCTGCAATGTGAAGGTGGTACCCAGAGCTGACCGTGAGAAGTCAGGCCTAATGACGCTCAGAGGAAACCCCCTGAGAATCGTATAAAAACACAGGGAATTTCACAGTGAGATACTGGAACAGGAATGAAAAGAAATTAAAGAAGTGTCACAGAACGAGACGCAGACAAAACTCCTCAGACACCGGATGAAAGAAGGAAGAGGTTTTTTATTCGGCCGGGAGCGTTGGCAGACTCACGTCTTAAGAGCCGAGCTCCTCAAAAAAAGAAATGCTTGGCCTTTTTAAAGACTTACAACTCTAAGGGGTCCACGTGAAAGGGTCGTGATAAATTGAGCAAGCGTGGGAAACGTGACTGGGGACTACATGCATCAGTTAACAGAACAAAAAGTTTTACAATGCTTTTTTCATACAGTGTCTGGAGTTTACAGATAACACAAGTAGTTTAGGTCAGGAGTTGATGTTATTATTATTCCTTTTTTTTTTTTTTTTTTTTT
>NW_012105697.1:709463-711449 GCF_000951045.1 Mandrillus leucophaeus | reverse complement strand
GTGGGCATGTACCCGGTCACGTACCCCCTGCTTGCTCAATTGATCAGGACCCTCTCATATGCACCCCCTTAGAGTTGTGAGCCCTTAAAAGGACAGGAATTGCTCACTCGGGGAGCTCAGCTCTTGAGACAGGAGTCTTGCCGATGTCCCCTGGCCCAATAAACCCCTTCCTTCTTTAACTCGGTGTCTGAGGAGTTTTGTTTGCCGCTCGTCCTGCTACACACCTAAATAATAATAATAATACATCCTCCTCAACCCCTCGGTCTCTCTGATTCCTAAATTATCCCGCGACGATACCATCTCACACCAGTCAGAATGACCATTACTGAAAAGTCAGAAATTAACAGATGCTGGTGAGATTGTGGAGCAAAGGGGACACTTACTTTTTATTTTTTTATTTTTTTGTTTTCTGAGACCATGTCTTGCTCTTGTTGCCCAGGCTGGAGTGCAGTGGCATGATCTCGGCTCACTGCAACCTCCGCCTGCCAGGTTCAAACGATTCTCCTGCCTCAGCCTCCCTAGTAGCTGGGATTACAGGCATGCCCCACCACGCCTGGCTAATTTTGTATTTTTAGTAGAGATGGGGTTTCTCCATGTTGGTCAGGCTGGTCTCAAACTCCTGACCTCAGGTAATCTGCCCGCCTCGGCCTCCCAAAGTGCTGGAATTACAGGCATGAGCCACCGTGCCCGGCCCCAAAGGGGACACTGATACACTGTTGGTGGGCGTGTAAATTAGTTCAGCCACTGTGAAAAGCAGTTAGGAGATGTTTCAGAGCACTATAAAGAGAGTTACCATTCAGCCCAGCCATCCCATTACTGGGTATATATCCAAAGGAAAATAAATCATTCTACCAAAAAGACATATGCACTTTTATGTTCGTTGCAGCAGGATTCACAATAGGAAAGACATGGCATCAACTCGGTGCCCATCAGAGGTGGATTGGATAAAGACAATGCGTTATGTATACACCACAGAATGCTATAGGGCCTTGAAAAATCACAAGGTTATGTCCTTTGCAGCAACATGGATGCAGCTGGAGGCCGTTATCCTAAATGAGTTAACACAGAAGCAGAAAACCAAATACTGGCCAGACACGGTGGCTGACGCCTGTCATTCCAGTACTTTGGGAGGCTGAGGCAGGTGGATTGCCTGAGGTTGGGAGCTTGAGACCAGCCTGACTAACATGTGGAAACCCTGTCTCTACTAAAAATACAAAATTAGCTGGGCGTGGTGGCACATTCCTGTAATCACAGCTACTCAGGAGGCTGAGGTAGGAGAATTTCTTGAATCTGGGAGGTGGAGGTTGCGGTGAGCCGAGATGGCGCCATTGCACTCCAACCCGGGCAACAAGAGTGAAACTCCATCTAAAGAAAAAAAAACCCACATACCACATGTTCTCACTTATAAGTGAGAGCTAAACATTGGGTAAGGAGGGGAGCAAGGCTTGAAAATTTACCTATTTGGTAATATGCTCACTACTTGGGTGACTGGATCATTAGTGCACGCCTCAACATCATGCAATATACTCATTAAAAAACTGCACATGTATCTGCTGAATCTAAAAAGATAAAAATAGGGGTTTTAACGCTGGCTCCTCTGTGTACAGCATACATATGCTTGGATAAGTTAATTGGTTTAATCAGAATGGAATGATAACAGTCTTCTTCAAAGATAGTGCTATAATGTTTCAATAAAATAAACGTGAAAACAAAAGCTTTTCATTCAAAGAACTTCATAAGAAAAGAAACATTTCCTTTCTTTTTCTTTTTTTTTTTTTGAGACAAAGTCTTGCTCTGTCCCCCAGGCTGTGGTGCAGTGGTGCGATCTTTGTTCACTGCAACCTCCGTCTCCCAGGTTCAAGCGATTCTCTTGCCTCAGCCTCCCGAGTAGCTGGGACTACAGACACCCAACACCACGCCCGGCTCATTTTTGTACTTTTAGTAGAGACGGGGTTTCACCACGTTGGCCAGGCTGGTCTTGATTTC
>NW_012105697.1:704539-705658 GCF_000951045.1 Mandrillus leucophaeus | reverse complement strand
GTAGAGACGGGGTTTCACCGTGTTAGCCAGGATGGTCTCAATCTCCTGACCTCGTGATCCGCCCGCCTTGGCCTCCCAAAGTGCTGGGATTACAGACATGAGCCACCGCGCCCGGCCTATTATTCCTTTTTTTAACTCCTAGGGCCGGGTGGTGGTGCCAAGGTTGTCTGGCTGTTTATCTTACTTTTGCTTCTTTCTAACTTTTTGCTTTCTGTCTCCTCCTGTCTTGTGAACCAGGCAAGGTTGGGGGAGGAGGGCAGCAGGAGGAGTAGTGGTCTCCTCCTTCCTTAATAGCAAAAGCTCAGTTGTATGTAAGAAAACCCAATTTCCCCTGAGGAAGAGAAAGAGGTGGAATCCTTTAAAAATTAGCTGCCTGTTTTTCTGTCTGTGGCTAGCGAGCCTTATGTCTCCCTTCCCAGGCATTGTGAAGACCCTGTTTCTCCAGCTGTGCAGCCACAAGGTCACTAGGCAGATAAACTCAAGTGCAAAACATGTTTTTCCTTGAAAAGTACGAAAGAATGTAACGCATATCTCAAAGGAATAACCGTCTTTGTTTCTCGCTTCTGTAATATGCTTCCCCCTGCACAGATCTCCCCTGGCCCCATGAAATGCTTAAAAGGTAATCGGACTCTTTGTTCGGAGCTCAGTCTTTTTGGATGTTGATCTGACTGCACCTAACGGAGGAGACCACCCCTCACATTGTCTAATGCCCAATTTCTGCTTCCAAAGAAAGAAGTAAAAACTAAAAGGCAGAAATGAAATCCACAGGCAGCCAGCCCAGCGCCGCACCCTGGGCCTGGTAGTTAGAGATCGATCCCTGACCTAATCGGTTCTGTTATCTACAGATTACAGACATTGCATAGAAATGCACTGTGAAAATCCCTATCTTGGGCTGGGCGCGGTGACTCATGCCTGTAATCCTAGCACTTTGGGAGGCTGAGACCGGCAGATCACGAGGTCAGGAGATCGAGACCATCCTGGCTAACACGATGAAACCCCATCTCTACTAAAAAAAAAAATACAAAAAATTAGCCGGATGTGGTGGCGGGAGCCTGTAGTCCCAGTTACACGGGAGGCTGAGGCAGGAGAAGGGGAGACTCTCTCAAAAAAAAAAAAAAA
>NW_012105697.1:702717-704489 GCF_000951045.1 Mandrillus leucophaeus | reverse complement strand
GTGCCACTGCACTCTAGCCTGGGTGACAGAGTGAGACCCTCTCTTTAAAAAAAAAAAAAAATTCTGTAATTTCTTCATCCAGATTTCCCCAAAGTTAGCATTTTACTCCATTTGCTGCATCGTTCAGCCTTTCTCCCTCTCTCTCCCCCAAAAAAGTGTGTCTAATTTGCATATAATGCCCTAAACCTCTAATCACTTCAGGTTATAGTTCCTAAAACCAAGGACATTCTGCTATGTTACTGATGTTCAGGGTCAAGAAATATCACTGATATGGCACTATTGTCTGATCTATCCACTTTATTCAACTGTCACCACTTGTTTTACCAGTGACATGTATTTGGTTTAGGATTTAATTCAAGATTACACAATTTATTTAATTGTCATGTCTTTTTTTTTTTTTGTGAGATGGAGTCTTGCTCTGTTGCCCAGGCTGGAGTGCAGTGGTGCAATCTCAGCTCACTGCAACCTCTGCCTCCTGCGTTCAAGCGATTCTCCTGCCTCAGCTTCCTGAGTAGCTGGGATTATAGGCACCCACAACCGCACTCAGCTAATTTTTGTATTTCTAGCAGAGATGGGATTTCGTCACGTTGGCCAGGCTGGTTTTGAACTCCTGACTTCAGTTTATCCGCCCACCTTGGCCTCCCAAAGTGCTGGAATTACAGGCCTAAGTCACTGTGCCTGGCCTCTTTTAAAAAATAAAACTATAGACTTTAAACTGATTTCACCAGTTTTTCCACTAACAGCCTTTCTTCGCTCCAGGAGCTCAAGTGATCCACCTGCCTCGGCCTCCCTAGGTATTGGGATTACAGGTGTGAGCCATCTGGATCTATTTAATTCAGCCTTAAGCCCACACCTGCATTCCTGGGACTGTCCCTATCTACAGGCTGTAAGCCATGTTTGAGATGATGAATTTCAAGCCATGACTCAACCACTTAAGTGGTAAGTGACACAGAGGATATTACTAATCATTTTTTTTTTTTTTTGAGAATGAGTCTCGCTCTGTCACCCAGGCTGGAGTGCAGTGGCGTGATCTCGGCTCACTGCAAGCTCTGCCTCCCAGGTTCACGCCATTCTCCTGCCTCAGCCTCCCGAATAGCTGGGACTACAGGCACCCGCCACTACACCCAGGTAATTTTTTTTTTTTTTTTGTAATTTTTTTTTTAGTAGAGATGGGGTTTCATCATATTAGCCAGGATGGTCTTGATCTCCTGACCTTGTGATCCGCCTGTCTCGGCCTCCCAAAGTGCTGGGATTACAGGTGTGAGCCACCGTACCTGGCCTTTTTTTGTTATTTAAAAATACAACTTTATTGAGATATAATTTACATGCCATAAAATTATCCATTAAAAATGCATAATTTAATGGCTTAGATTTGGTGGTATTCAAAGAGTTGGTGCAACCGTCAACACAGTCTAATTTTAGAATGTTGTCATCACTGCCCTTCAGAACCCCAGGCCCATCAGCTGCCCATCACCATGATCCCCTCACTTTCCCGGCCCTAGGCAACCACTCATCTACTCTCTCTAAAGACCACAAGGTACTTCTCAAAAATTGTGGCAAAATATACATAACATCAATTTTAATATTTATAAAGTTTTCTAAGTTCAGGTGTGGTGGCTCACTCCTGTAATCCCAGCACTTTGGGAGGCTGAGGTGGGCGGATCACGAGGTCAGGAGATAGAGACCAGCCTGGCCAACGTGGTGAAACCCCGTCTCCATTAAAACATAAGAAATTAGCCGGGCGTGGTGGAGGGCCCCTGTAGTCCCAGCTA
>NW_012105697.1:692909-698932 GCF_000951045.1 Mandrillus leucophaeus | reverse complement strand
GTCTCGATCTCCTGACCTCGTGATCCGCCCGTCTCGGCCTCCCAAAGTGCTGGGATTACAGGCTTGAGCCACCGCGCCCGGCCTTTTGTATTTTTAGTAGACACGGGGTTCACCATGTTGGCCAGGCTTGTCTCAAACTCCTGACCTCGTGATCCACCCGCCTCAGCCTCCCAAAGTGCTGGGATTGCAGGTGTGAGCCACTGCGCCCGGCCTGGGAAATATATGCTTCAGAGATGGTTGGATTTTCAGGGCCCTATGTGGCTTGACGTCATCTGGAAAAGTGTGGTCATTGGGAAGATATTACTTTGCTTGGTTGTCACTCATGCTTGCGTGTTTACTGAAATGAGTCTGATTGGATGACTTTTAGAAGCAAGGAGCTGTCTGATTGGTGGTAACATAACAATATAGAATGTATGGAGTGGCCGGGCTTTGTGGCTCATGCCTGTAATCCCAGCACTTTGGGAGGTCAAGACGGGTGGATCACTTAAGGTCAGGAGTTTGAGACCAGCCTGACTAACAAGGCAAAACCCCATCTCTACTAAAATACGAAAATTTAGCAGGGCATGGCGGTGCACGCCTGTAGTCCCAGATACTCAGGAGGCGGAGGCAGGAGAATTGCTTGAACCTGGGAGGCGGAGGTTGCAGTGAGCTGAGATCACGCCACTGCACTCCAGCCTGGGTGACAGAGCAAGACTCCGTCTCAAAAAAAAAAATCAGAACAAACTGAAGATATGGGCCAGAACTTGTATAAGGTATGAAAAGTAGTCAATAAAGAGAATTAGAAATACTTTGCTTTTTTTTTTTTTTTTTTTAATCACAGGACGTGAGTTAAGCCAAGAATACAGTAGAAATTTTATCAGGTAGAGATAAGCTCTCAGTAAAGGATAAAAGTGGGCATAAGTCCCTCCAGTTTCACTGGAAGTAGGACCTTACATTTTTATAATTATATTTTCATACATAAACTACTGGACGATGAAGTAAATAGTCATCAGTGAAAGAGCTACATATGACCAGCTTCGATTTCCTTTGAGTAAAGTCTGTCAAGGGTAAAGCTGTGAAAGTTTATAAGAAAAAAGAATGGAAGACTATTTGAGTTTTGTACACAAGAATTTAATGTTTGTACACTTGGTAATATATATGAATATTATGAAAACTAAGTGAAAAAATAAATTAATGAGTTGAGGCAAAACACATGCCTGTGTTCCTTGTATGAAAATCCCATAGAAATAGGGTTTGTGAAATAAATAGGGTAATCCCCCTGTAGGATTATGACTTTTGCCCTTATCAATTTGTAGATGAACAAACACAACAGGAGGCTGAGGTAGGAGGATTGCTTGAGACCAGGAGTTCAAGACCAGCTCGGGCAACTTATAGGGAGAGCCTCACTTCAACAATAAAAAATAAAGGAGGGGGGTTCCTGAATATATTTGGCATGCTTACCAACCATTTATATTTGGGGAAGACACATTTAAAAATATAAAAAGAAGGCCGGGCGCAGTGGCTCACGTCTGTAATCCCAGCACTTTGGGAGGCTGAGGTGGGCGGATCATGAGGTCAGGAGTTTGACACCAGCTTGGCCAACATGATGAAGCCCGTCTCTACTAAAAATACACAAAAATTAGCTGGGCATGATGGTGGGAGCCTGTAATTCCAGCTACTTGGGAGGCCAAGGCAGGAGAATCGCTTGAACCCAGGAGGCAGAGGTTGCAGTGAGCTGAGATCGTGCCACTGCACTCTGGCCTGGGCAACAGAGTGAGACTCCATCTCAAAAATAAAAATAAAAATAAATAAAATAAATTAAAAAAAAGAACAATGAAGGAAGAAATTAAACAGGATATAAAAAATCAGAAGACAGATAAAGGTGGAAAACCATAACTGATGTTCAGAAAGGTAGGGGGCAAATCGATCAGTCTTGCGTAAGAAAACACCATTTGATTGGTTTGAAAATGCATCTGGCCAGGCGCGGTGTCTCACGCCTGTAATCCTAGCACTTTGGGAGACCGAGGTGGGTGGATCACTTGAGGTCAGGAGTTCGAGATCAGCCTGGCCAACACGGTGAAACCTTGTCTCTACTAAAAATACAAAAATTAGCCGGGTGCGTTGGTGTGTGCCTGCAGTTCCAGCTACTTGGGAGGCTGTGGCACCAGAATCATTTGAACCCGGGAGGCGGAGGTTGCAGTGAGCCGAGATCGTGCCACTGCACTCCAGCCTGGGTGATAGAGCGAGACTCTGTCTCAAAAAAAAAAAAAAGAAAAAAGAAAATGGATTCAAGCTTGTTAGTGCGCTTTTCTCTCTTGTGTCCTTCAGGTAGCTTTGTTGGACTCACAGTCCTGGCTCATCTCTGCCTTCACTTCCAGATGTTTACTTGCAGACACTTGGTGTTCGTGCAAAGGTCCATCCTGGCTGACACATCTGGTGGCTCCAGCTCGGTTCAGCCACATCTGCCGAGGCTTCCTTGTTCAACGCCTTATGGCTGTGCCAATTTTCAACCAGTATGGCCAAGAGAGCCACGAGGACCAGTCCTGCCACGGCCATGCGGATCAAGTTCTGCGTCGTGTAATCTCGGTTGATGGAGTCTGGAGACACAATTCGGGGAGATGAATGGTTGGCGGGTGTGTTTCATTCCATCCCAACCCCAGAGCCCTGAAACGGGAGCCCATTTCCCTATTCGCTTGCCAAAATGTGACTCCCTCAGGCATCTCCTCGATGGGCTCACACTTGGCAAGCACCACATTGATCAGTCAGCAAGACTGTGTCCACAGGCAGGGAAGTTCCATAAACTGGGAAGGAGGTGATTACGGGCAGGTTGTGTTTTTTTTTTTTTTTTTTTTTGGAGACGGAGTCTTGTTCTGTCGCCCAGGCTGGAGTGCAGTGGCGCGATCTCGGCTCACAACTACCTCCACCTCCCCGGTCAAACAATTCTCCTGCCTCAGCCTCCCAAGTAGCTGGGATTACAGGCGCCCGCCACCACGCCTGGCTAATTTTTGTATTTTTAGTAAAGATGGGGTTTCACCATGTTGGCCAGGCTGGTCTCAAACTCCCGACCTCAAGTGATCCACCGGTCTTGGCCTCCCAATGTGCTGGGATTACAGGCGTGAGCCACCGTGCCCAGCCATGTTTTTTTTTTTTTCTTGAGATGGAGTCTCGTTCTGTCACCCAGGCTGGAGTGCAATGGCGCAATCTTGGCTCAGTGCAACCAATGCCTCCTGGGTTCAAGTGATTCTCCTGCCTCAGCCTCCTGAGTAGCTGGGACCACAGGCTCACGCCACCACACCCGGCCAGGCAAGTTGTGTTTTCTTTTCATTCTCTCCTCACTTGGTGATTTCACTAAATATCTAATCATATCTCTACACCACCACCAGAACAAGGTGGAATCCTAATCAGAATATCTGCAGCTCAACCCTGGATAATGAAGGGGCGAGTCCATGGAACTCCTGAAAAGATGCTGGGGAGGCAGCTGGACACGGGCATGTGACCCTCAGGACAAAGGCTGGTCTGAGAAGAGCCTTTAGAGTCTTCACCACCAGGCGTGGTGGCTCACGCCTGTAATCCCAGCACGTTGTGAGGCCGAGGCAGACAGATCACTTGAGGCCAGGAGTTTGAGACTAGCCTGGGCGACATGACAAAACCCCATCTCTACTAAAAATACAAAAAGTAGCCTGGTGCGGTGGTGCACGCCTGTGGTCCCAGTTACTTAGGAGGCCGACGCACGAGAATTGCTTCAACCTGGGAGGTGGAGGTTGCAGTGTGAACAGAGATTGTGCCACTGCACTCCAGCCTGGGCGACAGAACGAGATTCTGTCTCAAAATAAATAAATGAATAAAATAAAAATGAGGCTCATGATAGAGGTTTTAAAAGTCTTTCTTATGACCTCTCACTCACTATTTGGTCACCAAATGTGGTCACTATTTGACCCCTCACTCACTATTTGGTCAGTAAATGGTCACCATGAGTGACCATTTGATCACTCATGGTGGATTCTAGTACGGTTGGTGAGTTCGAGGATTTCCAGCTGCAACTGGAAAGGAGAGGTGTGCTAGACAAGGTTGAGCCTGGTATCTACTGTCTCAACCGGGTCCACAAACATGTGACTCTAAAAGTTAGCCCTTCTTGGCTGGGCACGGTGGCTCATGCCTGTAGTCCCAGCACTTTGGGAGGCTGAGGCAGGTGGATCACAAGGTCATGAGATCGAGACCAGCCTGACCAACATGGTGAAACCCTGTCTCTATGGTCCCAGCTACTCAGGAGGCTGAGGATTAGAACTGCTTGAACCCGGGAGGCGAAGCTTGCAGTGAGCCGAGATCGTGCCACTGCACTCCAGCCTTGGTGACAGAGCAAGACTCCATCACAGAAAATAAAATAAAATAAAATGAGTCAGTCCTTCTTTTCTCCATAGACCACAGGTTTTTAATGAACACTGTCTGGAGAACTCTAGCGAGGAAGTGAAGGTGGAAAGTGTGATGGGAAGACTTTCTTTCTCCACTGTCCTGGAGTGGGTGAGTCTTTGCCTCTCTTCACATTATTCTCAGTGCACCTCTTCATATTCATATTCCTGCCCAGTGACAAGGCCCTGGACAGCCAACCCGGACACAGGGCTGGACGGGGAGGTACCTACCTGTGACCACAAGCTCCAGGGCATTACTGGGGAAGGACCACAGGTAGGGGCTCCTGTTGTACCAGCCGTAGCACCTGTAGCTCCCTGAGACATTGAGGTCCACAGGACCCAGAGAGAAGTTGGCCGGGTGTTCCCCACTTTGGTGCTGTGGTAGAGAAAGTTCTCCCTCCTTGGCCAGTGAAAATCTATCAAATGGGATGTGTGCTGAGCTGCACGTGACGGAAATATTCTCTCCCGGCATCAACACCGGACCCCGATCCGCAGAGAGGGAAGGTTTGCCATACAAGCCTAAGAGAGAGAAGAGTGAGCTGTTAGCAAGACCTTTTCTCCTTTATTTTTTTCTTCTTCTGATTATTGCTATTATTATATATATTTTTTGAGACGGAGTTTTGCTCTTGTTGCCCAAGCCGGAGAGCAATTGTGTGATCTCGGCTCACTACATCCTCCGCCTCCTGGGTTCAAGTGATTCTCCTGCCTCAGCCTCCTGAGAAGCTGGGATTACAGGTGTGCACCACCACGCCCAGCCAAATTTTGTATTTTTAGTAGAGATGGGGTTTCTCCATGTTGGTCAGGCTGGTCTCGAACTCCTGACCTCAGGTGATCCGCCCACCTTGGCCTCCCAAAGTGCTGGGATTACAGGCATGAGCCACCGCGCCCGGCCTATTATTGTGTTTTGAGATGGAGTCTCGATCTGTCACCGAGGCTGCAGTGCAGTGGCACAATCTTGGCTCACCACAACCTCCAACTCCCAGGTTCAAGTGATTCTCCTGCCTCAGCCTCCCGAGTAGCTGGGATTACAGGCACCTGCCACCACGCCCAGCTAATTTTTGTATTTTTAGTAGAGACGAGGTTTCACCATGTTGGTCAGGCTGGTCTTGAATCTCTGACCTCAGGTGATCCACCCGCCTCAGCCTCCCGAAGTGCTGGGATTACAGGCGTGAACCACAGTGCCCAGCCTCTTTTTTCTTTTTAAAATTTTATTTATTTATTTATTTTAGAGAGGGTCTCACTCTGTCGCCCAGGCTGAGGGCAGTGGCATAATCGCGGCTCACTGCAGCCTCGACCTCCCAGGCTCAAATGATCCTACCATCTCAGCCTCTCAAGTAGCTGAGACTACAGGTGGGTGCCACCATGCCCAGTTAATTTTTTGTTTTTTTTGTACAGATGGGGTCTTACTATGTTGCCTCGGCTGGTCTCCTGGGCTTAAGTGATCTGCCTGTCTTGGCCTCTCAAAGCGCTGGGATTACTGCACCCGGCCTCCCAAAGCACTGGGATTACAGGCGTGAGCCACTGCGCCCGGCCTCTCAAAGCGCTGGGATTACAGGCGTGAGCCTCGGTGCCTGGTCACAGTCACTACTTCAGCCAGGCTTTCAACAACAGCCAGTTCAGCATCAACAGTCATATTCC
>NW_012105697.1:684267-687404 GCF_000951045.1 Mandrillus leucophaeus | reverse complement strand
AGAAATGTGCCATAGTAATGTCAGATGTTAACTCTGGGGGAAGTGGGTGCCAGATAGCTGAGAACTCTGTGAAGCAGTCATCTCAATTTTTCTTTTTTCTGTAAATCTAAAACTTATCGAAAAATACTCTATTAAAAATAAGAAAAAAAATCACACCAGGGCTGTGGACCCTGGATGTTTCCTTACCTGTCACCACCAGCTCCAGGGTGTCACTGTACCGGAACCTGGAGAGCCCTATCCTATATCGGCACCGATAGCGCCCTGCTTTGTTCGCGTCCATGTGGTCAATGACGAACTCAGGCTTAGTGTCATTCCAAAACCCCAGTTTTTCGTCTCTCTTCTCGTACGTGGAGTTTTTTAGCATCATCAGCCAGGTCAGGTAAGCGTCAGGAATGGCCTGGCACTGGATTCTCACAGACCCACCCCAGGGAACCACAGGACTTGACCTGGTAGATATGAAAGGCGTGGAAAAGTTCCCTGGAAGAAAATTAGGGTATGAAGAACCTGTCATTCTTTATTTAAAGAAAAATTTAGGCCAGGTGCGGTGACTCACGCCTGTAATCCCAGCACTTTGGGAGGCCGAGGCGGGTGGAACACGAGGTCAGGAGATCGAGACCATCTTGGCTAACACGGTGAAACCTCGTCTCTACTAAAAATACAAAAATTAGCCAGGCGTGGGGGTGGGCGACTGTAGTCCCAGCTACTTGGGAGGATGAGTCAGGAGAGTGGCGTGAACCCGGGAGGCGGAGCTTGCAGTGAGCTGAGTTCCCGCCATGGCACTCCAGCCTGGGCCACAGAGTGAGACTCTGTCTCAATTAAAAAAAAAATAAATAAAAATAAACATGTAAATAATTTATGATGCTGAGGTTTGGGGTATGATGGATCCTGTCGCCCAGGTACTGAGCATAGTACCCAGTAGGCAGTTAGTTTTTCAAGCCCCTCTCTTCCTCCCCGTCTAGTCGTCTCCAGTGTCTATGGTTGCCATCTTTTTTTTTTTTTTGTTATTATTTTTTGAGACAGAGTCTCGCTCTGTCGCCCAGGCTGCAGTGCAGTGGCGCAATCTCGGCCCACTGCAACCTCCACCTCCCGGGTTCAGGCAATTCTCCTGCCTCAGCCTCCCGAGTAGCTGGGATTACAGGTGCCCGCCACCACGCCTGGATAATTTTTGTATTTTTAGTAGAAATGGGGTTTCACCATGTTATCCAGGATGGTCTCGATCTCCTGACTTCGTGATCTGCCCGCCTTGGCCTCCCAAAGTTCTGGGATTACAGGCGTGAGCCGCCATGCCCCAGCAGCTCTGGGTTCCCCTGGGAAGCACTGAGATGGCAGATCAGGTGGTTCCAACCGCCCTTGCTGAGAAGGACTCACCAGCTTGGGTGGCGACCGAGCGGTGAGGAGCCCTCATTCTCAGAACACTCAGAAGAATGAAACGCCTGATTTCATCAGCCTGCAGAGGAGTGGGGTGGTCCTCCCTCCGTAGGCTGGCTGGGGAAGGATACAGCCTGTCTTCCCACCATGCCCTGCCTGGGGGAGCCCCGTGGGCAGAACAATCCTAACAAAGGAAACGGTGGGTGCAGAGCCAGTGATTGTAGGAGGCTCCTCCAAGGCCCAGGAATGGACCAGGTGAGGGAGTCACCCCTCCCCACAACCACAGAGCACTACTGCTAACTTTGTCAAAATACAAGAGTTGGGGGGCCAAGGGAGGCAGATCACTTAAACCCAGGAGTTTGAGACCAGCCTGGCAGACATGGTGAAACCCCATCTCTAAAAAAAAAAAAAAAAAAAATCACAAACATTTTCTCGGTATGGTGATGTGTGCTTGTAGTCCCAGCTACTTAGGAGGCTGAGGCAGGAGGATCACTTAGCCTGATAGATGGAGGCTGTAGTGAGCCGAGACTGTGCCACTGCGCTCCAGCCTGGGCGACAGAGCAAGACCCTGTGTCAAAAAACAAAACAAAAAACGAAACGAAACTACAAAACAGCTTTGTGGCTAAGATCCTGTATGCTGGCCAGCCCCTTTGAAGTGCCACCTACTGGATCACACGTCAAAATACAAGACTGAAATATTTTGCCAGTATACAACGAAGTGAAAAATCCAGCCACAAATAAAGATTCTGTGCAGAGTCCTGGCATCTGAAAACACCCAGAAATGAAGCTAAGTGACTGTACTCAACTGACATCACAGTTAAAGGAACACCAGCCCTCACACAAGAGAAAGAATCGACACCAAGGCCGGGCACGGTGGCTCCCACCTGTAATCCCAGCACTTTGGGAGGCCCAGGTGGGCGGATCACCGGAGGTCAAGAGTTCAAGACCAGCCTGACCAACCTGACAAAACCTGGCTTCTACTAAACATACAAAAATTAGCTGTGTGTGGTGGCACACACCTGTAATCCCAGCTACTTGGGAGGCTGAGACAGGAGAATAGCTTGAACCTGGGAGGTGAAAGTTGCAGCCGTGAGCCGAGATCGCGCCACCGCACCCCAGCCTGGGCAACAGAGGAAGACTCTTGCCACACAAAAGGAAAAAATAAAAGGAGCACAAGAACTCCGGCAACTCAATAGTCCCCTGGAAATCTGGTTCTTAGCTAGATTGAGATGAATGAAACGAGGGACGTAGAATTCAGAATCTGGATGGCTGGGAAGCTCATCGAGATTGAGGAGAAATTTGAAACGCAGTGCAAGGAGTCCATGGTGGGGACAAGCTGGGTTTTTGAGTTCCCAGAATTCTTTTTCATGTGTCGGGGACTGGTCATTATGCCACAGCCATCAGACAGAGAGGAGTCTGGTCTCTCTTCCCCGTGAGCCCCCACCCCCACTTTACCAGGCAGAGCCCCCAGCTTGGGACTGCAGAGCAGCTGCCCTACCCTCAGCATCCTCACTGGTGGTGGCTCCGTGTTTCCCTGGGGAATGGCTCCCAGAGGCAACTGATGGCCCCTCTGCCACCGCCATGGCAAGGATTCTGCCCTGCTGCCTGTGGTCTGAGGAAGAACAAGGAGCCTAGGAGCTTCATTCATGCTTTATTTTATTTTATTTTATTATTAGTATTTTTTTTACTGAGCATTTGTAGAAACGATATATATATACACACACATATATATACACACACACATATATACACACACATACATATATATA
>NW_012105697.1:678539-680207 GCF_000951045.1 Mandrillus leucophaeus | reverse complement strand
TCCTGAGCAGCTGGGACTACAAGCAGCCGCCACCACGACCGGCTTAGTGTTTTGTATTTTTAGTAGAGACGGGGTTTCACCGTGTTAGCCAGGATGGCCTCGATCTCCTGACCTCGTGATCCGCCCGCCTCGGCCTCCCAAAGTGCTGGGATGACAGGCGTGAGCCGCCGAGCCCAGCCTTCATTCATGCCTCTAGCGCACCACAGTCACCGTAAGAGAGGAGCTCAGTCTCCTCTCCCTGCGAGCCCTCAGCCCCCTGCTCTTCACCAAGCCCCAGCCTGAGCCCGCAGCACAGCAGCCCCACCCTCTGCGGAGCGTGCCTGGGAGCTGTGGGTCTGCATTTCTCTGTGGCGGAGCTCCCAGAGGCAACTCACAGCCCCTCTGCGGCTGCCACTGCAGTGGTCCTGGCCTTGCTGCCCTCAGACTGGGGAAGGAGCAAAGACTCTGAGTGCCTTAACCACACCTCCCGCAAGCTGCCCTAAGGAGAAGAGGCCAGTCTGTCACCCCTGTGACCCACCTGTCCCCGCTGCTCATCACTAGGCAGGGCCCCTAGCTTGGGCCCACAGCGCAGTCGCCCCACTCTTGGCTCATCGCACTACTGATAGTGGTTCCACATCTCTCTGGGGTGGAGTCCCAAGGGACAAGTGAAAGGCCATCTGCCACAGCCACTGCTGAGGTCCCTTCCCCTGCTGCCCCCAAGCCACGGAGGGAACATAAAACCTGAGCTCACCCCAGCGCTGTGATGGGCAGCCTGGGAGTGCGGAGCCCAGATTTGCAGCCAGCGCTTGCGTGGGAGAGGAGCCCACACTTTCAGAGCATGAGAGGGAGCACAGTGGCCGTCATGAGGTATGACCTACTGGCCATTATGCTTAAGCATCACTTACTGGATTGCAGCCCAAACTTCAACACCAAAAATGCTTGCTAATATACCCCCCATTATACCAAGGACAAGAATTTAGCTATCAGTAAAGACCCTGTGCGAAGCCCCAGCCCTCTGAAACCACCCAGAAAAGAAGTCTACTGACTGTACTCAAATTACATCACAGTTAAAAGAAAAAAGAAAAACACTCCAATTGCACCACACTTAAAAGAACATTAGCCCACACGGATGAGAAAGAATTAGCACAAGACTCAAAAAGCAAGTGTCTTCCTTCCTCCAAATTCCCACACGAGCTTCCCAGCAAGGGCTCTTTACCAGGAGGAAGTGGCTGAAAGGACAGAAATAGAATTCAGAATATGAGTAGAAATCAAGGTCATCAAATTCAGGAGAAAGTTGAAACCCAATGCGAGGAATCGAAAGATTACGATAAAATGACACAGGGGCTAATCTATGAAATGGTCATTTTGAAAGAACCGAATGGATCTGATAGAGCTGCAAAACACGCTGCAAGATTTCATAATGCAATCACATGTATTATTGGCAGAATAAAGTAAAACGAGGAAGGAATCTCAGAGCATGAATACCGGCTCTCTGAACTAATTCAGTCAGACAAAAATGAAGACAAAAGACTACAAAAGAATGAATGAAATTTGAAACCTCTAAGAAACGTGGGATTATGTAAAGAGACCAAATAGGCAACCCACTGGGGTCCCCGAAGGAGATGGGGAGAAAGCAAGCAACATGGAAACATAGTTTTCCATGTTGGAAAATTAGCCAGGTGTGGTGGC
>NW_012105697.1:675957-678069 GCF_000951045.1 Mandrillus leucophaeus | reverse complement strand
CATTGTTTTCATTGCCCCGTGGCACATACTCTAAAGTCAATCATGCAATCAGACATACAACAATCCTTAACAAATCCAGAATAGTGAAATCATACCAGGCACATTCTCAGAGCACAGTGGAATAAAAATAGGAATAGATACTAAGAAAACCACTCAAAACTGTACAATGCATGGAAATTAAACAGTCTGTTCTGGAATTTGTGGGTAAATACAGCAGAATCTCTGGGACACAACTAAGGCAGTGTTAAGGGGGAAGTTTATAGTACTAAACTCCCACGTCAAAAAGTTAGAAAAAGTTCAAATTAACCACCTAACATCACAACGAGAGGAACTGAGAGAACCAAGAGGAAATCAACCCCAAAGCTCGTAGAAAATGAGAAATAACCAAAACCAGAGCTGAACAGAAGGAGATTGAGATGCAAAAAACCATTCAGAAGATCAGCAAATCCAGGAGTTGGATTTTTGAAAAAAATTAGTAAGACAGGTGACTAGTTAGACTAATTAAGAAGAAAAGAGAGAAGATCCAGATAAACACAATTAGAAACAACAAAGGGGATATTACCACTGACCCCACAGAAATACAATCATCAGAGAATATTATGAACACCTCTGTGCACACAAACTAGAAAATCCAGAATAAATGGAGAGATTCCTGGACACATACATCCTTCTGAGATTGAACCAAGAACAAATTGAATCCATGAACAGACCAATAATGAACTCCAAAATTGAATCAGTAATAAAAAGCCTACAGAGCAGGAAAAGGCCAGTACCAGACAAATTCACTGCTGAATCCCATCAGATACATAGAGAAGAGCTGGTACTATGCCTACTGAAGCCTTCCAGAAAATTCAGGAGGAGGAATGCCTCCCCAAGTCATTCTATGAGACCAGCATCATCCTGATGCAAAAACATGGCAGAGACACAACAAAACCAGAAAACTTCAGGACAATATCCTTGTTGAACATAAATGCAAAAATCCTCAAGAAAATACTAGCAAACAATCCAGCAGCACATCAGAAAGCCAGTCCACCACCATCAGGTAGGCTTTACTTCTGGGATGCAAGGTTGATTCAATATACACAAATCTTAAATGTGATTCATAGAACAATCCCCCGGCCACACACATATAATCATCTCAATAGAGCTTTAGATAAAATCCAACATCCCTTTATGCTAAAAAACCTCGACAAACTAGGCATTGAAGAAACGTACTTCAAAATAATAAGAAAGATCTATGACAAACTCACAGCCTACATAATATTGAATGGGCAAAAGTTGGGAGTATTCCCCTTGAAAACTGACACAAGACATGGATGCCCTCTGTCACTACTTCTATTCAACATGGTACTGGAAGTCCTAGCCAGAGCAATCAGGCGAGAAAGAAATGAAAGGCATCCAAATAGGAAGAAAGGAAGTCAAACTATCCCTGTTTGCAGATGATGTGATTCTATACCTAGAAAACCACAATCTCTGCCCAAACACTTCTTAATCTGATAAACGACTCTGACAAAGTTCCAGGATACAAAATCAATATACAAAAATCAGTAGCATTCCTATGCACCAAAAACATCTCAGCTAAGAGCCAAATCAAGAACAGAATCCATTCACAGTTACCACAAAAAGAATAAAATACCTAGGAATACAGCTAACCAGGGAGGTGGAAGATATCTGCAAGGAGAACTACAAAACGCTGCTCAAAGAAATCATAGATGACACAAACAGATGGAAAAACATTCCATGCTCATGGATAGGAAGAATGAATATTGTTCAACACACAAATAATTCAGGCTATAGAAGGAGCTGGAAGAGAGCAGACATGGATGGACATGGGGCTTACACCCATTAGGAGGCTAAGGCAGTAGTAGTTGGGGTGGCAGAATATTCAGTAGTACTCTAAGACTACTGCATGCTTAGTACTGCAGTAGTGCTATAGAATACTAGAATGTTCAGTAGGATTAGACTATGGCAGCATCCCTTTAAATGAAGTGACAGGAGGAAGTAGGTTGCTAAAACAAAGCATAAGGAAGGATGTTGGGCAAATGACTCCTGACTTCCTCATTCTTGCAGTTTTGAGGATTCAGTAAATTACAGATCCTTCATGGGCAGTCT
>NW_012105697.1:674435-675547 GCF_000951045.1 Mandrillus leucophaeus | reverse complement strand
TTTTTTTTGAGACAGAGTCTCGCTCTGTCGCCCAGGCTGAAGTGCAGTGGTGCGATCTCGGCTCACTGCAAGCTCTGCCTCCCAGGTTCATGCCATTCTCCTGCCTCAGCCTCTCGAGTAGCTGGGACCACAGGTGCCCACCACCACACCTGGCTAACTTTTTTGTATTTTTAGTAGAGACAGGGTTTCACCGTGTTAGGCAGGATGTGTGTTCCTGACCGTGTGTTCCGCCCGCCTTGGCCTCCCAAAGTGCTGGGATTACAGGCGTGAGCCTTCCCACCTGGCCAAGAAGAACTAGTATTATTCCTACTGAAACTATTGAAAAAATCCAGGAGGAGGGACTCCTCCCCAACTCATTCTATGAGGCCAGCATCATCCTGATAACAAAACGTAGCAGAGACGCAACAAAACCAGAAAACTTTGGGATAACGTGTTTGTTGAACATACATGCAAAAATCTTCAACAAAATACTAGTAACCATATTTCTATATGGGGTTCAATCATATTTTTTCCTTCCACAACAATCACAGTTTTGAGGCTCATTCTTTATTTTTACCTTTCAGATTCCAGCCTCTAAGTCTCTCTTTGATGGGAACCTTGGAACCATCATTAATCCCAGATAACACACTATAGGTTTAATAAAAATATTAACCCTTGAGTCCCACAAGCTAGGTCGGACTTGGGCAGAGACAAAGTTATAGACATATTGATAAAGACTGCCTTTCCACTAAGGAGGTCAGAATCTCCTCGGCAGCCACGAAAATCTCCTAGTCATACTATCAAGAGACACCCGGATTATTTTAGGATTTCCCTATTTTCCCCTCTAACCCACTTTTACTCTGAAACTCACCGAGACACAGGAGGGTGGTCTCTTTGGGGTCCATCACGCTGACACGGCCTCAGCCCTGTTGGCCTCCTTTTGATTCACATTAGCAGGATGACAGATACTCTTATGACAATAAGCTCCACAGGAAGTATGAGGAAGTATGAGGACAGAGCCCCTGGTCAGCGAATTTCCACATCTGTTGCCTCACAGCAAAGTGGAACAGTTTGTTCCTGAAGAACTTAGTTTCAGGTTGCTCTTGGTGGAGCCCAAGAGAAGACATATATAT
>NW_012105697.1:672204-674222 GCF_000951045.1 Mandrillus leucophaeus | reverse complement strand
ATATATATATATATATATATATATTTTAGTAGAGATGGGGTCTTGCTATGTTGGCCAGGGTACTCTCTAACTCCTGGCCTCAAGAAATCCTCCTGCCGAAGACCTGTATTTCTATGTATGTTTCAGATGAGAAGTGAATGAGAAGTGAGTTTTCATCAGGCCAGTGTCTAACGGTGTTCAAATCCATCTTTGAACCAGATCCTACATCCAAATGGAAGGGCTTGGGGCAGAATATAAGGTGGTGGACGCCATTCAGGCAGAGATTGTCTTCACTGGGCCATCAGTCAGAAGCTCTGTGGCTTTGTCTGTTCTGAACCTATGTTTCATCTCTGGGATTCATGGTCTGAGTATATTTACTTGGGCTTGATGGGGCATACAGTATACCCTTACCCTGGGGATGATCTCAATGCCAGAACGTGGAGGCATTTTCTCTGGCGCTATTTGTCATCTCTAAAGAAAGAATCTACTATTTTATTATACTGTTCTTTTTATTTGTATAAATTTAAGGAGCACAAGTGAAATTTTGTTACATGGATATTTTGTGTGGTGGTGAAGTCTGGGCTTTTAATGTAATTATCCTCAAATAATGTACATTGTCGTTCATTAGGTTTTTTTTTTAACTTTTAGGTTCAAGGGTACGTGTGAAGGTTTGTTATACAGGTACACTTGTGTCATGGGGGTTTGCTGTACAGATTATTTCATTACCTAGGCACCAAGCCTAGTACAGAAGTGCTGCTTTTCCTGCTCCTATCCCGCCTCCCATCCTCCACCCTGAAGGAGACCCCATTGTCTGTTGTTCCCTTCTTCGTGTTCATGAGTTCTATTATTTAGCTTCCACTCATAGGTGAGAACGTGCTGTATTTGGTTTTCTGTTCTTGTATACTTTGCTAAGGATAATGGCCTCCAGCTCCATCCATGTTCCCACAAAAGATATGAACTCATTCTTTTTTATGGCTTCAAATTAATTTTATATTTAATCTTATTATTTATGTTGTTTTGATTGTAGACTCCTGGCTATCATGAACTCTTCAAGTGTGGAAAGTGAAATATTCGAGATTAAACCTTCTACAATCTTATTTTCATTTTAATACGTCATCACTTAGGCCTTCCAACGCGCGAAGTAGTTTGAAGTCCTGAGCTTGTCCCATATTTCAGAAAGCAGATCCGCTTCCACGTTGGCTGTTTCATTTGTGCAAATTTAAGTGACCTTTTGTTTCACCATATTTTGTTAATTTCCACATACGTATTTACGTTCAGGAAATTTGGAAATATTATGTTCTGGAAATTTGGTGTTGATGATTGCATGAAATTGACCACATTCTAATTTTCTTTTGTCATTGTTGTTGTTGTTACTTATGCCTTATTTATTTATTCCTTTGTTCTCACTTGAATGGGACTTTGAGTGAAAGACAAATAATGGCTGTACTCTTAGTTGGGTATTTAAAATGCAGAGAGGAGTAGTGGAAAATTCATAGATTGTAAAGGCAGGATGACCTGATTAAAAATACTATTGTTGACTAGGTGCGGTAGCTCACGCCTATAATCTCAGCACTTTGGGAGGCCAAGGCGGGTGAATCACTTGGGGTCAGGAATTTAAGACCAGCCTGGTCAATATGGTGAAACCCAGTCCCTACTGAAAATACAAAAAATCAGCTGCGTGTGGTGGTGGGAGCCTGTAATTCCAGCTACTCGGAAGGCTGAGGCAGGAGAGTCACTTGAACCCAGAAGGCAGAAGTTGCAGTGAGCCAAGATCACTGCACTCCAGCCTGGGCAACACAGAGCGAGACTGTGTCTCAAAAAAGCAAAAAAACAAAAAAGGAAAAAAATAAGAAAACGGTTGTTATGGTTTACAAATGATACGGCTTTCTATTGGGAGAGAGATACTAATTGGTTGAAGTTCAGGAACCTCAGTGGCCATCATTTACTAGTGGGCCGGAACAGATTGCGTCAACTTACCACCACGTTTGCTGTGGTTTCCTCCTTCTGTGGAACAGGAATGGTAATGTAGCCATGGGGTG
>NW_012105697.1:669338-669914 GCF_000951045.1 Mandrillus leucophaeus | reverse complement strand
AAGCATAAGGAAGGATGTTGGGCAAATGACTCCTGACTTCCTCATTCTTGCAGTTTTGAGGATTCAGTAAATTACAGATCCTTCATGGGCAGTCTGACACAGGCAAGGACTAACTATAAATTCAGGCCTGAGCATTAATGAGTCTGAAGGATTTGGCTATAACAAAGTGTGATAGAAATTATGCAAGAGAAACACAGCAGAAACAACCAGAATGGGGACTAAAATAAGACTCTGTGCCTCAGGCTATTCCTCAATTTCTTTATCCTAGAGCTTCCAAGAGGATCTAAAGGGGCTGGGAGAGATTTACAGGACACTTACCTTCCTGTGCCTGAATCCTCTGGCCCAGACAGAGCACTGGAAGAGAGAGATTTATGAAAAATCAAGCTTCCATTTCCAACCTTTATGACAAATCACCCTCTGTAATGATAGACCAGGAAAAGACCAGTACCAGATGGAGACACAGCTCAGTCCCACCAGATATATAAAGAAGAGCTAGTATTTTTTTTTTTTTTTTTTTTTGAGACAGAGTCTCGCTCTGTCGCCAGGCTTTCCCTAAAGACTTTCTCTGACTAAAGG
>NW_012105697.1:663338-664888 GCF_000951045.1 Mandrillus leucophaeus | reverse complement strand
ACTAGTGGGCCGGAACAGATTGCGTCAACTTACCACCACGTTTGCTGTGGTTTCCTCCTTCTGTGGAACAGGAATGGTAATGTAGCCATGGGGTGGCGAGATATTTGGTTAAACATTTATTCTGTGTGTGTCTGTGGGGGTGTTTCTGAATGAGATTATCATTGGAGTTAGTGTAATTTATAAAGCAGATTGCAATCCCTAATGTGAGTCGGCCTCATTCAATCAGGTGGGGCCTGAACAGAACAAAAAATTGAACTGGTAATGTAAGATGAAGTTCCTTTTGCCTGGACATCAGTCTTTTCTGGCCCTTGAACTCTCACTGAAGCATTGACTCTTTAGATGTTGAGCCTGCTAGCTTTATTTATTTATTTATTTATTTTTTTTGAGATAGAGTCTCACTCTGTCACCCAGGCTGGAGTGCTGTGGCGCGATCTCGGCTCACTGTAATCTTCACCTCCTGGGTTCAAGCAATTCTCGTACCTCAGCCTCTGAGTAGCTGGGATTACAAGCGAGCGCCACTACACCCGGCTAATTTTTGTATTTTCAGTAAAGATGGAATTTCGCCATGTTGGCCAGGCTGGTCTTGAGCTCTGACCTCAGGTGATGTGCCTGCTGCCTTGGCCTTCCAAAGTGTTGGGATTACAGACGTGAGCCACCGTGCCTGGAATGAGCCTGCTGGCTTTTGGACTGTTATGTACACTGCTGACTCTCCTGGTTCTCAGACTTTTGCACGCAGACTGGAACTACACATGGACTGGGTCTCCAGCTTGCAGATGGCAGATCATGGGACCTGTCAGTCTCCATAGTTGCATAAGCCAATATATAAATACCCTATCTGTGTATCAACCATTATATACCTGCCATTATCCACCTATCTGTCTATCGTTATTTGTGATATCACTATATATCTATCATTATCCATCTATCTATCATTATTTGTGATATCATTATCATTATCCATCTGTCTATCATTTTTGACTATCAATCATTACCTATATATCTATCATTATTAGTATTGATTATTTTTTTCTGGAGAACCCTGACTGCTATAGCTTCCACGTTCCTGTCTCAACTGTCACCAATCCCCTTAGCACAGGGTCTGTCATAGCCATTCTGCAGCCCGAGGAATTACAAGCCACATAACTACGTGAATCACAGTGATCCAAGGATTTAGGCGGAGACACAGAGGAATTGAGGCGTCTATTGGTCTCTGCATATTTTGGGATTTGAGATTTCCCAGTAGGGAAATTTGCCTTGAATCTGTCTAACTGGTCACTAAGAGTTGATTGATAGGTTTTCATTCTCCTTGTACAGCGTAACCCTAACGAGCCCAAACTGTGACTGGCAATGGAGACCCTCAACCCTCAATGGAGACCCTCGACCCTCGATGGAACTTTACAGTGCTCAGCTGCACCTGTGTGGAGAATTTGTCCCAAACGCCTAAGAAAGGAGGAGGCTTCTGTTTTGAGGAAGAAGAAGGGGAGCTGCTTCTCTATTCACTGACCTCAGAGGTACCGGAGAGCGGCCAGCGAGGGCCTTAACTCTCTGCA
>NW_012105697.1:657801-662078 GCF_000951045.1 Mandrillus leucophaeus | reverse complement strand
CTTCCTTCCTTCCTTCCTTCCTTCCTTCCTTCCTTCCTTCCTTCCTTCCTCTCTCTCTCTCTTTCCTTCCTTACTTTCTCTCTCTCTCTCTCTCTCTCTCTCTTTCCTTCTTTACTTTCTTTCTTTCGTGGTGAGGACCCTTAAGATTGACTCTCCCATGCTCGCCTCCGCAGCACATATACTAAACTTGGAACGATACAGAGAAGATTAGCATGGCCCCTAGGGGATGCCATCCATGCATCCTTCATGCAAGGATGACACGCAAATTCGTGAAGTGTTCCATATTAAAAAAAAATCTACTCTCCTGGTAAATTTCAAGTATAGAGTACAGTATTGTCAACTATAGTGGTCAAGCTGTATAAGAGACCTTCAGACTGATTCCTCCTGAATACCTGAAACTTTGCATCCTTTGATCAACATCTCCCAATTCCCTCCCCTACACTGACCCTGTAGTTCTAGTGAGTTCCCCAAACTGTGGTGTCTCAATTTCATTTAGTCATTTTCCTGCAGATACATCCTTCCTACTGCCTCTTATTATCCTGAACCTTGGGGGCAGTTTCTGCACCAAGTGGAAATGTGGAAATGAGATATTACAAAGAAAAACCTTTGCCCACCTAGACAGGGATCTGATATTTTCCAAGAGGACACATGATTACATGTTGAAATGATAATATTTTGAGTCTATTTGGATTATAAAATAATATTTTGGATCTACTAGGTTAATATTTTGGGTCTATTGGGCTAAGGATATTATGGGTCTATGGGATTAACTTAAATTAATTTTATCTGTTTCTTGTTAGCTTTTTATTTTGGATACTAGCGAATTTAAAAGAATGTATGTGGTTTGCATGATGTTTCTACAGGACAGAACTTTTTCTGTAGATTTAAGGGAGTCACAACAAAATTACAAGCATTGTTTTTGGTGAAAATGAGAAAAATTATTACAAATTCACATGGAAAAGCAAATAACCTATAATAATAATAATGGCAATCTTAAAGAGGAAGGAGAAATTAGAGGATTCAGGCTACCAAATGTTAAGGGGTTCTCTAAGGCTACATAAGGTGCAGCATCCTCGTGAGAGTGGACACAAGAGAGCCACTAAGCAGGAAAGAGTGTAAAATACATCCGTGTACACAAAGTCCCTTTATAGTTGACAGAGGCTGCCGTGTGGGTTAAGGTGGAAAAGAATGTCTTCTCCATAAATAACATTGGACCAGAGGGTTACATGTAGGAAAAAATAAATCTAAGCTTATTTTCACACTGTAAAAACACTGCTTATTGTTTTATCTTATTGTGCATTTTGAGGATTTATTTCTAAAATTCATGAATAAAAATTATATACAGTCATCCTTCACTATACGCGGGTGATTGGTTTCAGGATCTCTGCTCAGATACCAAAACCTGCAGGTGCTCAAGCCTCTTACATGAAATGGCACAGGGTTTGCATATGACCCATCCTCATCCTCCTGTGTCCATGAAATCATCTCTAGATTACTTATAATTCCGAATACAGCCTACACACTGCTTCATCTGTATTCATTCAACATAGTTTTGCTTTTTGGAACTTTGTGGATTTTTTCTCTGAATATTTTTGATTTATAGTTGGTTCAATAAACACCTGTAAACCCCACAGGTCTGGAGGAGTGACTGTGTATTTATGGTATGAAAGATGATGTGTGGACGTGTGTCCCCGTGGAGATGAGACTAACAAGGCCTATGACTCTACAGATGTTTCATCTTGGAATGGCTCTGCCAGCTTTCCAGGTCTGCAGAGAGTAAGAATATCACTTGTTCATCTGATTCACGATCCTTGCAACCTTCTATGCGCTGCATCGTTGGATGGAAATTGGAGTTCCAGACAGAAATCAGGCTCCACCTGCTTCCAGAAGCTCAGGGTCCAGGGGTGAGAACCCAGTGGAGAACACATGGGGCTATATGGACATAGTAACGATAACACCAGAAACTTTCGGCGAATAAAGAGTCACATTACCTAAAGGATGAGGGCAGAGGTGTTTATTTGAAGAGGAGAGAGCTACATCGAAATGAAAAAAAAATTTATAAGTTTCACTGCTGACAGAAGGCTGAAAGATAGTCTGGTGGCAGGTGGAACAGCATGAGGGAAGGTGGCACAGCACGTGTCTAAGTGCCGTGTTAAGAGGGAGTCTCTTGTATGTTTGGAACTGTGAGTTCCTTAGTGTGATCGCAGCCTCCAGTAGGACTAGGAAGTAAGCCAGTTAGATTGGAGAGGTGGGCAGGGGTCAAGTGAAGTGGAGAATTGTGGGCGAAGCAAAGGAGTGTGTTTTCCCTGCAGCAGGCAGTGGGGACCTTAGACATTTGTAAGCAAGAGAGAGGCACGTTCTGATTCGTGGCGTGAGGAAGAGCGATGCCCTAAGATGCAGACTCACAGCTTCAGAGTCCTGCTGCTGGTACATTGGAGCTGTGAAGCTGGTTTTGAGACAGGGCTGTTGTCTCCCTAGAAGACCCCTGCAAGGCCTGACGGTGGTGCTCATGGGCAGGAGACAACTTTCGATCTGGGTTCTGCATTTGGAAGCTCCGTGTACACGCTGGTATCTGTTGGGGGTCTCTTGGGCCTCTGAGAAGGGCGAGTGATTTTTCCCCGTGTGAGAACGCAGTGATCCAACTGTGTGTATGTCACCTCCTGAGGGTCTTGTTCATCAGAGTCCTGGAGAGAGGGAAATGTTGAGTGAGGGCGGGGCTCACATTCTTCAGGACTATTAGGGAATAAGATTCTATCCATGAGGCTGGGGTGAGGAGGACCTACCTCCCTGTTCACTGTTCTGTCCCCCGCAGGCTCTTGGTCCATTACAGCAGCATCTGTAGGAGACAAAAGTCATCAAAGCAGCTGGGAGGGCACGTCTGGGTCCTCATTTCATGTGCAGAGCCCAACACACAGGGGGAGACTGTAGGTGCCTGAGGTCCCTCAGCTGCCAACAGCCAGACTCAGACATTCTGTCTCTCTGAGTTCAAGACTCTTTCCCATGAACGGCTCTCAATTTCCATCCCATTGATTCTGCCTCCCTCTTTCTGCCTGTCATGGAACCTTCTCCTGGATGTCAGTGGCTGCAGGGACATGAGGATACAGTTGAGAATCAGGCAATGGTCTGTGAGCTGAAGGCAGGGACAGGGTGTCTGGTGCTCTCTCTAGAAAGCTCTGCCTCTGTGGCTCCTGCCTTGGGCCGGAGACCATCCTGCCAGTGAGGAACACACACCTGCGTGCTCCCATCCCGCCTCCCCACACGACCCTGAGGTCTGTGGCCTCTGCTTCGTGAGACTTACTCTTTTTGTTGGAGCACCAGCGATGCAGGAGAAAGAAGAAGATGATGAAGAGGATCATGACCACTGAGGTCCCAATCAGAACATGCAGGTGTCTGGGGATACCTGGAGGAAGAAGAGACTCCAATAAGAAGCTAATCATAGCAGTTCCTTGTTATGGATTGTCTCTCCTTTCTTGATTGACAGGTAACCATGTGGAATGTCTCCTTAGGACAAGCGGCCTGATGGCGGGAGACCCAGCTTTCTCCTGCTCTGTTTTGAGGAAGGAGGAAGGAGACCAGGAGTCAAGGAATGTGGGAGCCTCTAGAAACTGGGACATGTGAAGAGCAGATTCTCGCCTGGAACCTTCGGAGGGAAGGCAGCCTTGCTGTCACCTTGATTTTAGCCCAGTGAGGTGCATTTCATCCTTTGAGCTACAGCACTGTAAGATAATTAAAAAGCCGTTTTGTTTTCATCCACCAATTTTGTGGAAATTTGTTATGGTAACAACAGGAAAGGATTCTAACTGCACAGCCTGAGCATGGGGCCGTGGCTGAATGAGTCAGTGAGTCGAAGTGTGCGTGCATGAGCTCTGTTCTCTGTTACTCAAGGCTCTTGCTCTGCTGAGTCAGCCAGGGTTGCCTCATGACCAACAGGAGCTCATTCCTTGGCAAGTGGAACTTCTCTGAAACACCTCACCCTCACTAGATGTTCCCTTCCCTTCCCTCTTTCAAGCCCCCAGGAATTTATCCTCCAGTTAGGAATGCAGGGAGAACACTGCATTTTTCTTGAGAAGGATGTCAGATTTGCAATCATTCTTCCAGCTTGTAGGAGGTCTCAGCTGCAGAAGATTAGAGATTAAGAGACTTCATGGAGCCCTGTGCTGGGCCAAGATCCCTTTTGCTGTTGGAGTGTCTGGAGTTCAGAGAGATGGTGGAAGACAGGCCCACAGTCAGAGCTGGGAGGTGCTGAGCCAAGGCTTGACTCCAAGGCTTCCACCTCC
>NW_012105697.1:652753-657078 GCF_000951045.1 Mandrillus leucophaeus | reverse complement strand
GCAACCTCTGTCTCCTGAATTCAAGAAATTCTCTTGCCTCAGACACTCGAGTAGTGGTATTACAGGCGCTGACCACCATGCTCAGCTAAGTTTTGTACTTTTAGTGGAGACAGGGTTTTACTATGTTGGCCAGGTGGGCCTCGAACTCCTGGTCTCAGGTGATCCACCCACCTTGGCCTCTGAAAGTGCTGGGACTGCAGGTGTGAGCCACCATGCCCAGCCAATCCAATGCATTTTGACAAAGGTGTCAAGAACCTACAATCAGGAAAGGACAGTCTTTTCAATAAACGATGCGGGGAAAATGGGTTATCTATATGCAGGGAATGAAATTGCACCTGTACCTCTCACCATTCACAAAAGTCAAATCCAAATGGATTAAATACATGAGTCTAAGTCCTGAACCTATGAAGCATGTAGAAGAAAATACTGGGGAAATGCTTCAGGACATTTGTCTGAGAAAAGACATTGTGTTTAAAACCTCAAAAACACAAGTAATCAAAGCAAAAAACAGACCACAGGGATTACATCAAACTAAGCAGCTTCTGCACTGCCAGGCAAGCGACCAACAAAGTGAAGAGACAACCCACAGAATGGGAGCAAAGATTTGCAAACTATGCATCTAAATCGGCATTTATAACTAGAAATATAAGAAGCTCACGTAACGCAATAAAGCAAATAATTTAACTAGAAAATGGGTGAAAGACATGAACAGACATTTCGCCACAAACAAAGCATATAAATGGCCATCATGTATATGAAACACTGTTTAGTATCACTCATTATCAGAGAAATACAAATTAAAATCACAATGAATTTTCATCTCACCCCACTAAAATGGCTTTTATCTGCAATACAGGGAAAAAAATGCTGGCAAGATGGTAGAGAAAGGAGAATCCTTGTACCCTGTTTGTAGGAAGGTAAATTAGTACAGCCATTATGCAGAAAAGTATGGAAATTCATAAAGAAACTAAAAAGAAACTGGGCATGGTGGCTCACACCTGTAATCGCAGCACTTTGGGAGAGCGAGGCGGGCACCTCACTTGAAGTCAGGAGTTGAGAGCAGCCTGGCCAACATGGGGAAACCCTGTCTGTACTAAAAAATACGAAACATAGCTAGGCGTTGTGGTGTACACCTGTAATCCCAGCTCCCAGGGAATCTGAGGCAGAAGAATCATTTGAATCCAGGAGGCCTCTGCCTCCCAGGAGGTTGCAATGAGCCTAGATTGTGTCACTTGCACGCCAGCCTGGGCTACAGAGGAAGGCTCTGCCTCAAAAACAAAAACCAAACAAAAACCAAACAAAAGACTAAAAAGAGAATTTTCATAGTATTCACAAATTCACTATTGGGTTTACATCCAAAGGAAAGGACTTCAGTGTATGGAAGTTCTATCTGCACTCCCATGACTGTTTCAGCACAGTTCACAGTAGCGAAGATGTGGAGTCCACCAACCTGCCCATCAGTGGGTGAATGGATAGAGAGAATGTGGTACATACACACAGTGGAGACTACTCATCCGTAGAGTCAATAACATCCTGACATTTGCAGCCACATGATGGAACTGGAGCCCATTACAAAGATTCCCAATTCTCACCCTTATGCAAGAGCTCTAAAGTGGATCTCAAGAAGGTAGAGAGTAGAATGGTGGCTACAAGAGGCCAGGAAGGGAACGGTGGAGGGTAAAAACAAAACAAAACAAAAAACAAAACAAAACAGAATATAAATGCATTTATGACCACTAGACTTTACACTTAAAAATGGTAAAGGTGGTCAATTTTCTAGGTATATTTAACCTCAACAATTATTTTTTCAAATGAAAAGAAAAGGGTGTAAGGGTTGCTGGTGATGATATGTCTGTGTGGGTGAGAGGCTGGGATGGGCTTCTGGGAAATGGGTAAGGTTGAGGGGCTGAGGGAACCTCTGATCTCCCGAAACTGAGCCCAGTCTCCCTCCTCTGGGTCTGTCCTGACCAGTTTCTCCATCTGCCTGGGTGCCTGGAGCCCTGACCACGGACCACCACGCAGGCCATGCAGGAGGGTTTGGAGGTGCCCTCTCTGCCATCCTTCATCCTGATCCCGCCCTCACACCGAGGCTTGCTCTTCTCTCTGAACCTGTGCATGCTTCTCTCCATCATCAGCAGCAAGTTCCTCAGCTATGGCTCTGGGATCGTAAGACATGGGACAGGCATGGGGTTTCCTCACCTGTGACAGAAATGGGCAGTGGGTCACTCGAGTTTGACCACTTGTAGGGTGTGATACGGAAAGAACCGAAGCATCTGTAGGTTCCTCCGTGGGTTGCAGGGCCCAGAGGGAAGTTGGCCTGGAATATTCCATTGACGCTTCGTACTGCAGAGAGACTAAGTTCACGGGCCTCCCCCTCCCTGGATAGATGATACATGTCAAACGAGTTCTGGGAGCTGCAGGACAAGGTCATGTTCTCTCCTGCCTGAACCGTTGGGCCCGGCTGGGCTGAGAGAGAAGGTTTCTCATATAGACCTGGAAGGAGAAGAGGCAGTTTCTTCAGGGAGGTTGTTCCTTGTCACAGCTCCCCTCACATCTGAACTGTAAACTCGCTCCCCTGTTCTATGACCTAATGCCCTCTCTGTCTCTCACCCTTCACCTTGTGTCTCTTCATGTCTGTTTCCTCCTTCCACTTTCTCTGTCTCTCTAGGTCTCTGACCTCACTTCCCCAGCCCGTGATCTGTTTCCCCTTTTTGTATTGTTTTCTTCTCTCTGACTCTCCTTGGATTGTTGAAGTGATCCTCCTTTTTCTTTAATTCTGAGTTTCTCACTTTCTGTTTTGTTCATAACTTTCTGCACATTTCTATCTATTATCTATTGATTGATCTACCTATCTACTACCTGTCAATCTATGAATTATCTATCTGTAATCTATATCTATGTGTCATTTATCTATCTCTCTATCAATTGTCTGTCTATCCACCATCTATCTATTATCTATATCTATGTATCATCTGTCTGTTCCCTATCTGTCTGCCTCTCTGTCTCTATGTATCATCTACGTATCTATGTATCTATCTATGTGTCTATCTATCTGTCTATCTATCTATCTATCTATCTATCTATCTATCTATCTATCTATCTATCTATCTATCTATCATCATCATCATCTCTATGTATCATCTATCAGTCGTTATCTATGTATCTATAGCCCATCCATTATCTATCATCTACCTATTTATCATCTATCTATATCTATCTATCCATCTACCATCTGTCTCTCTCCATCTCCTTGTCTTTCTCTGCCTCTCAGTCTCTCTAGTTCTATTTGGAATCTCTGCAATCCATCCCCACATCTTTATCTATCTCTGTCTTTGTGCCCCCGCCCTCAGGGTTCTGATTTTGGAGCTTTTCTCTCCTCCCTTCCATCATTCTCTCCACTCCTCTGCCCTGTTTTCTGTCTCTTTATGTGTCTGTGAGTCTCTCAGTCCCCTTCCTCTGGCTCATTGTCTGTGTGTTTATGTCTTTGCTTTCTGATGTTCCTGATTTCTCTTGGTGTCTCTCAGGAATCTTATCATATGTGGGGTTATGTGGAATATGAGCCTCAGAATCCAGTGTGGGGACCCCACGTACACACAGCATACAGGGGTTGGTGTTCTGGGGCCACGATATCCTGGGACGATGACTCTCCACTGCACGGAAGGCAGAGGTGTCAGAACAAACACGGCATCTGTAGGTGCCACAAGGTCTGAGGCCACAGGGGCTGACTCAGGACAGAAATATGGGTGCCCTTGGGTTCTCCTGGTAGAAACACTTTGTGGAGGTAAAACAGAAATGAAGCTTCTAACCTGTTCCAGGTCTCTGAGCAAAGTCAGCTTGGAAGGACGCCTCTCTCTGGGACATGTCTGTCTGTCTGGGTGTCCCCTTTAACTCTTTCTCTATTTTCTACTTCCCTGTATGGCCCCTGTGTCTGTCCTCTGTTATGACACCTGGTCTGTACTTGTGTCTCCTGTTTCTCTGTCTCTGTTGGTACAGACCTCGCCAAGTCAGTCTCTCTCCATAAGAATCCCACGCTCATCTTCCTCATGACAACCCGGGGCTTCCAAGTCCTGGATCATTCACTCTGTGTCCCAGTGACAATGAGAAGAATGTCCGGACACTCTCACCTGTGATCACGATGTCCAGGGGGTCACTGGGAGCTGACAACACATAGGGGGAGTGAGTGACAGAACCGTAGCATCTGAAAGTCCCTGCAAGGTCAGACGTCGTGGAATTGATGGAATAGTTGGCCTGGGAACCCCCACCATGGAGCTCTCCAACAAGGTGCAACGGCTTCTCAAAGTTCACCTCACTGTGCAGAAAGAAGT
>NW_012105697.1:651131-651678 GCF_000951045.1 Mandrillus leucophaeus | reverse complement strand
GGTGTGGTCTTGGCTCACTGTAACTTCTGCCCCCAGATTCAAGCGATTGAATCCAGTCGTTGGTTTACTTGCGCCCACCACCATGCCCGGCTATCCTTGTTTGGTTTCTTAACTTGCCCTTGAGCTGGTTCCTGTGTTGGTTTCCTGTTGCTGTGGCAGAAAGTTATCCCAAACATGGTGGCAGGAGAGAACACACTGACCCCTTCCACTTTTAGAGTCAGAAATTGGATCCAGTTCTCCCTAAAACAAGGCGTCTACAGAACTGTGTTCCCTCTGGAGACTCAGCGGAGCAGTTCTCTTGACCTCTCCAGCCCGTAGAGGCCACCAGCCATTGTGGCTCATGGCCTTCCTCCTCCTTCAAAGCCCACAGTGGCTGGTGGAGTCTCCTACGACGCTGCTCTAATCCCCACTACCTTCTTCCTCCTCCTCTCACGAGGACCCTTGTGATTACAGTGAGCCCAGTGGGACAGTCCAGGCCGTCTCCCCATCTCAAGGTCAACTCATCAACAACCTGAGCTCTATCTTCCCCTTCAGTCCCCTGCCCTAT
>NW_012105697.1:647813-651081 GCF_000951045.1 Mandrillus leucophaeus | reverse complement strand
TAAGGCAGGCACCAGTGTCCACACCCCCTGTTCCTGGTGGGGATTGGGAGCCTCTCCTGCCATGCCTGTGCCTTCTCCATGGCCTCAGCTTCCACAGGGTGGCTCCTGGTGCTGGTTCCAGGAGCATCGACCCTTCCCTATGTGGATGGAGCCTGGTGGTGGCATCAGCGTCCCGCCCTTCCTGATCTCGGGATTGCCAACCTTCTCCTTGTTTGGTTTCTTTAATTAATTGATTAATTAATTAATTTTTGAGACAGAGTGTCACTTTTTCACCCAGGCTGGAGTGTAGTGGTGTGGTCTTGGCTCACTGTAACTTCTGCCCCCAGATTCAAGCGATTGAATCCAGTCGTTGGTTTACTTGCGCCCACCACCATGCCCGGCTATCGTTGTTTGGTTTCTTAACTTGTCCTTGACCATGTTCCTGTGTTGGTTTCCTGTTGCTGTGGCAGAAAGTTATCCCAAACATGGTGGCAGGAGAGAATACACTGACTCCTTCCACTTTTAGAGTCAGAAATTGGATCCAGTTCTCCCTAAAAACAAGGCATCTACAGAACTGTGTTCCCTCTGGAGACTCCGCAGAGCGGTTCTCTTGACTTCTCCAGCCTGTAGAGGCCACCAGCCATTGTGGCTCGTGGTCTTCCTCCCCCTTCAAAGCCCACAGTGGCTGATGGAGTCTCCTACGACGCTGCTGTAATCCCCACTCCCTTCTTCCTCCTCCTCTCACGAGGACCATTGTGATTACTGTGAGCCCAGTGGGACAGTCCAGGCCGTCTCCCCATCTCAAGGTCAACTCATCAACAACCTGAGCTCTATCTTCCCCTTCAGTCCCCTGCCCTATAGCATAAAGAGCCACAGGCTCCAGGGATTAGAATGTAGCCATATTGGGGACAGTTATTCTTCCCATCACAGCACCCATTTCCCTGAGTTCAATCCCCCTTTACCCCAAAGACAGTGAGGTCCTGGGTGATGAGACCCTGGTGGACACCCCCAGCAGAAGCTGTGGGATTCGGGAGGTGGGACAAGGAGAAGCCCAGACAGGAGCCCTCTGACCTGTGACCCTGATAGCCAGGGGGTCACTGAGTGCCGACCACTCAGTGGGGGAGTGCGAGTATGAGCCCCGACATCTGTAGGTCCCTGCGTGTGCCGGCGTCACAGGGCCCATGAGGAAGCTCTCCTGGAATATTCTGCTGTGGAAGACGGGAACATGGCTTCTGTCGTCTTTGTACAGAGTGAAGTTGGTAAAGTTGTTAAGTCCATCACGATAGTAACACCGAAGGGTCACGTGTCCTCCCTGAGGCACCACAGCGCTAGGCCGGGCAAACAGGAAGGTCTTGTCCTGACCACCTGGGGGAGAAGGAGGCGCCACCTTAGAGAGGAGGATGTGGAGTTGCCCTTCCCTCCCTGTGCTCAGAAGATTCTTCCCCTTTCCATGTTTCTAAGGCTTCTACCACACCTGGGTGTCCAGGGCTACAGGAAGAACCTATCCAGCATGGACATGGTGCCTCCCTACAACAAAGGTGTCAGCTGAGAGCTTTGAACAAGTGCTTAATAAGGGACTCTTACTAGATTTTAACACTTCAAGATGACTCACATAAAACAACACAAAGTAGACACGGCATGGAGGGCATGTCCTTTGTGAATGGAACATCAGTCAGTGCATGAACTGAGCCCCCATCAGAAGATTTGGAATGTCAGGGTCATGGCTGTGGTTTCCCCACCTCTTCTGGTAGAATGACAGCAGCCACACTGCAGCCCTGACCGTCATGGAAACACTGGAGGGTGTGAGTTACACCTTTGTCTTCAGAGGACCTGCTGTTCCTAGCACTGCTTCCCTCCCTTCCTCAGTCGCTGACACCACTTCCTCCCTGCACACCTCAGCATGGAGCGCCTCAATCTCACCCCGGTCTTCCCAGAGCTTGACTCAGCCAAGGGTAAGAAAGGCCAGAGAGGACGAGGTCAGAAGTGTGGGCCGAGCACCCCAGTTTCCCCCCTTCTTAGTTTATGAGAGACTGTCTGACAGGACTTCCCTCCTGTTTCAGGAAAATCCTCTTAGGTGTGGAGATGACACCCTAAGGTTTGGGGAAGGACTCACCCGTGTATGGACAGGCCCTCTGGACCAAGAAGAACCCTGGAAAGAAAGATCATGAGGGATGATCCATCTGCAGGCAAACCAGGGCCTCCCCTGCTGCCCCCACTGGGCTGTGCGTCTGGGCAGCCAGGCCCTTGCTGGGCTGAAGGTAAACTCACCGTGGCTGCCTACCTGCCCCGGCAAGAGGGATCTCAGCTGTGCAGAGACCCAGCCTCCTGATCCAGATCTGCACCCCAGGCCTAGATCTACGCAACAAGCCCATATCTCCTCTCCATGCTGATATCTCTACTCCAGGCCCATATCTCCACTCCAAACCCATATCTCCCTTCCAGGCTCATATCTGCACTCCAGGCCCATATCTCCACTCCAAACCCATATCTCCCTTCCAGGCTCCTATTTCCACCACAGGCCCATATCTCCACTCCAGGCCCATATCTCCACTCCAGACCCATATCTCTACTCCAGGAACATATTTCCACTCAGGCTCCTATCTCCACCCCAGGCCCAGATCTGCAGCCCAGGCCCATATCTCCACTCTAGACCCGTATCTCCACTGCAGGCCCGTATCTCCACTCCACGCTCATGTCTCTACTCCAGGATCCTATCTCTATTCCAGGTCCATATCTCCACTCCAGGCCCATATCTCCACTCCAGGCCCATATCTCCACCCCAGGCCCATATCTCCTCTCCAGGCTCATATCTGCACTCCAGGCTCATATCTCCACTCCAAAGCCATATCTCCCCTCCAGGCTCATATCTCCCCTCCAGGCCCGTATCTCCACTCCAGGTCCATATCTCCACTCCAAACCCATATCTCCCTTACAGGCTCCTATCTCCACTCCAGACCCATATCTCTACTCCAGGAACATATCTCCACTCCAGGCTCCTATCTCCACTCCAGGCCCAGATCTCCAGCCCAGGCCCAGATCTCCACTCCAGGCCCATATCGCCACTCTAGACTCATATCTCCACTGCAGGACCGTATCTCCACTCTACGCTCATGTCTCTACTCCAAGATCCTATCTCTATTCCAGGTTCATATTTCTACTCCAGGCCCAAATCTCCACTCCAGGCCAATATCTCTATCCCAGGCCCATATCTCCACCCAGGCCCAGATCTCCACTCCAGGCCCATATCTCCATTCCAGGCCCAGATCTCCACTCCAGGATCATATCTCCA
>NW_012105697.1:642121-647763 GCF_000951045.1 Mandrillus leucophaeus | reverse complement strand
TCAGAGGACCTGCTGTTCCTAGCACTGCTTCCCTCCCTTCCTCAGCCGCTGACACCACTTCCTCCCTGCACACCTCAGCTTGGAGCACCCCGAGCTCACCCCGGTCTTCACAGAGCTTGACTCAGCCAAGGGTAAGAAGGCCAGAGAGGACGAGGTCAGAAGTGTGAGCCGAGCACCTCAGGGTCCCCCCTTCTTAGTTTATGAGAGACTGACAGGACTTCCCTCCTGTTTCAGGAAAATCCTCTTAGGTGGGGAGATGACACCCTAAGGTTTGGGGAAGGACTCACCCGTGTACGGACAGGCCCTCTGGACCAAGAAGAACCCTGGAAAGAAAGATCATGATGGATGATCCATCTGCAGGCAAACCAGGGCCTCCCCTGCTGCTCCCACGGGGCTGTGCGTCTGGGCAGCCAGGCCCTTGCTGGGCTGAAGGTAAACTCAGCCTGGCTGCCTACCTGCCCCCGCAGCAGGGATGTCAGCTGTGCAGAGACCCGGCCTCCTGATCCAGATCTGCACCCCAGGCCTAGATCAAGACAACAGGCCCATATCTCCACTCCATGCTGATATCTCTACTCCAGGCCCATATCTCCGCTCCAAACCCATATCTCCCCGCCAGGTCCATATCTGCACTCCAGGCCCATATCTCCACTCCAAACCCATATCTCCCTTCCAGGCTCCTATCTCCACCCCAGGCCCATATCTCCACTCCAGGCCCATATCTCCACTCCAGACCTGTATCTCCACTCCAGGCTCATATCTCCACTCCAGGCCCATCCCTCCATGCCAGGCTCATATCTCCACTCCAGGCCCATATCTCCACTCCAGACCCATATCTCCTTTCCAGGCTCCTATCTCCACCCCAGGCCCATATCTCCACTCCAGGCTCATATCTCCACTCCAGGCCCATCCCTCCATGCCAGGCTCATATCTCCACTCCAGGCCCATATCTCCACTCCAGACCCATATCTCCTTTCCAGGCTCCTATCTCCACCCCAGGCCCATATCTCCACTCCAGGCTCATATCTCCTCTCCATGCTCATATCTCCACTGCAGGATCCTATCTCCACCCCAGGCCCATATCTCCAATCCAGGCCCATATCTCCACTCCAGGCTCATATCTCCTTTCCAGGCTCCTATCTCCACCCCAGGCCCATATCTCCACTCCAGGCTCCTCTCCATGCTCATATCTCCACTGCAGGATCCTATCTCCACCCCAGGCCCATATCTCCAATCCAGGCCCATATCTCCACTCCAGGCTCATATCACAATTCCAGGCCCATGTCTCAATTCCAGGCCCATATCTCCACTCCAGTCTCATATCTCCACTCCAGTCTCATATCTCCACTCCAGGCCCGGAATCCTCTCCAGGCCCATATTTCTGCTCCAAACCCATATCTCCCCTCCAGGCTCATATCTCCCCTCCAGGCGCCTATCTCCACCCCAGGCCCATATCTCCTTTCCAGGCTCATATCTGCACTCCAGGCTCATATCTCCACTCCAAACCCATATCTCCCCTCCAGGTTCATATCTCCCCTCCAGGTCCATATCTCCACTCCAGGTCCATATCTCCACTCCAGACCCATATCTCTACTCCAGGAACATATTTCCACTCCAGGCTCCTATCTCCACTCCAGGCCCAGATCTCCAGCTCAGGCCCAGATCTCCACTCTAGACCCGTATCTCCACTGCAGGCCCGTATCTCCACTCCACGCCCATGTCTCTACTACAGGATCCTATCTCTATTCCAGGTCCATATCCCCACTCCGGGCCCATATCTCCACTCCAGGCCCATATCTCCACCCCAGGCCCATATCTCCTCTCCAGGCTCATATCTGCACTCCAGGCTCATATCTCCACTCCAAAGCCATATCTCCCCTCCAGGCTCATATCTCCCCTCCAGGCTCATATCTCCACTCCAGGTCCATATCTCCACTCCAAACCCATATCTCCCTTCCAGGCTCCTATCTCCACTCTAGACCCATATCTCTACTCCAGGAACATATCTCCACTTCAGGCTCCTATCTCCACTCCAGGCCCAGATCTCCAGCCCAGGCCCAGATCTCCACTGCAGGCCCATATCTCCACTCTAGACCCGTATCTCCACTGCAGGCCCGTATCTCCACTCCACGCTCATGTCTCTACTCCAGGATCCTATCTCTATTCCAGGTTCATATCTCTACTCCAGGCCCAAATCTCCACTCCAGGCCAATATCTCTATCCCAGGCCCATATCTCCACCCAGGCCCAGATCTCCACTCCAGGCCCATATCTCCATTCCAGGCCCAGATCTCCACTCCAGGATCATATCTCCAGTCCAGGCCCAGATCTCCACCCCAGGCCCATATCTCCACCCAGGCCCATATCTCCATTCCAGGCCCATCCCTCCATGCCAGGCCCATGTCTCTATCCCAGGCCCATATCTCCACCCCAGGCCCATATCTCCACCCAGGCCCATATCTCCACCCAGGCCCATATCTCCACCCCAGGCCCATATCTCCAATCCAGGCCCAGATCTCCACTCCAAGCCCATATCTCCATTCCAGGCCCAGATCTCCACTCCAGGATCATATCTCCACTCCAGGCCCAGATCTCCACTCCAGGATCATATCTCCACTCCAGGCCCAGATCTCCACTCCAGGATCATATCTCCACCCCAGGCCCAGATCTCCACTCCAGGATCATATCTCCACCCCAGGCCCATAACTCCACTCCAGGCCCAGATCTCCACTCCAGGATCATATCTCCACTCCAGGCCCCTAACTCAACCTCCAGGTCCAGATCTCCCCTCCAGGCCCAGATCTCCACCCCAGCGCTTCCTCCGTCGATTCCCTTCCGGGACTCACCAAAACACGCCAGGCTGACGACCATGAGCGACATGGTGCTGCCGGTGCAGACAGGCGGCCGCGCCCCAGCTCAGCTCAGCAGCGCACAGGATGTTATCTGGCGCCCTGCCCATGCAGTTGACGTGCTGACCACATCATGGGAGGGTGACGTACGCAGGCTCTTCCTACCTTGCATGAGGTGCAGCGGGTGCTCACTCTAGAGTGGAAAATGGCTTCCTGGAAATTGTTCTCACTAGAACTGACACCTTGTGTCCTTCACTATGACCAGCTCAAAACACGTCTCAGATCCAACCTCCCGGACATGAGGTGACTAAAATCTTTGCTGACGAGAAAGATTTTTCATGTATTTTTGTTGTTTTTATCTGTGTTTCAAACTCTTCTCCGTGTATAATATGCGAAATGTCTAATAGGTATTATGAACGTTGTCAGAGCAATTGTGACGAATAAACCATTAGGATGTTTCATGCTTGTATTTCTAGTATGACAGCAGAACCAGTTTAAATGATTTAAATACCCAGGGAAGGATTATGCAATTTTTTACAATCTTAGAATTGTTCTTTATCAGCAAAACCTACAACATGTCAATTCTGGATTTTTGTCATTTTATCTACAATTTGTCTCATGACCTGAGAGTCCAGAGTCCCAGCACATGGTTCGCTCTCTGTCTGTCTCTCTGCCTCCCTCATTTTAAATTGTATGGAAATATCCAGTAACATCATGCTATAAAAAATCAAGTGTCCCCCAGCACTTTGGGAAGCCGAGGTGGGCGGATCAACGGAGGTCGGGAGTTCGAGACCTCCCTGGCCAACTTAGAGAAACCATGTCTCTGCTAAACATACAAAAATTAGCCATGCCTGGTGGTGGGCACCTGTAATGCCAGCTACTTAAGAGGCTGAGGCAGGAGAATCGCTTGAACCTGGGAGGCGGAAGTTGCAGTGAGCCGAGATTCTGCCACTGCAGTCCAGCCTGGGTGACAGAGCGAGACTCTGCCTGAAGAAATATACAAAAAGCGTAGCAAATAGCCTATAATAAGAAACTAGAGGACTCCAGCTACCAAATTTTAAGGGTTTGTATAAGCCTACGTAATGTGCAGCATCCTCAAGAGAGTGAACACAGAGAACCCCTTATCGGAAAACAGTGTCTAAAATACATCCGTGCACACACAGTCCCGTTAGAGCTCACAAGGCTGCCGTGTGGTTTAAGGAGGAATAGAATGTCTTCTCCATAGATAACATGGGCCCAAGGGTTATGCATAGAAAAAAATAAATCTACACGTAGTCTCACACTATAAAACACTTCTTGTTTTTTATCTTGTTGTTGTCAATTTTTTATGATTTATATTTAAAATTGAGAAATAAAAGTGAGATACAATCGTCCTTCACTATTCGTGGGTGATTGGTTTCAGGATCTCCGCTCAGATACCACAATCTGCAGGTGCTCAAGCCTCTTACATAAAATGGTACAGCGTTTGCATATAACCCATGTTCATCCTCCTGTATACATGAAATCATCTCTAGATTACTTATAATTCCTGACACAGCCTACATACCATTTCGTTTGTGTCCATTCAACATAGTTTTGCTTTTTGAAATTTTGTGGATTTTTTCTCTGAATATTTTTGATTTATAGTTGGCTCAATAAACACCTGTAAACCCCACAGGTCTGGAGGAGCGACTGTGTATTTATAGTATGAAGATGATGTGTGGACATGTGTCCCCGTGGAGATGAGACTAGCAAGGCCTATGACTCTACAGATGTTTCATGTTGGAATGGCTCTGCCAGCTTTCCAGGTCTGCAGAGAGTAAGAATATCACCTGTTCATCTGATTCATGATCCTTGCAACCTCCTATGCGCTGCATCGTTGGATGGAAATTGGAATTCCAGACAGAAATCAGGCTCCACCTGCTTCCAGAAGCTCAGAGTCCAGGGGTGAGAACCCAGTGGAGAACACATGGGGCTATATGGACATAGTAATGATAACACCAGAAACTTTCGGCGAATAAGGAGTCACATTACCTAAAGGATGAGGGCAGATGTGTTTATTTGAAGAGGAGAGAGCTACATTTAAATGATAAAAAAATTTATAAGTTTCACTGCTGACAGAAAGCTGAAAGAGAGTCTGAGGAGAGGTGGAACAGCATGAGGGAAGGTGGAACAGCACATGTCTAAGTGCCGTGTTAAGAAGGAGCCTCTTGTATGTTTGGAATTGTGAGTTCCTCAGTGTGACTGCAGCCTCCAGTAGGACTAGGAAGTAAGCCAGGTAGGTTGGAGAGGTGGGCAGGGGTCAAGTGAAGTGGAGAATGGTGGGCTAAGCAAAGGAGTGTGTTTTCTCTGCAGCAGGCAATGGGGACCTTAGACATTTGTAAGCAAGAGAGAGGCACGTTCAGATTCGTGGTGTGAGGAAGAGCGATGTCCTAAGATGCAGAGTCGCGCCTTCAGATTCCTGCTGCTGGCACATTGGAGCTGTGAAGCCGGTTTTGAGAGAGGGCTATTGTCTCCCTAGAAGACCCCTTCAAAGTCTGACGGTGGTGCTCATGGATAGAAGACAACTTTCGATCTGGGCTCCGCATTTGGAAGTTCCGTGTACACGCTGGTATCTGTTGGGGGTGTCTTGGGCCTCTGAGAAGGGTGAGTGATTTTTCCCTGTGTGAGAACGCAGTGATCCAACTGTGCGTATGTCACCTCCTGAGGGTCTTGTTCATCAGAGTCCTGGAGAGAGGGAAATGTTGAGTGAGGGAGGGGCTCACATTCTTCAGGACTATTAGGGAATAAGATTCGATCCACGAGGCTGGGCCGAGGA
>NW_012105697.1:632190-642071 GCF_000951045.1 Mandrillus leucophaeus | reverse complement strand
GTGATTGGTTTCAGGATCTCCGCTCAGATACCACAATCTGCAGGTGCTCAAGCCTCTTACATAAAATGGTACAGCGTTTGCATATAACCCATGTTCATCCTCCTGTATACATGAAATCATCTCTAGATTACTTATAATTCCTGACACAGCCTACATACCATTTCGTTTGTGTCCATTCAACATAGTTTTGCTTTTTGAAATTTTGTGGATTTTTTCTCTGAATATTTTTGGTTTATAGTTGGCTCAATAAACACCTGTAAACCCCACAGGTCTGGAGGAGCGACTGTGTATTTATAGTATGAAGATGATGTGTGGACATGTGTCCCCGTGGAGATGAGACTAGCAAGGCCTATGACTCTACAGATGTTTCATGTTGGAATGGCTCTGCCAGCTTTCCAGGTCTGCAGAGAGTAAGAATATCACCTGTTCATCTGATTCATGATCCTTGCAACCTCCTATGCGCTGCATCGTTGGATGGAAATTGGAATTCCAGACAGAAATCAGGCTCCACCTGCTTCCAGAAGCTCAGAGTCCAGGGGTGAGAACCCAGTGGAGAACACATGGGGCTATATGGACATAGTAATGATAACACCAGAAACTTTCGGCGAATAAGGAGTCACATTACCTAAAGGATGAGGGCAGATGTGTTTATTTGAAGAGGAGAGAGCTACATTTAAATGATAAAAAAATTTATAAGTTTCACTGCTGACAGAAAGCTGAAAGAGAGTCTGAGGAGAGGTGGAACAGCATGAGGGAAGGTGGAACAGCACATGTCTAAGTGCCGTGTTAAGAAGGAGCCTCTTGTATGTTTGGAATTGTGAGTTCCTCAGTGTGACTGCAGCCTCCAGTAGGACTAGGAAGTAAGCCAGGTAGGTTGGAGAGGTGGGCAGGGGTCAAGTGAAGTGGAGAATGGTGGGCTAAGCAAAGGAGTGTGTTTTCTCTGCAGCAGGCAATGGGGACCTTAGACATTTGTAAGCAAGAGAGAGGCACGTTCAGATTCGTGGTGTGAGGAAGAGCGATGTCCTAAGATGCAGAGTCGCGCCTTCAGATTCCTGCTGCTGGCACATTGGAGCTGTGAAGCCGGTTTTGAGAGAGGGCTATTGTCTCCCTAGAAGACCCCTTCAAAGTCTGACGGTGGTGCTCATGGATAGAAGACAACTTTCGATCTGGGCTCCGCATTTGGAAGTTCCGTGTACACGCTGGTATCTGTTGGGGGTGTCTTGGGCCTCTGAGAAGGGTGAGTGATTTTTCCCTGTGTGAGAACGCAGTGATCCAACTGTGCGTATGTCACCTCCTGAGGGTCTTGTTCATCAGAGTCCTGGAGAGAGGGAAATGTTGAGTGAGGGAGGGGCTCACATTCTTCAGGACTATTAGGGAATAAGATTCGATCCACGAGGCTGGGCCGAGGAGGACATACCTCCCTGTTCACTGTTCTCTCCCCTGCAGGCTCTTGGTCCATTACAGCAGCATCTGGAGGAGACAAAAGTCATCAAAAGAACTGGGAGGGCACGTCTGGGTCCTCATTTCATGTGCAGAGTCCAACACACAGGGGAGGCCGTAGACGCCTGAGGTCCCTCAGTTGCCAACAGCCAGGCTCAGACATTCTGTCTCTCTGAGTGCAAGACCCTTTCTCATGAACGGCTCTCAATTTCCATCCCATTGATTCTGCCTCCCACTTTCTGCCTGTCATGGAACCTTCTCCTGGATGTCAGTGGCTGCAGGGACATGAGGATACAGTTGAGAATCAGGCAATGGTCTGTGAGCTGAAGGCAGAGACAGGGTGTCTGGTGCTCTCTCTAGAAAGCTCTGCCTCTGTGGCTCCTGCCTTGGGCCAGAGACCATCCTGCCGGTGAGGAACACACACCTGCGTGCTCCCATCCCGCTTCCCCACACGTCCCTGAGGTCTGTGGCCTCTGCTTCGTGAGACTTACTCTTTTTGTTGGAGCACCAGCGATGCAGGAGAAAGAAGAAGATGGTGAAGAGGATCATGACCACTGAGGTCCCAATCAGAACATGCAGGTGTCTGGGGATACCTGGAGGAAGAAGAGACTCCAATAAGAAGCTAATCATAGCAGTTCCGTGTTATGGATTGTCTCTCGTTTCTTGATTGACAGGTAACCATGTGGAATGTCTCCTTAGGACAAGTGGCCTGATGTCGGGAGACCCAGCTTTCTCCTGCTCTGTTTTGAGGAAGGAGAAAGGGGACCAGGAGCCAAGGAACGTGGGAGCCTCTAGAAACTGGGATATGTGAAGAGCAGATTCTCGCCTGGAACCTTCAGAGGGAAGGCAGCCTTGCTGTCACCTTGATTTTAGCCCAGTGAGGTGCATTTCATCCTTTGAGCTACAGCACTGTAAGATAATTAAAAAGCCGTTTTGTTTTCATGCACCAATTTTGTGGAAATTTGTTATGGCAACAATAGAAAAGGATTCTAACTGCACAGCCTGAGCATGGGGACATGGCTGAATGAGTCAGTGAGTTGGAGTGTGCGTGCAAGGCTCTTTACTGCAAGGCTCTTGCTCTGCTGAGTCACCCAGGGTTGCCTCATGACCCACAGGAGTTCATTCTTTGGCAAATGGAACTTCTTTAAAACACCTCACCCTCATTAGATGTTCCCTTCCCTTCCCTCTTTCAAGCCCCCAGGAATTTATCCTCCAGTTTGGAATGCAGGGAGAACACTGCATTTTTCCTGAGAAGGATGTCAGATTTGCAATCATTCCTACAGCTTGTAGGAGGTCTCAGCTACAGAAAATTAGAGATGAAGAGACTTCACTGAGCCCTGTGCTGGGCCAAGATCCCTTTTGCTGTTGGAGTGTCTGGAGTTCAGAGAGATGGTGGAAGACAGGCCCACAGTCAGAGCTGGGAGGTGCTGAGCCAAGGCTTGACTCCAAGGCTTCCACCTCCGCAGGTTTTCAAAAGCAGAGAGAAGAGAGATTCTTTACTCACTGGTTTTGGAGTTTGGTTCAGTGGGTGAAGGCCAACTACGTGAAGGGTTTCCTAGAATAGAAACGGGAGAGAGGTGAGGAAATGAGGGTGCCTGTCCTCTATTCAAGGGAAATCTTTGAGGTTGGTTCATGGCAAACACTCTGTTATCCAACACTGGGCTCTGGGAGTCCTGGGATCCTCTTCTGCATAATTTTTGTATGTGTTGCCCATTGTCTTGAGAGTTTAAGGTACAGAGAGAAAACAGGAACATCACATTACCTGACTTAAAAATATGTTACAGAGCTGTAGTAAACAAAACAGCATGATGTTGGCATAAGGAAAGGTGCATAGAACAATGGAATGAAATGAAGAACACAGATATATCCATGCGTCTACATTCAATGGCATTCCTTTTTTTGAGATGGAATCTTGCTCTGTTACTCAGGCTGGATTGCAGAGGTGCAATCTCGGTTCACAGCAACTTCTGTCTACTGGCTTCAAGCAATTCTTTTGCCTCAGACTCTCGAGTAGTGGTATTACAGGCAGTGACCACAATGCTAAGCTAATTTTTGTACTTTTAGTGGAGACAGGGTTTTACTATGTTGGTCAGGCGGGCCTCAAACTCCTGGTCTCAGGTGATCTACCCACCTTGGCCTCTGAAAGTGCTGGGACTGCAGGTGTGAGCCACCATGCCCACCCTGTCAATCCAATGCATTTTGACAAAGGTGCCAGGAGGCTACAATCAGGAAAGGACAGTCTTTTCAATAAACAATGTGGGGAAAACTGGTTATCTACATGCAAAGGAATGAAACTGCACCTCTACGTCTCATCATCCACAAAAACCAAATCAAAATGGAATAAATACACGAGTCTAAGGCCTGAACCTATGAAACACATAGAAGAACATATTGGGGAAGTGCTTCGGGACATTTATCTGAGAAGAGACATTTTGTTTGAAACCTCAAAAACACAAGTAATCATAGCAAAAAACAGACCACAGGGATTATATCAAACTAAGCAGCTTCTGTACTGCAAAACAAGCAACCAACAAAGTGAAGAGACAACCCACAGAATGGGAGCCAATATTTGCAGACTATGCATCTGAGACGGGATTTATAACTAGAAATATAAGAAGCTCACATAACTCAATAAAACAAACAATTTAACTAAAAAATGAGCAAAAGACTTGAACAGACATTTCTCCACAAACAAAACATATAAATGACCATCATGTGTGTGAAAAAGTGTTCAGTATCACTCATCATCAGAGAAATGCAAATTAAAATCACAATGAATTTTCATCTCACCCCATTATAATGGCTTTTATCTGCAATACAGGCAAAACAAGATGGTAGAGAAAGGAGAACCCTGGTACCTCGTTGGTAGGAATGTAAATGAGTACAGCCATTATGGAGAAAAGTATGGAAGTTCTTAAGAAACTAAAAAGAGGCTGGGCATGGTGGCTCATGCCTGTAATCCCAGCATTATGGCTCTAGGGTCACAAGACATGGGACAGACATGGGATTTCCTCACCTGTAACCGAAACGGACAATGGGTCACTCGGGTCTGACCACTCATAGGGAGAGTCACGGTAAGAGCCGAAGCATCTGTAGGTCCCTCCGTGGGTGGCAGGGCCCAGAAGGAAGTTGGCCTGGAAAGTTCCATTGACACGAGACACTGCAGGGAGCCTAAGTTCCTTGGCCTCCCCCTCCCTGGATAGATGGTACATGTCAAACGAGGTCTGGGAGCTGCAGGACAGGGTCATGTTCTCTCCTGCCTGAACTGTGGGGCCCGGCTGGGCTGAGAGAGAAGGTTTCTCATATAGACCTGGAAGGAGAAGAGGCAGTTTCCTCAGGGAGGTTCTTCCTTGTCACAGCTCCCCTCACACCTGAGCTGAGAACTCACTCCCCTGCTCTATGGCCTAATGCTCTCTGTCACCCTCTAGCCCCTTCTCTCTTCATGTCTATTTTCTCCTTCTGCCTTGTCAGTCTCTCTAGGTCTCTGACCTCACTTCCCCACCCCAAGGAATGTTTCCCCTCTTGGCATGGTTTTATTCTTTCTGACCCTGCTTGGATTGTTGACTTGATCTTCCTTTTTCTTTAATTCTGAGTTTCTCACTTTCTCTCCTGTTCACAACTTTCTGCATATTTCTATTATCTATCGATCTATTTATCTATTTGGTGTCTATCTACAAATTATCTATCTATCATCTATATTTATGTATCATCTATCTATCTCTGTATCTATCAATTGTCTATCTAGCTATCTATCCATCAATCACCTATGTGTTATCTATATCTATGTATCATCTATCTCTCTCTCTGTCTGCCTCTATATCTCTATGTATTATCTGTCTATCTTCATCATCATTATCTCTATGTATCATCTATCAATCAATCCATCAATCATCATCTATGTACCTACAACCTATCTATTATCTACCATCTACCTATTATCATCTAACTATATCTATCTGTCCATCTCTCAGCTATCTCTCTCCATCTCCCTGTCTTTCTCTGCCTCTCATTCTCTCTAGTTCTCTTTGAAATCTCTGCAATCGATCCCCACATCTCCATCTTTGTCTCTCCTTGTGCCTCTCCCTCAGGGCCCTAATTTTAGGGATTTCTCTGCTCCCTTCCATCATTCTCTCCACTCCTCTGCCCTCTTTCCTCTCTCTTTATGTGTCTGTGAGTCTCTCAATCTCCTTCCTCTGGATCATTCTGTGTGTTTATGTCTTTGCTTTTTGGTGTCCCTGATTTCTCTCTGTGTCTCTCAGGCATCCTATCATATGTAGTTATTTGGAATATGAGCCTCAGAATCCAGTCTGGGGACCCCAAGTACACACAGCATACAGGGGTTGGCGTTCTGGGGCCATGATATCCTGGGACGATGACTTTTCACTGCACGAAAGGCAGAGGTGTCAGAATCAACATGGCGTCTGTAGGCGCCACAAGGCCTAAGGCCACAGGGGCTGATTCAGGACAGAAATATGGGTGTCCTTGGGTTCTCCTGGTAGAGAACACTTTGTGGAGGGAAACAGAAATGAAATTTCTAACCTGTACCAGGTATCTGAGCAAAGTCAGCATGGAGGGACACCTCTCTCTGGGACATGTCTGTCTGAGTGTCCCCTTTAACTCTTTCTCTCTTTTCTACCTCCCTGTATGGCCCCTGTGTCTGTCCTCTGTTATGACACCTGGTCTGTACTTGTGTCTCCTGTTTCTCTGTCTCTGTTGGTACAGACCTCCCCAAGTCAGTCTCTTTCCATAAGAATCCCACGCTCATCTTCCTCATGACCACCCGGGGCTTCCAAGTCCTGGATCATTCACTCTGTGTCCCAGTGACAATGAGAAGAATGTCCGGACACTCTCACCTGTGATCACGATGTCCAGGGGGTCACTGGGAGCTGACAACACATAGGGGGAGTGAGTGATAGAACCGTAGCATCTGTAGGTCCCTGGAAGGTCAGATGTTGTGGGACCCATGGAATAGTTGGCCTGGGAACTCCCACCATGGAGCTCTCCAACAAGGTGCAAGGGCTCCTCAAAGGTCACCTCACGGTGCAGAAAGAAGTGCTCAAACACGGTATCTGAGGAACATTGTAGGATGACTGTCTCTCCTGATTTCACCAGGGGACCTGGGAGGGCCAGGAGGGAAGGTTTTTTGTGGACTCCTAGAAAGAGAGGTTGTGAGTTTAGAAGGTGTCTCCCTTTGTCATCATATCCATGGCACCTGGAATGAGTGAGGGTTCCCCTCCCGGCTATCTGTGTCTCTCCTCCCTCTCTGTGTCTCCCTGTCTTTTATCCCCTGGTGCAGGTCCCTCCATCTGTGTCCCTCCCTCTTCTCTGTCCGTCTGTCTCTAGTAGTCTCGGACGCCCTTCCCACTGGGCTCAGCCTCATCCCTTAGGCTGTTGTATCTGGTTCCCACTCATCTCTTTCCTCCTGTCTATGTGGGGCTGGAAGAGGAACCACGGCCGGCTGCATGTCCAGGCTCTTAGCAGCCTGGTTCAATCTGTTTTGGACAAACTGGAGTCTCTGGCAGGAGGTATGAACTGATCAGTAAGGCAGGCACCAGTGTCCACACTCCTTGTTCCTGGTGGGGATTGGGAGCCTCTCCTGTCACGCCTGTGCCTTCTCCATGGCCTCAGCTTCCACAGGGTGGCTCCTGGTGCTGGTTCCAGGAGCATCGACCCCTCCCTATGTGGATGGAGCCTGGTGGTGGCATCAGCATCTCGCCCTTCCTGATCTCGGGGTTGCCAACCTTCTCCTTGTTTGGTTTCTTTAATTAATTGATTAATTAATTAATTTTTGACACAGAGTGTCACTTTTTCACCCAGGCTGGAGTGTAGTGGTGTGGTCTTGGCTCACTGCAACTTTCTCCCGGATTCAAGAGACTGAATCCAGTCGTTGGTTTACTCGCGCCCACCACCATGCCCGGCTATCGTTGTTTGGTTTCTTAACTTGCCCTTGACCATGTTCCTGTGTTGGTTTCCTGTTGCTGTGGCAGAAAATTATCCCAAACATGGTGGCAGGAGAGAATACACTGACCCCTTCCACTTTTAGAGTCAGAAATTGGATCCAGTTCTCCCTGTGCTAAGATCAAGGCGTCTACAGAACTGTGTTCCCTCTGGAGACTCCGCAGAGCGGTTCTCTTGACTTCTCCAGCCCGTAGAACCACCTGCCATTGTGGCTCGTGGCCTTCCTCCTCCTTCAAAGCCCACAGTGGCTGGTGGAGTCACCCACGACGCTGCTCTAATCCCCACTCTCCTCCTCCTCCTCCTCTCATTTGGTGCCTTGTGATTACACTGAGCCCAGTGGGACAGTCCAGGCCGTCTCCCCATCTCAAGGTCAACTCATCAACAACCAGAGCTCCGTCTTCCCCTTCAGTCCCCTGCCCTATAGCATAAAGAGTCACAGGCTCCAGGGATTAGAATGTAGCGATATTGGGGACAGTTATTCTTCCCATCACAGCACCCATTTCCCTGTATTCAATCCCCCTTTACCCCAAAGACAGTCAGGTCCTGGGTGATGGGACCCTGGTGGACACTCCCAGCAGAAGCTCTGGGATTCAGGAGGTGGGACAAGGAGAAGCCCAGACAGGAGCCCTCTGACCTGTGACCATGATCGCCAGGGGGTCACTGAGTGCCGACCACTCAGTGGGGGAGTGCGGGTATGAACCCCGACATCTGTAGGTCCCTGCGTGTGCCGGGGTCACAGGGCCCATGAGGAAGCTCTCCTGGAGTATTCTGCTGTGGAAGACGGGAACGTGGCTTCTGTCGTCTTTGTACAGAGTGAAGTTGGTAAAGTTGTAAAGGCCACGACGATAGTAACACCGAAGGGTCACGTGTCCTCCCTGAGGCACCACAGCGCTGGGTTGGGCAGACAGGGAGGTCTTGTCCTGACCACCTGGGGGAGAAGGAGGCGCCACCTTAGAGAGGAGGATGTGGAGTCGCCCCTCCCTCCCTGTGCTCAGAAGATTCTTCCCCTTTCCATGTTTCTAAGGCTTCTACCACACCTGGGTGTCCAGGGCTACAGGAAGAACCTATGCAGCATGGACATGGCGCCTCCCTACAACAAAGGTGTCAGCTGAGAACTTTGAACAAGTGCTTAATAAGGGACTCTTATTAGATTTTAACACTTCAAGATTACTCACATAAAACAATACAAAGTAGAGACGGCATGGAGGGCATGTCCTTTGTGAATGGAACATCAGCCAGTGCATGAACTGAGTCCCTATCAGAGATTTGGAATGTCAGGGTCATGGCTGTGGTTTCCCCACCTCTTCTGGTAGAATGACAGCAGCCACACTGCAACCCTGACCGACAGGCAAACACTGGTGTGAGTTACACCTTTGTCTTCAGAGGACCTGCTGTTCCTAGCACTGCTTCCCTCCCTTCCTCAGCCGCTGACACCACTTCCTCCCTGCACACCTCAGCTTGGAGCACCCCGAGCTCACCCCGGTCTTCACAGAGCTTGACTCAGCCAAGAGTAAGAAAGGCCAGAGAGGACGAGGTCAGAAGTGTGAGCCGAGCACCCCAGGGTCCCCCCTTCTTAGTTAATGAGAGACTGTCCGACAGGACTTCCCTCCTGTTTCAGGAAAATCCTCTTAGGTGGGGAGATGACACCCTAAGGTTTGGGGAAGGACTCACCCGTGTGTGGACAGGCCCTCTGGACCAAGAAGAACCCTGGAAAGAAAGATCATGATGGATGATCCATCTGCAGGCAAACCAGGGCCTCCCCTGCTGCCCCCACGGGGCTGTGCGTCTGGGCAGCCAGGCCCTTGCTGGGCTGAAGGTAAACTCAGCCTGGCTGCCTACCTGCCCCGGCAAGAGGGATCTCAGCTGTGCAGAGACCCAGCCTCCTGATCCAGATCTGCACCCCAGGCCTAGATCTACACATCAGGCCCACATGTCCACTCCATGCTGATATCTCTACTCCAGGCCCATATCTCTGCTCCAAACCCATATCTCCCCTCCAGGCCCATATCTCCGCTCCAGGCCCATATCTCCACTCCAAACCCATATCTACCCTCCAGGCCCATATCTCTACCCCAGACCCATATCTCCACTCCAGGATCATATCTCCACTCCAGACCCATATCTCCACTCCAGACCTAGATCGCTACCCCAGGCCCAGATCTCCACTCCAGGTCAATATCTCCACTCCGGGCCCAGATCTCCAATCCAGACTTGTATCTCCACTGCAGGCCCATATCTCTAATCCAGACCCAGATCTCCACCCCAGACCCATATCTCCACTCCAGGCCCATATCTCCACCCCAGACCTATATCTCCACTCCAGGCCCATATCTCCACTCCAGGCCCAAATCTCCACTCCAGGCCCAGATATCCACTCCAGGATCATATCTCCACTCCAGGATCATATCTCCACTCCAAGCCCATATCTCCACTCTAGGCCCATATCTCCACTCCAGGCCCAGATCTCCACTCCAGGCCCATAC
>NW_012105697.1:621482-632140 GCF_000951045.1 Mandrillus leucophaeus | reverse complement strand
TCATATAGACCTGGAAGGAGAAGAGGCAGTTTCCTCAGGGAGGTTCTTCCTTGTCACAGCTCCCCTCACACCTGAGCTGAGAACTCACTCCCCTGCTCTATGACCTAATGCTCTCTCTCTCTCTCCCTCCACCCCTGACTCTCCCTGTCGTTCCCTCCCTATGTGGCTCCAGCCTGGTGGTGGCATCAGCGTCTCGCCCCTGTCTCTTATACACATCTAGATGTGTATAAGAGACAGGTCCCTGCGTGTGCCGGCGTCACAGGGCCCATGAGGAAGCTCTCCTGGAGTATTCTGCTGTGGAAGACGGGAACGTGGCTTCTGTCGTCTTTGTACAGAGTGAAGTTGGTAAAGTTGTAAAGGCCACGACGATAGTAACACCGAAGGGTCACGTGTCCTCCCTGAGGCACCACAGCGCTGGGTTGGGCAGACAGGGAGGTCTTGTCCTGACCACCTGGGGGAGAAGGAGGCGCCACCTTAGAGAGGAGGATGTGGAGTCGCCCCTCCCTCCCTGTGCTCAGAAGATTCTTCCCCTTTCCATGTTTCTAAGGCTTCTACCACACCTGGGTGTCCAGGGCTACAGGAAGAACCTATGCAGCATGGACATGGCGCCTCCCTACAACAAAGGTGTCAGCTGAGAACTTTGAACAAGTGCTTAATAAGGGACTCTTATTAGATTTTAACACTTCAAGATTACTCACATAAAACAATACAAAGTAGAGACGGCATGGAGGGCATGTCCTTTGTGAATGGAACATCAGCCAGTGCATGAACTGAGTCCCTATCAGAGATTTGGAATGTCAGGGTCATGGCTGTGGTTTCCCCACCTCTTCTGGTAGAATGACAGCAGCCACACTGCAACCCTGACCGACAGGCAAACACTGGTGTGAGTTACACCTTTGTCTTCAGAGGACCTGCTGTTCCTAGCACTGCTTCCCTCCCTTCCTCAGCCGCTGACACCACTTCCTCCCTGCACACCTCAGCTTGGAGCACCCCGAGCTCACCCCGGTCTTCACAGAGCTTGACTCAGCCAAGGGTAAGAAAGGCCAGAGAGGACGAGGTCAGAAGTGTGAGCCGAGCACCCCAGGGTCCCCCCTTCTTAGTTAATGAGAGACTGTCCGACAGGACTTCCCTCCTGTTTCAGGAAAATCCTCTTAGGTGGGGAGATGACACCCTAAGGTTTGGGGAAGGACTCACCCGTGTATGGACAGGCCCTCTGGACCAAGAAGAACCCTGGAAAGAAAGATCATGATGGATGATCCATCTGCAGGCAAACCAGGGCCTCCCCTGCTGCCCCCACGGGGCTGTGCGTCTGGGCAGCCAGGCCCTTGCTGGGCTGAAGGTAAACTCAGCCTGGCTGCCTACCTGCCCCGGCAAGAGGGATCTCAGCTGTGCAGAGACCCAGCCTCCTGATCCAGATCTGCACCCCAGGCCTAGATCTACACATCAGGCCCACATGTCCACTCCATGCTGATATCTCTACTCCAGGCCCATATCTCTGCTCCAAACCCATATCTCCCCTCCAGGCCCATATCTCCGCTCCAGGCCCATATCTCCACTCCAAACCCATATCTACCCTCCAGGCCCATATCTCTACCCCAGACCCATATCTCCACTCCAGGATCATATCTCCACTCCAGACCCATATCTCCACTCCAGACCTAGATCGCTACCCCAGGCCCAGATCTCCACTCCAGGTCAATATCTCCACTCCGGGCCCAGATCTCCAATCCAGACTTGTATCTCCACTGCAGGCCCATATCTCTAATCCAGACCCAGATCTCCACCCCAGACCCATATCTCCACTCCAGGCCCATATCTCCACCCCAGACCTATATCTCCACTCCAGGCCCATATCTCCACTCCAGGCCCAAATCTCCACTCCAGGCCCAGATATCCACTCCAGGATCATATCTCCACTCCAGGATCATATCTCCACTCCAAGCCCATATCTCCACTCTAGGCCCATATCTCCACTCCAGGCCCAGATCTCCACTCCAGGCCCATACCTCCACTCCAGGATCATATCTCCACTCCAGACCATAACTCCACTCCAGGATCATATCTCCACTCCAGGATCATGTCTTCACTCCAGGCCCATACCTCCACTCCAGGCCCAGATCTCCACCCAGGCCCAGATCTCCACTCCAGGCCCAGATCTCCACTCCAAGCCCATATCTCCACTCCAGGCCCATATCTCCACTCCAGGATCATATCTCCACCCCAGGCCCATATATCCACTCCAGGATCATATCTCCACTCCAGGATCATATCTCCACTCCAGGCCCATACCTCCACTCCAGGCCCAGATCTCCACCCAGGCCCAGATCTCCACTCCAGGCCCATATCTCCACTCCAGGCCCTTATCTCCACCCCAGGATCATATCTGCACTCCAGGCCCATACCTCCACTCCAGCCCCAGATCTCCACCCCAGGCCCAGATCTCCACTCCAGGCCCATAAATCCACTCCAGGCCCAGATCTCCACTCCAGGATCATATCTCCACCCCAGGCCCATATCTCCCCTCCAGGCCCAGATCTCCACCCCAGAGCTTCCTCTGTCGATTCCCTTCCAGGACTCACCAACACACGCCACGCTGACAACCATGAGTGACATGGTGCTGCCGGTGCAGACAGGCGGCCGCACCCCAGCTCAGCTCAGCAGCGCACAGGATGTTATCTGGCGCCCTGCCCGTGCAGTTGACGTGCTGACCACATCATGGGAGGGTGACGTACGCAGGCTCTTCCTACCTTGCATGAGGTGCAGCGGGTGCTCACTCAAGAGTGGAAAATGGCTTTCTGGAAATGGTTCTCACTAGAACTGACACCTTGTGTCCTTCACTATGATCAGCTCAAAACACGTCTCAGATCCAACCTCCCGGACACGAGGTGACTAAAATCTGTGCTGACGAGAAAGACTTTTCACGTATTTTTGTTGTTTTTATCTGTGTTTCAAACTCTTCTTCGTGTGTAATATGCAAAATATCTAATAGGTATTATGAATGTTGTCAGAATAATTGTGACGAATAAACCATAAGGATGTTTCATGGTTGTATTTCTAGTATGACAGCAGAACCAGTTTAAATGATTTAAATACCCAGGGAAGGATTATGCAATTATTTACAATCTTAGAACTGTTCTTCATCAGCAAAACCCACAACATGTCAATTCTGGATTTTTGTCATTTTATCTACAATTTGTCTCATGACCCAAGAGTCCAGAGCCCCGAACTTATGGTTCACTCTCTCTCTGTCTCTCTGCGTCCTTCATTTAAATTGTATGGAAATATCCAGTAGCATAATGCTATAGAAAATCAAGCGTCCCCCAGCACTTTGGGAAGCCGAAGTTTGCAGATCAACGGAGGTTGGGAGTTCGAGACCTCCCTGGCCAACTTAGTGAAGCCTTGTCTCTGCTAAAAATACAAAAATTAGCTGTGCCTGGTGGCGAGCTAATGTCAACTACTCAAGAGGCTGAGGCAGGAGAATCGCTTGAATCTGGGAGGTGGAAGTTGCAGTGAGCCAAGATCGTGCCATTGCAGTCCAGCCTGGGCGACAATGCGAGACTCCGCCTCAAGAAATATTTTAAAAATCCTAGCAAATAGCCTATAATAAAAAAGTAGAGGACTCCAGCTACCAAATTTTAAGGGTTTGTATAAGCCTACATAATGTGCAGCATCCTCAAGAGAGAGAGTACAGAGAGCCCCTCATTGGAAAACAGTGTCTAAAATACATCCGTGTACACACAACTCTGTTAGAGTTGACAAAGGCTGTCGTGTGGTTTAAGGAGGAATAGAATGTCTTCTCCATAGATAACACGGGCTGAAAGGTTACGCATAGAAAAAAATAAATCTAAACGTGCTCTCACACTATAAAACACTTCTTGTTTTTTATCTTGTTATTGTAAATTTTTTATGATTCATATTTAAAATTGAGAAATAAAAGTTAGATACAGTCGTGCTTCACTATTCGTGGGTGATTGGTTTCAGGATCTCCGCTGAGATACCACAATCTGAAGATGCTCAAGCCTCTTACATAAAATGGTACAGCGTTTGCATATAACCCATGTTCATCCTCCTGTATACATGAAATCATCTCTAGATTACTTATAATTCCTGACACAGCCTACACACCATTCCATTTGTGTCCATTCAACATAGTTTTGCTCTTCGAAACTTTGCAGATTTATTCTCTGAATATATTTGATTTATAGCTGGTTCAATAAACACCTGTAAACCCCACAGATCTAGAGGAGCCACTGTGTATTTATGGTATGAAAGATGATGTGTGGACATGTGTCCCCGTGGAGATGAGACTAACAAGGCCTATGACTCTACAGATGTTTCATCTTGGAATGGCTCTGCCAGCTTTCCAGGTCTGCAGAGAGTAAGAATATCACTTGTTCCTCTGATTCATGATCATTGGAACCTCATATATGCTGCATCGTTGGATGGAAATTGGAGTCCTAGAGACAAATCAGGCTCCACCTGCTTCCAGAAGCTCAGAGTCCAGGGGTGAGAACCCAGTGGAGGACATATGGGGCTATATAGACATAGTAATGATAACACCGGAAACTTTAGGCAAAAAAAGAGTCACCTAAAGAATGAGGCAGACACATTTATTTGAAGAGGAGAGAGCTACATAGAAATCACAACAAATTTTTATAAGGTTTACTGATGACAGAAGACTGAAAAATCGTCTGAGGGGAAGTGGAACAGCATGAGGGAAGGTGGAACAGCATGAGTCTAAGTGCCGTGTTAAGAGGGAGCCTCTTGTATGTTTGGAATTGTGAGTTCCTCAGTGTGACTGCAGCCTCAAGTAGGACTAGGAAGTAAGCCAGTTAGGTTGGAGAAGTGGGCAGGGGTCAAGTGAAGGGGAGAATTGTAGGCTAAGCAAAGGAGTGCGTTTTCTCTCCAGCAGGCAGTGGGAACCGCAGACGTTGGTAAGCAAGACAGAGCCAGCAGATTTGTGGTGCGAGGAAGAGCAATGCTCTAAGATGCAGTGTCGAGACTTCAGATTCCTGCGGCTGGTACATTGGAGCTGTGAAGCCGGTTTTGAGACAGGGCTGTGGTCTCCCTAGAAGACCCCTCCAGGCCTGTCTGTGGTGCTCCTGGGCTGGAGACAACGATCTGGGCTCAGCATCTGGATGCTCCATGTACACGCTGGTATCTGTTGGGGGTCTCTTGGGCCTCTGAGAAGGGCGAGTGATTTTTCCCCGTGTGAAAACGCAGTGATCCAACTGTGCGTATGTCACCTCCTGAGGGTCTTGTTCATCAGAGTCCTGGAGAGAGGGAAATGTTGAGTGAGGGAGGGGCTCACGTTCCTCAGGACTAGTAGGGAATAAGACTATATCCATGAGGCTGGGGAGAGGAGGACTATCTCCCTGTTCACTGTTCTGTCCCCCGCAGGCTCTTGGTCCATTACAGCAGCATCTGTAGGAGACAGAAGTCATCAAAACAGCTGGGAGGGCACGTCTGGGTCCTCATTTCATGTGCAGATACCAACACACTGGGGGAGACTGTAGGTGCCTGAGGTCCCTCAGCTGCCAACAGCCAGACTCAGACATTCTATCTCTCTGAGTGCAAGGCCCATCCCATGAAGAGCTGTCAGTTCCCATCCCAGTGACTCTGCCTCCCACTTTCTGCCTGTCATGGAACCTTCTCCTGGATGTCGGTGGCTGCAGGGACATGAGGATACAGTTGAGAATCAAGCAATGGTCTGTGAGCTGAAGGCAGGGACAGGGTGTCTGGTGCTCTCTCTAGAAAGCTCTGCCTCTGTGGCTCCTGCCTTGGGCCAGAGACCATCCTGCTGGTGAGGAACACACACCTGCGTGCTACCATCCCTCCTCATCCTTCCTCCCCACACGGCCCTGAGGTCTCTGGCCTCTGCTTCGCGAGACTTACTCTTTTTGTCGGAGCACCAGCGACGAAGGAGAAAGAAGAGGAGGATGGTGAAGATGATGGTGGCCACCGAGTACCTAATCACAATAGGCAGGTGTTTGATGATACCTGGAGGAAGATGGAAATCCAATGAGAAGCTCACCATAGCAGTTCCTCTTTGTGGATTGTCTCTCATTTCTTGGTTGCCAGGCAACCCCATAAAACATGTCTTTAGGACAAGCACCCACGTGGTGGGAGACCCAGCTTTCTCCTGCTTTCTCAGTTATAGTTTTCATAATAACCACAGAATGTGCCGATGAGACACCTGCTATCGTATGGATATTTGACCCCCCAAAGCTTCACTTTGAAATTTAACCCTGAGTGTGAGAGGTTGGGCCAATCGGGAGGTGTTTGGGTGATGGGGGTGGATCCATCATGAATAGATTAATGCTGCCCCACACGACGGGGTTAGCACATTCTCCCTCTATTAGTACTCTGGAGAGTTGGTTCTTAAAAAGAGCTTGGAAGCTCCATCACACCCCCTTTCTCCCTGTCTTGCCGTGTGATCTCGGTGGTCTCTGCACATGCAAGCCCCCTTCTCTTCTACCAGAGTAGGAGCAGCCTGAGGCCGCAGCCAGAAATAGATGCTGGTGTCCTGCCTCTTGTACAGCTTGCAGAACCGTGAGTCGACCGATTCTCTTTTCTGTAGAAGTTACCCAGGCTCAAGTGTTCTTTTACAGCCACAAAAATGGACTAAGACAGCAACGTCCTGAGATCAGGAGGAATGTCCCAGAACAGCTGGGCTGTCTTCCTGTTCTTGCCAGAGGAGGACGCCATGCAGTGCTTTAGCTGAGTGCTTCCTGTGGCTCCAGGGTACAAAACCCAGGCCGGGCTGCTTTCTGGGTTCCCCCAGCTGCAGTGCAAATGGGGTGACTCCATATGTCTCGAGCAGCTTTTCTGAGCCTTGGGGGACTAGCTCACATTGAAATGTAGGCTTCTGTTGTCACTTGCTGCTTATGTGTTAGTAATGAACCCACCTTATGTAATGTATTCTCTGTGTGTTCTGTCTCCCTGGAGTGACGGTGAGGGATAGAAATTGGCATAGCCCCAGGTGCAGTACAGGAGGTGTTTAGAGTCTTCTCTGGGAAGACTGGACTGGGATTGATACACAGTGAATGTGCTTTACAATTTCTACAGCCACAACCCTCTTGACTCAAACACATTATATTCGGCAAGAAAAGGCATAACGTGAAATCAAGATCAAAAAAGTGAAGTAGAACTGTCATATATCCAACAGCCAGGAAATAATGATGAAACTGGTGAACAACGTGCTACTTTTTGTGATCTCGGGAGTCATATATTAGGCTGCTGTTCTACCTGAGAGTCCGGAGGAAGGACAACCCCCTCCATCATCTATTGCTTCGGTACAACCTGTCCTTCTGTGAATTCCTACAAAAGGTGACCAGGAGATGGTGCTGGCGCTGGTCTCTGAGTCCAAAATCTGAACTCCAAAGAATGTTAGTTTTTACCTTCCCACCGTCTAGCTGTGTCTCTTAATGTGATAGGAAGTAGGCGTGAGGTGGGGGATTTGGGTGAGGGGGCAAGTTTTATGCCATGAACAGAGAACTTTCTCTATTCCAGGGCCTGTGCTGGTGGGTTCAGGGGCCTTTCATATTTTCCATACGATCTCAGGCTCACGGAAAGCAAACAGAGAAGATGTTTTCGGCTGATTTTCTAATGGATAAGATAAAGGATCAAAGAAGTCGTTATAGAGAAATAGAAAAATGATAATTGGGATTGAAGTGCCTTTGTCATTCCTGTATGTTATATTACATTTATGAGTTTTGTATTTTTATTTTCTGTGATGGAGTCTCACTCTGTCACCCAGGGTGTAGTCCAATGATGCGATCTCGGCTCACTGAAACCTCTGCCTCCCGGGTGGAAGCCATTCTCCTGCTTCAGCCTCCCGAATAGCTGGTATTACAGGCCTGCGCCACCACACCCAGCTAGTTTTTGTTTATTTAGTAGACTTGGGTTTGAGCATAGTGTCCAGGCTGTTCTTGAACTCCTGACCTCAATGGATCCATCCGCCTCAGCCTCCCAAAATGTTGGGTTACAGGTGTGAGCCACCGTTCACAACCTTGCGTGTTATATTATAATAAGTCTCTTCCTTTGCACCACACCTCATGTATCAATCAGTCCTCTGCCAGGTATTGATTTACATGTAGGAAAAATAAATCTCAGAAAGAAATTAATGAAGTGAAGATTGAACAATTAGGAAAAATCAAACCAGGCAAGCCCTCCCTGCGAATTATTCTACCTCACATAGACATGTTGTATCCATCTACTTCATTCATTTAGTGTCTAAATACGCAACACATTTCACCAGTGAGGTGGGAATTGCCTTTTCTACAGTCTCCTAGATTCCAGTTATGCACCTGGGCTTCCCTTATGTTCATGTCAGTCACTATAAATCACGTAGGGATTCCTAGTTAGCCCGAGGTGAATCCAAGGGCTGTGCGTATAAAACACACACTCCTTGTCCTCCTTAGTTTCCTGTGTGCCCAGTGTGCTCTCCTCTCTCTCCAGTGGTCTTGTAATTCTCCCATCTCACTCCCAGCGTTTCAGGCAGAGCCGTTTCCTTCCACATAAGATTGTTTTCACCTTCGTGCCTTCACGGCTGACAGCTGTGTGTGGAAAATCCTTCCGCCAGTCTTCCAGGGGTTGATCTATTTTTTTCATTAAGATCACAAGTATTATTTGATCAGTGAGAACTTCTCTGTGACCTGAAATCAGACACTCAGCATTATCTGTTATTTAGTTTAAATTCTGGCTGGGTGCCGTGGCTCACGCCTATTATCCGAGCACTTTGGGAGGCTGAGGCGGTCGGATGACTTTAGATTGGGAGTTGGAGATAGACTGGGCCACATGGTGAAACATCGTCTCTACCAAAAATCTACAAAAAGAATTAGCCAGGTGTGGTGGCGGGTGCCTGTATCCAAGCTACTCGAGAGGCTGAGGCAGAAGAATCACTTGAACCCAGGAGGTGGAGGTTGCAGTGAGCCAAGATCATGACACTGCACTCCAGCCTAGGGGATAGAGCGAGACTCTGACTTAATAAATACATAATTAATAAATACATAAATAAATAGATTTCATGCACCAATGTTTCCCAATGGATCAGCCATTTATAGGTCCACTTGTGCATTCATTCTCTTTTTCCTCCCATTTACCCATCTGCAACGTCAGTGTCCCAAGAGCACAGGCCAAATGCATCCTGTTTACTATTTGTGGAAGGCAGGAGAATCCACCCCACCCCAAAAATGTCCCTGTCCTAGCCTTCATACCTTGGGAATATGTGATTTTACGTAGAAAAGAGGAATGAAGATTGCAGATGGAATTATGGTTGCTAATCAGCTGAACTGAAAAGGAGGGTATCCTAGATGATATTAGGGAGATGATGAAGATTATCTTGGTGAACGCAATAAAATCCCAAAGTCCTTAAGAGATGAGGAAGAAAGCAGAGGAACATTCAGAGAAAGAGGCGTGGACAAGGAAGAAGGGTCTGAGTGATGCCATGTGAGACGTGACCAGTCTTTGTGAGTTTTGAGGAAGGAGGAAGGGGACCAGGAGCCAAGGAATGTGGGAGCCTCTAGAAACTGGGACATGTGGAAAGCAGATTCTTGCCTGGAACCTTCAGAGGGAAGGCAGCCTTGCTGTCACCTTGATTTTAGCTCAGTGAGGTGCATTTCATCCTTTGAGCTACAGCACTGTAAGATAATTAAAAAGTCGTTTTGTTTTCATCCACCAATTTTGTGGAAATTTGTTATGGTAATAGTAGGAAAGGATTCCAACTGCACAGCCTGAGCATGGAGCCATGGCTGAATGAGTCAGTGAGTCGAAGTGTGCGTGCATGAGCTCTGTTCTCTGTTACTCAAGGCTCTTGCTCTGCTGAGTCAGCCAGGGTTGCCTCATGACCAACAGGAGTTCATTCCTTGGCAAGTGGAACTTCTCTGAAACACCTCGCCCTCATTAGATGTTCCCTTCCCTTCCCTCTTTCAAGCCCCCAGGAATTTATCCTCCAGTTAGGAATGCAGGGAGAACAAACACTGCATTTTTCCTGAGAAGGATGTCAGATTTGCAGTCATTCTTCCAGCTTGTAGGAGGTCTCAGCTGCAGAAGATTAGAGATTAAGAGACTTCACTGAGCCCTGTGCTGGGCCAAGATCCCTTTTACTTTTGGAGTGTCTGGAGTTCAGAGAGATGGTGGAAGACAGGCCCACAATCAGCGCTGGGAGGTGCTGAGCGAAGGCTTGAATCCAAGGCTTACACCTCCCCAGGTTTCCAAAAGCTGAGATAAGAGGGATTCTTTACTCACTGGTTTTGCAGCTTGGTTCAGTGGGTGAAGGCCAACTACTTGACGGGTTTCCTAGAATAGAGACAGGAGAGAGGTGAGGAAATGAGGGTGCCTGTCCTCTACTCAGGGGAAATCTTTGAGGTTGGTTCATGGCCAACACTCTGTTATCCAACACTGGCTCTGGGAGTCCTGGGATTCTCTTCTCCGCGATTTTTGTATGTGTTGCCCCTTGTCTCGAGACTTTAAGATATATAGAGACAACAGGAATATCACATTACCTGACTTAAAAATATGTTACAGAGCTATAGTAAACAAAACAGCATGATGTTGGCATGAAGAAAAGTGTGTAGAACAATGGAGCAAAATGAAGAACACAGATATAATCTATGCATCTACATTCAATGGCATTTTTTCTTTTTTTTTTTTTTTTT
>NW_012105697.1:617284-620092 GCF_000951045.1 Mandrillus leucophaeus | reverse complement strand
GGGAGGCTGAGGCAGAAGAATCATTTGAATCCAGGAGGCCACTGCCTCCCAGGAGGTTGCAATGAGCCTAGATTGTGTCAGTTGCACTCCAACCTGGGCTACAGAGGAAAGCTCTGCCTCAAAAACCAAAACCAAACAAAAACCAAACAAAAGACTAAAAAGAGAATTTTCATAGTATTCACAAATTCACTACTGGGTTTACATCCAAAGGAAAGGACTTCAGTGTATGGAAGTTCTATCTGCACTCCCATGACTGTTCCAGCACAGTTCACAGTAGCCAAGATGTGGAGTCCACCTACCTGCCCATCAGTGGGTGAATGGATAGAGAGAATGTAGTACATACACACAGTGGAGACAACTCATCCATAGAGACAATAACATCCTGACATTTGCAGCCACATGGATGGAACTGGAGCTCATTACAAAGATTCCCAATTCTCACCCTTATGCAAGAGCTCTAAAGTGGATCTCAAGAAGGTAGAGAGTAGAATGGTGGCTACCAGAGGCCGGGAAGGGAACGGTGGAGGGTAAAAACAAAACAAAACAAAAAACAAAAGAAAACAGAATATAAATGTATTTATGACCACTAGACTTTACACTTAAGAACGGTAAAGGTGGACAATTTTATGGGTATATTTAACCTCAACAAATATTTTTTCAAATGGAAAGAAAAGGGTGTAAGGGTTGCTGGTGATGATATGTCTGTGTGGGTGAGAGGCCAGGATGGGCTTCTGGGAAATGGATAAGGTTGAGGGGCTGAGGGAACCTCTGATCTCCCCAAACTGAGCCCAGTCTCCCCTCCTCTGGGTCTGTCCTGACAGCTTTCTCTGAGTGCCTGGAGCCTTGACCGTGGACCACCACGCAGGCCATGCAGGAGGGTTTGGAGGTGCCCTCTCTGCCATCCTGCATCCTGATCCCGCCCTCACACCGAGGCTTGCTCTTCTCTCTGAACCTGTCCATGCTTCTCTCCATCATCAGCAGGAAGTTCCTCAGCTATGGCTCTGGGATCATAAGACATGGGACAGGCATGGGGTTTCCTCACCTGTGACAGAAACGGGCAGTGGGTCACTCGGGTGTGACCACTTGTAGGGTGTGGTACGGAAAGAACCGAAGCATCTGTAGGTTCCTCCGTGGGTGGCAGGGCCCAGAGGGAAGTCGGCCTGGAATGTTCCATTGACGCTTGGCACTGCAGGAAGCCTAAGTTCATGCGTCTCCCCCTCCCTGGATAGATGGTACATGTCAAAGGAGCGCCAGGAGCTGCAGGACAAGGTCACGTTCTCTCCTGCTTGAACCGTGGGGCCCGGCTGGGCTGAGAGAGAAGGTTTCTCATATTTACCTGGAAGGAGAAGAGGCACTTTCTTCAGGGAGGTTCTTCCCTGTCACAGCTCCCCTCACATCTGAGCTGAGAACTCACTCCTCTGCTCTATGACCCAACGCTCTCTCTGTCTCTCACCCTCCACCCCGTCTCTCTTCATGTCTATCTCCTCCTTCCACTTTCTCTGTCTCTCTAGGCTGTCTCTTATACACATCTAGATGTGTATAAGAGACAGGATATATAGAGACAACAGGAATATCACATTACCTGACTTAAAAATATGTTACAGAGCTATAGTAAACAAAACAGCATGATGTTGGCATGAAGAAAAGTGTGTAGAACAATGGAGCAAAATGAAGAACACAGATATAATCTATGCATCTACATTCAATGGCATTTTTTCTTTTTTTTTTTTTTTTTGAGATGGAATCTTGCTCTGTTAACCAGGCTGGAGTGCAGAGGTGCAATCTCGGCTCACAGCAACCTCTGTCTCCTGAATTCAAGCAATTTTCTTGCCACAGACTCTCAAGTAGTGGTATTACAGGCGCTGACCACCATGCTCAGCTAATTTTTGTACTTTTAGTGGAGACAGGGTTTTACTATGTTGGCCAGGCGGGCCTCGAACTCCTGGTCTCAGGTGATCCATCCACCTTGGCCTCTGACAGTGCTGGGATTGCAGGTGTGAGCCACCATGCCCAGCCAATCCAATGCATTTTGACAAAGGTACCAAGAACCTACAATCAGGAAAGGACAGTCTTTTCAATAAACGATGTGGGGAAAACAGGTTATCTGCATGCAGGGAATGAAACTGCACCAATTCCTCTCACCATTCACCAAAGTCAAATCCAAATGGATTAAATACATGAGTCTAAGTCCTGAACCTATGAAACACATAGAAGAAAATATTGGGAAAATGCTTCAGGACATTTGTCTGAGAAAAGGCATTTTGTTTAAAACCTCAAAAAGACGAGTAATCAAAGCAAAAAACGGACCATAGGGGATTACATCAAACTAAGCAGCTTCTGCACTGCAAAACAAGCAACCAACAAAGTGAAGAGACAACCCACAGAATGGGAGCCAATATTTGCAAACTATGCATCTGAGACGGGATTTATAACTAGAAATATAAGAAGCTCACATAACTCAATAAAACAAAGAATTTAACTAAAAAATGAGCAAAAGACTTGAACAGACATTTCTCCACAAACAAAACATATAAATGGCCATCATGTGTATGAAAGTGTTCAGTATCACTCATCATCAGAGAAATACAAATGAAAAATCACAATGAATTTTCATCTCACCCCATTAAAATGGTTTTTATCCATAAGACAGGCAAAACAAATGCTGGCAAGACGGTAGAGAAAGGAGAATCCTACCAACCCTGTTGGTAGAAAGGTAAATTAGTACAGCCATTATACAGAAAAGTATGGAAGTCCTTTAAGAAACTAAAAAGAGGCTGGGCATGGTGGCTCATGCCTGTAATCCCAGCA
>NW_012105697.1:599426-615759 GCF_000951045.1 Mandrillus leucophaeus | reverse complement strand
GACAGGCATGGGGTTTCCTCACCTGTGACAGAAACGGGCAGTGGGTCACTCGGGTGTGACCACTTGTAGGGTGTGGTACGGAAAGAACCGAAGCATCTGTAGGTTCCTCCGTGGGTGGCAGGGCCCAGAGGGAAGTCGGCCTGGAATGTTCCATTGACGCTTGGCACTGCAGGAAGCCTAAGTTCATGCGTCTCCCCCTCCCTGGATAGATGGTACATGTCAAAGGAGCGCCAGGAGCTGCAGGACAAGGTCACGTTCTCTCCTGCTTGAACCGTGGGGCCCGGCTGGGCTGAGAGAGAAGGTTTCTCATATTTACCTGGAAGGAGAAGAGGCACTTTCTTCAGGGAGGTTCTTCCCTGTCACAGCTCCCCTCACATCTGAGCTGAGAACTCACTCCTCTGCTCTATGACCCAACGCTCTCTCTGTCTCTCACCCTCCACCCCGTCTCTCTTCATGTCTATCTCCTCCTTCCACTTTCTCTGTCTCTCTAGGTCTCTGACCTCACTTCCCCAGCCCGAGGTGTGTTTTCCCTTTTTGTATTGTTTTCTTCTCTCTGACCCTCCTTGGATTGTTGACTTGATCTTCCTTTTTCTTTAATTCTGAGTTTCTCACTTTCTGTCTTCTTCATAACCTTGTGCACATTTCTATCTACTATCTATTGATCTATCTACTACCTGTCAATCTATCAATTATCTATCTGTAATCTATATCTATGTATCATTTATCTATCTCTCTATCAATCGTCTGTCTCTCTATCTATCCACCATCTATTATATATATCTATGTATCATCTGTCTGTTCCCTCTCTCTCTGTCTGCCTCTCTGTCTCTATGTATCATCTACGTATCTATGTACCTATCTATGTGTCTATCTATCTGTCTATCTATCTATCTGTCTATCTATCTATCTATCTATCTATCTATCTATCTATCTATCTATCTATCTATCAATCATCATCGTCTCTATGTATCATCTATCTATCAAACGCCATCTATGTATCTATAAGCCATCTATTATCTATCATCTACCTATTTATCATCTGCCTATATCTATCTATCCATCTACCATCTGTCTTTCTCCATCTCCTTGTCTTTCTCTGCCTCTCAGTCTCTGTAGTACTATTTGGAATCTCTGCAATCCATCCCCACATCTTTATCTATCTCTGTCTTTGTGACCCCCGCCCTCAGGGTTCTGATTTTGGAGCTTTTCTCTGCTCCCTTCCATCATTCTCTCCACTCCTCTACCCTCTTTTCTGTCTCTTTACGTGTCTGTGAGTCTCTCAATCTCCTTCCTCTGGCTCATTCTCTGTGTGTTTATGTCTTTGCTTTTTGATGTTCCTGATTTCTCTCTGTGTCTCTCAGGAGTCCTATCATATGTGGGGTTATGTGGAATATGAGCCTCAGAATCCAGTCTGGGGACCCCAAGTACACACAGCATACAGGGGTTGGTGTTCTGGGGCCACGATATCCTGGGACGATGACTCTCCACTACACGGAAGGCAGAGGTGTCAGAATCAACACGGCATCTGTATGTGCCACAAGGCCTGAGGCCACAGGGGCTGACTCAGGACAGAAATATGGGTGTCCTTGGGTTCTCCTGGTAGAAACACTTTGTGGAGGTAAAACAGAAATGAAATTTCTAACCTGTGCCAAGTCTCTGAGCAAAGTCAGCATGAAAGGACGCCTGTGGGACATGTCTGTCTGTCTGGGTGTCCCCTTTAACTCTTTCTCTCTTTTCTACCTCCCTGTATGGCCCCTGTGTCTGTCTTCTGTTATGACACCTGGTCTGTACTTGTGTCTCCTGTTTCTCTGTCTCTGTTGGTACAGACCTCACCAAGTCAGTCTCTCTCCTTAAGAATCCCACAATCATCTTCCTCATGACCATCTGGGGCTTCCAAGTCCTGGATCATTCACTCTGTGTCCCAGTGACAATGAGAAGAATGTCCGGACACTCTCACCTGTGATCACGATGTCCAGGGGGTCACTGGGAGCTGACAACACATAGGGGGAGTGAGTGACAGAACCGTAGCATTTGTAGGTCCCTGCAAGGTCAGACGTCGTGGGATTGATGGAATAGTTGGCCTGGGAACCCCCACCATGGAGCTCTCCAACAAGGTGCAAGGGCTTCTCATAGGTCACCTCACTGTGTAGAAAGAAGTGCTCAAACACGGTATCTGACGAACATCGTAGGGTGACCGTCTCTCCTAATTTCACCAGGGGACCTGGGAGGGCCAGGAGGGAAGGTTTTCTGTGGACTCCTAGAAAGAGAGGTTGTGAGTTTAGAAGGCGTCTCCCTTTGTCATCATATCCATGGCACCTGGAACGAGTGAGGGTTCCCCTCCCGGCTGTCTGTCTCTCTCCTTCCTCTCTGTGTCTCCCTGTCTTTTATCCCCTGGTGCAGGTCCCTCCATCAGTGTCCCTCCCTCTTCTCTGTCCATCTGTCTCTAGTAGCCTCGGACGCCCTTCCCACTGGACTCAGCCTCATCTCTTAGGCTGCTGTATCTGTTTCCCACTAACCTGTTTCCTGCTGTCTATGTGGGGGTGGAAGAGGAACCATGACAGGCTGCATGTCCAGGCTCTTAGCAGCCTGGTTTAATCTCTTTTGGACAAACTGGAGTCCCTGGCGGGAGGTATGAACTGATCAGTAAGGCAGGCACCAGTGTCCACACTCCCTGTTCCTGGTGGGGATTGGGAGCATCTCCTGTCACGCCTGTGCCTTCTCCATGGCCTCAGCTTCCACAGGGTGGCTCCTGGTGCTGGTTCGAGGAGCATCGACCCCTCCCTATGTGGATGGAGCCTGGTGGTGGCATCTGCGTCCCGCCCTTCCTGATCTCGGAGTTGCCAACCTTCTCCTTGTTTGATTTCTTTAATTAATTGATTAATTAATTGATTTTTGAGACAGAGTGTCACTTTTTCATCCAGGCTGGAGTGTAGTGGTGTGGTCTTGGCTCACTGCAACTTCCTCCCGGATTCAAGCGATTGAATCCAGTCGTTGGTTTACTTGTGCCCACCACAGTGCCCGGCTATCCTTGTTTGTTTTCCTAACTTGTCCTTGACCATGTTCCTGTGTTGGTTTCCTGTTACTGCTGCAGAAAATTATCACAAACATGGTGGCAGGAGAGAACACACTGACCCCTTCCACTTCTGGAGACAGAAATTGGATCCAGTTCTCCCTGGGCTAAAATCAAGGCGTCTACAGAACTGTGTTCCCTCTGGAGACTCCGCAGAGCGGTTCTCTTGTCTTCTCCAGCCCGTAGAGGCCACCTGCCATTGTGGCTCGTGGCCTTCCTCCTCCTTCAAAGCCCACAGTGGCTGGTGGAGTCTCCCACGACGCTGCTCTAATCCCCACTCCCCTCTCCTCCTCCTCTCGTGTGGTCCCTTGTGATTACACTGAGCCCAGTGGGACAGTCCAGGCCGTCTCCCCATCTCAAGGTCAACCCATCAACAATCAGAACTCCATCTTCCCCTTCAGTCCCCTGCCCTATAGCATAAAGAGTCACAGGCTCCAGGGATTAGAATGTAGCCATATTGTGAACAGTTATTCTTCCCATCACAGCACCCATTTCCCTGTATTCAATCCCCCTTTACCCCAAAGACAGTGAGGTCCTGGGTGATGGGACCCTGGTGGACACCCCCAGCAGAAGCTCTGGGATTCAGGAGGTGGGACAAGGAGAAGCCCAGACAGGAGCCCTCTGACCTGTGACCATGATCGCCAGGGGGTCGCTGAGTGCCGACCACTCAGTGGGGGAGTGCGGGTATGAACCCCGACATCTGTAGGTCCCTGCGTGTGCTGGGGTCACAGGACCCATGAGGAAGCTCTCCTGGAATATTCTGCTGTGGAAGATGGGAACGTGGCTTCTGTCGTCTTTGTACAGAGTGAAGTTGGTAAAGTTGGTAAGTCCATCACGATAGTAACACCGAAGGGTCACGTGTCCTCCCTGAGGCACCACAGCGTTGGGCCGGGCAAACAGGAAGGTCTTGTCCTGACCACCTGAGGGAGAAGGAGGCGCCGCCTTAGAGAGGAGGATGTGGAGTCGCCCCTCCCTCCCTGTGCTCAGAAGATTCTTCCCCTTTCCATGTTTCTAAGGCTCCTACCGCACCTGGGTGTCCAGGGCTACAGGAAGAACCTATCCAGCAGGGACATGGCGTCCCCTTACATCAAAAGTGTCAGCTGAGAACTTTGAACAAGTGCTGAATAAGGGACTCTTACTAGATTTTAACACTTCAAGATGACTCACATAAAACAACACAAAGGAGAGACGGCATGGAGGGCATGTCCTTTGTGAATGGAATATCAGCCAATGCATGAACTGAACCCCCATCAGAAGATCTGGAATGTCAGGGTCATGGCTGTGGTTTCCCCACCTCTTCTGGTAGAATGACAGCAGCCACACTGCAGCCCTGACCGCCATGCAAACACTGGAGGGTGTGAGTTACACCTTTGTCTTCAGAGGACCTGCTGTTCCTAGCACTGCTTCCCTCCCTTCCTCAGTCGCTGACACCACTTCCTCCCTGCACACCTCAGCTTGGAACACCCCAAGCTCACTCCAGTTTTCACAGAGCTTGACTCAGCCAAGGGTAAGAAAGGCCAGAGAGGACAAGGTCAGAAGTGTGAGCCGAGCACCCCAGGGTCCTCCCTTCTTAGTTTATGAGAGACTGTCTGACAGGACTTCCCTCCTGTTCAGGAAAATCCTCTTAGGTGAGGAGATGACACCCTAAGGTTTGGGGAAGGACTCACCCGTGTGTGGACAGGCCCTCTGGACCAAGAAGAACCCTGGAAAGAAAGATCATGATGGATGATCCATCTGCAGGCAAACCAGGGCCTCCGCTGCTGCCCCCACGGGGCTGTGTGTCTGGGCAGCCAGGCCCTTGCTGGGCTGAAGGTAAACTCACCCTGGCTGCCTACCTGTCCCCGCAGCAGGGATCTCAGCTGTGCAGAGACCCAGACTCCTGATCCAGATCTGCACCCCAGGCCTAGATCTACACAACAGGCCCATGTCTCCACTCCATGCTGATATCTCTACTCCAGACCCAGATCTCCGCTCCAAACCCATATCTCCCCGCCAGGCCCATATCTCCACTCCAGGCCCATATCTCCACTCCAAACCCATATATGCCCTCCAGGCTCATATCTCCACTCCAGGCTCATATCTCCACACCAAACCCATATCTCCTTTCCAGGCTCCTATCTCCACTCCAGGCTCATATCTCCACTCCATGCTCATATCTCCACTGCAGGATCCTATCTCCACCCCAGGCCCATATCTCCAATCCAGGCCCATATCTCCACTCCAGGCTCATATCACAATTCCAGGCCCATGTCTCCATTCCAGGCCCATATCTCCACTCCAGTCTCATATCTCTACTCCAGTACCATATCTCCACTCCAGGCTCCTATCTCCACTCCAGGCCCGGATCTCCTCTCCAGGCCCATATTTCAGCTCCAAACCCATATCTCCCCTCCAGGCTTATATCTCCCCTCCAGGCTCCTATCTCCACTCCAGGCCCCTATCTCCACCCCAGGCCCATATCTCCACTCCAAGTCCATATCTCCACTCCAAACCCATATCTCCCTTCCAGGCTCCTATCTCCACTCCAGACCCATATCTCTACTCCAGGAACATATTTCCACTCCAGGCTCCTATCTCCACTCCAGGCCCAGATCTCCAGCCCAGGCCCAGATCTCCACTCCAGGCCCGTATCTCCACTCTAGACCTGTATCTCCACTGCAGGCGCGTATCTCCACTCCACGCTCATGTCTCTACTCCAGGATCCTATCTCTATTCCAGGTTCATATCTCTACTCCAGGCCCAAATCTCCACTCCAGGCCAATATCTCTATCCCAGGCCCAGATCTCCACTCCAGGCCCAGATCGCCACTCCAGGATCATATCTCCACTCCAGGCCCATAACTCAACCTCCAGGTCCAGATCTCCCCTCCAGGCCCAGATCTCCACCCCAGTGCTTCCTCCGTCGATTCCATTCCGGGACTCACCAACACACGCCACGCTGACGACCATGAGCGACATGGTGCTGCCGGTGCAGACAGGCGGCCGCGCCCCAGCTCAGCTCAGCAGCGCACAGGATGTTATCTGGCGCCCTGCCCATGCAGTTGACGTGCTGACCACATCATGGGAGGGTGACGTACGCAGGCTCTTCCTACCTTGCATGAGGTGCAGCGGGTGCTCACTCAAGAGTGGAAAATGGCTTCCTGGAAATTGTTCTCACTAGAACTGACACCTTGTGTCCTTCACTATGACCAGCTCAAAACACGTCTCAGATCCAACCTCCCGGACACGAGGTGACTAAAATCTTTGCTGACGAGAAAGATTTTTCATGTATTTTTGTTGTTTTTATCTGTGTTTCAAACTCTTCTCCGTGTATAATATGCGAAATGTCTAATAGGTATTATGAACGTTGTCAGAGCAATTGTGATGAATAAACCATTAGGATGTTTCATGCTTGTATTTCTAGTATGACAGCAGAACCAGTTTAAATGATTTAAATACCCAGGGAAGGATTATGCAATTATTTACAATCTTAGAACTGTTCTTCATCAGCAAAACCCACAACATGTCAATTCTGGATTTTTGTCATTTTATCTACAATTTGTCTCATGACCTGAGATTCCAGAGTCCCAGCGCATGGTTCGCTCTCTGTCTGTCTCTCTACCTCCCTCATTTTAAATTGTATGGAAATATTCAGCAACATAATGCTATAAAAAATCAAGTGTCCCCCAGCACTTTGGGAAGCCGAGGTGGGTGGATCAACGGAGGTCGGGAGTTCGAGACCCCCTGGCCAACTTAGAGAAACCATGTCTTTGCTAAACATACAAAAATTGGCCATGCCTGGTGGTGGGCACCTGTAATGCCAGTTACTCAAGAGGCTGAGGCAGGAGAATCGCTTGAACCTGGGAGGCGGAGGTTGCAGTGAGCCAAGATTCTGCCACTGCAGTCCAGCCTGGGCGACAGAGGGAGACTCTGCCTGAAGAAATATAAGAAAAGCATAGCAAATAGACTATAATAAGAAACTAGAGAACTCCAGCTACCAAATTTTAAGGGTTTGTATAAGCCTATGGAATGTGCAGCATCCTCAAGAGAGTGAACACAGAGAGCCCCTTATCGGAAAACAGTGTCTAAAATACATCCGTGCACACACAGTCCCGTTAGAATTGACAGAGGCTGCCGTGTGGTTTAAGGAGGAATAGAATGTCTTCTCAATAGATAACATGGGCCCAAGGGTTATGCATAGAAAAAAATAAATCTACACGTAGTCTCACACTATAAAACACTTCTTGTTTTTTATCTTGTTGTTGTAAATTTTTTATGATTTATATTTAAAATTGAGAAATAAAAGTGAGATACAATCGTCCTTCACTATTCGTGAGTGATTGGTTTCAGGATCTCCGCTCAGATACCACAATCTGCAGGTGCTCAAGCCTCTTACATAAAATGGTACAGCGTTTGCATATAACCCATGTTCATCCTCCTGTATACATGAAATCATCTCTAGATTACTTATAATTCCTGACACAGCCTACATACCATTTCATTTGTGTCCATTCAACATAGTTTTGCTTTTTGAAATTTTGTGGATTTTTTCTCTGAATATTTTTGGTTTATAGTTGGCTCAACAAACACTTGTAAACCCCACAGATACGGAGGAGCGACTGTGTATTTATGGTATGAAAGATGATGTGTTGACCTGTGTCCCCGTGGAGATGAGACTAACAAGACCTATGGCTCTACAAATGTTTCATCTTGGAATGGCTCTGCCAGCTTTCCAGGTGTGCAGAGAGTAAGAATATCATTTGTTCATCTGATTCACGATCCTTGCAACCTCCTATGCGCTGCATCGTTGGATGGAAATTGGAGTTCCAGACAGAAATCAGGCTCCACTTTGCTTCCAACAGGTCAGAGTCCAGGGGTGAGAACCCAGTGGAGAACATACGGGGCTATATGGACATAGTAATGATAACACCACAAACTTTCAGCGAATAAAGAGTCACATTACCTAAAGGATGAGGGCAGAGGTGTTTATTTGAAGAGGAGAGAGCTACATTGAAATGATAAAAAAATTTATAAGTTTCACTGCTGCCAAGGGCCGAAAGATAATCTGAGGGGAGGTGGAACAGCATGAAGGAAGATGGAACAGCACGTGTCTAAGTGCCGTGTTAAGAGGGAGCCTCTTGCATGTTTGGAATTGTGAGCTCCTCAGAGTGACTGCAGCCTCCAGTAGGACTAGGAAGTAAGCCAGTAGGTTGGAGAGGTGGGCAGGGGTCAAGTGAAGTGGAGAATTGTGGGCGAAGTAAAGGAGTGTGTTTTCTCTGCAGCAGGCAGTGGGAACCACAGACATTTGTAAGCGAGAGAGAGGCACGTTTGGATTCGTGGCGTGAGGAAGAGCGATGTCCTAAGATGCAGAGTCGCGCCTTCAGATTCCTGCTGCTGGTACATTGGAGCTGTGAAGCCGGTTTTGAGACAGGGCTGCTCTCTCCCTAGAAGACCCCTTCAAAGTCTGACGGTGGTGCTCGTGGATAGAAGACAACTTTCGATCTGGACTCAGCATTTGGAAGCTCCGTGTACACGCTGGTATCTGTTGGGGGTCTCTTGGGCCTCTGAGAAGGGCGAGTGATTTTTCCCTGTGTGAGAACGCAGTGATCCAACTGTGCGTATGTCACCTCCTGAGGGTCTTGTTCATCAGAGTCCTGGAGAGAGGGAAATGTTGAGTGAGGGAGGGGCTCACATTCTTTAGGACTATTAGGGAATAAGATTCGATCCACGAGGCTGGGCTGAGGAGGACCTACCTCCCTGTTCACTGTTCTGTCCACCGCAGGCTCTTGGTCCATTATAGCAGCATCTGTAGGAGACAAAAGTCATCAAAACAGCTAGGAGGGCACGTCTGGGTCCTCATTTCATGAGCAGAGCCCAACACACAGGGGGAGGCCGTAGGTGCCTGAGGTCCCTCAGCTGCCAACAGCCAGGCTCAGACATTCTGTCTCTCTGAGTTCAAGACCCCTTCCTATGAATGGCTCTCAACTGCCATCCCAGTGATTCTGTCTCCCACTTTCTGCCTGTCATGGAACCTTCTCCTGGATGTCAGTGGCTGCAGGAACGAGAGGATACAGTTCAGAATCAGGCAATGGTCTGTGAGCTGAAGGCAAGGACAGGGTGTCTGGTGCTCTCTCTAGAAATCCCTGCCTCTGTGGCTCCTGCCTTGGGCCAGAGACCATCCTGCCGGTGAGGAACACACACCTGCGTGCTCCCATCCCGCTTTCCCACACGACCCTGAGGTCTGTGGCCTCTGCTTCGTGAGACTTACTCTTTTTGTTGGAGCACCAGCGATGCAGGAGAAAGAAGAAGATGGTGAAGAGGATCATGACCACTGAGGTCCCAATCAGAACATGCAGGTGTCTGGGGATACCTGGAGGAAGAAGAGACTCCAATAGGAAGCTAATCATAGCAGTTCCTTCTTATGGATTGTCTCTCCTTTCTTGATTGACAGGTAACCATGTGGAATGTCTCCTTAGGATAAGCGGCCGGATGGCGGGAGACCCAGCTTTCTCCTGCTCTCTCAGTTACAGCTCTCACAGTCACCATGGAACGTGCTGAACATACAACTGCTTTAGTTTAGATGTTTGACCCCTTGAAACCTCACATTGAAATTTAACCCCCAGTGTGGGAGGTTGGGCCTCTTGGGAGGCGTTTGGGCCATGGGGATAGATCCATTGTGAATAGATTAATGGTGCCCCACATGACGGGGTTAGCAAGTTCTCCCTGTATTAGATCCTGGAGAGCTGGTTGTTAAAAAGAGCTTGGGGCCGGGCGCGGTGGCTCATGCCTGTAATCCCAGCATTTTGGGAGGCCGAGGCGGGTGGTTCACGAGGTCAGGAGATCGAGACCATCCTGGCTAACAAGGTGAAACCCCGTCTCTACTAAAAACTCAAAAAATTAGCCGGGCGTGGTGGTGGGCTCCCAGCTACTCAGGAGGCTGAGGCAGGAGAATGGCGTGAACCCTGGAGGTGGAGCCTGCAGTGAGACGAGATCGCGCCACCACACTCCAGCCTGGGCCACAGAGCAAGAGTCCGTCTCCAAGAACTTGGAAGCTCCATCTCTCCCCCTCCTACTTCCTCCCTCCCTTGCCGTGCGATCTCGGTGTTCTCTGCACGTGGAGACCCTCCTTCTCTTCTGCCAGAGTGGGAGCAGCCTGAGGCCATCACAAGAAATAGATGCTGGTTCCATGCTTCCAGTACAGTGTGCAGAACTGTGAGCCAAACAAATCTCTTTTCTTTAGAAGGTACCCAGGCTCAAGTGTTCTTTTAGAGCCACAAAAATGGACTAAGACAGCAACATCCTGAGAGCAGGAGGAACATGCCCAAACGGGCTGGGCTCTCTTCCTGTTCTTCCTAGAAGGACTGGCTCACACTGAAATGCAGGCTTCTGTTGTCACTTGCTGGTTATCTGTTAGTAATGAACCTGCCTATGTCATGTATTCTCTGTGTGTTCTGTCTCCCTGGAGTGATGGTGAGTAACAGAAACTGGCATAGCCCCAGGTGCAGTACAGGAGGTGTTTAGAGTCGTCTCTGGGAAGACTGGACTGGGATTGATACACAGTGAATGTGCTTTACAGTTTCTACATCCACAACATTCTTGACTCAAGCAACAAACATTCTCCAACAAAAGGAAACAAAAGTGAAATAAAGATAAAAAAAGCGAAGTAGAATTCTCTTATGTCAAACAGCCAGGAAATAATGATGAAGCCCGTGTGAAACGGGCTACACTTTGTGATCTCAGGAGACACATATAAGGCTGCTGTTCTGCCGGAGAGTCTGGGGGAAGGACAACGTCCTCCACCATCTATTGCTTCAATACAACCTGTCCTTCGGTGAATTAGTGCGAAGGGAGGGTAAGAGCTAGTGCTGGTGCTGATCTCTGATTCCAAGATCTGAACTCACTCTAAGGAGTATTAGTGTTTACCTCCTCATGGTCTATCTGAATCTCCACAGGTGATTGGAAGCTGGGGTGAGGTGGGGGATTTGTGTGAGGGGGAAAGTGTTTTGCAATGAACAGAGCACACGTTCTCTATTCCTGGACCTGTGCTGGTGGGTTCAGGGGGCTTTTATATTTTCTCTATGATCTCCTGTTCACAGAAAGCCAAATAGGGAAGAGGTTTTAGGCTGATTTTCTAATGGATAAGATAAAGGATCAAGGAAGTAATTACAGAGATCTAGAAAAATGGTGATTGGAATGGAGGTACCTTTGTCATTCATGTATGTTGTATTATATTTTTGTATTTTTATTTTTTGAGATGGAGTCTCTTTGTGTCACTCAGGCTGGAATGCAGTGGGTGATCTCAGCTCACTGTTTCTGCTTCCGGGATTGAGGTCATTCTCCTGGTTCAGCCTTCAGAGTAGCTGCGATTACAGGCGTGCACCACCATGCATGACTAATTTCTGCATTTTTAGTAGAGACAGGGTTTCAGCGTGTTGGCCAGGCTGGTCTCGAACTCCTGATCTCAAGTGATCTATCCACATCAGCCTCCCAAAATGCTGGGTTAGAGGCATGAGCCACGATTCACAGCCTTGTATATTATGCTGTAATAGGTCCCTTCATTTGCACCATGACTCGTCTTTCTATCACTCCTCTACCAGGTGTTGATTTACATGTAGGAGAAATAAATCGCAGAAAGAAATTAATGAAGCAAGGAATAAACAACTAGGAAAAATCAAACCCAGCAAGCCCTCCCTGCAAATGATTCTACCTCACAAACATATCCTGTATCCATCCACTTCATCTACTCAGTGTCTAAATCAGCACCACATTTCACCTGTGGGGCGGGAACTGCCTTTTCCACGGTCTCCTAGATTCCAGTTACGCACCTGGGCCTCCCTTATGTTCATGGCAGTCACTATTAATCATGTAGGGATTCCTAGTGAGCCCGAGGTGAATCCAAGGGCTGTGAGTATAAAACACACACTCTTTGTCCTCCTTAGTTTCCTGTGTGCCCAGTGTGCTCTTCTCTCTCTCCAGTGGTCTTGTAATTCTCCCACCTCATTCCCAGCGTTTCAGGCAGAGCCGCTTCCTTCCACATAAGATTGTTTTCACCTTTGTGCCTTCACGGCTGAGAGCTGTGTGTGGAAACTCCTTCCGCCAGTCTTCCATTTTTTTCATTAACATCACAAATATGTGATTAGTGAGACCTTCTCTGTTACCTGAAATCATACACTCAACATTATCTATTATTTATTTTAAATTCTGACTGGGTGCCGTGGTTCATGCCTATAATCCCAGCACTTTGGGAGGCTGAGGCGGTCGGATGACTTTAGATTGGGAGTTGGAGATAGACTGGGCGACATGGTGAGACATCGTCTCTACCAAAAATCTACAAAAAGAATTAGCCAGGTATGGTGGCAGGTGCCTGTAATCCAAGCTACTCGAGAGGCTGAGGCAGGAGAATCACTTGAACCCAGGAGGCGGAGGTTGCAGTGAGCCAAGATCGTGACACTGCACTCCAGTGTAGGGGATAGAGTGAGACTCTGTCTTAATAAAAAAAAAGAAAAAAAATAAACAAATAAATAGATTTTATGCACAGATATTTCCCATTAGATCAGCTATTTATAGGTCCACTTGTGCATTCATTTTCTTTCCTCTCGTTTACCCATCTGCAACGTCAGTGTCCCAAGAGCACAGGCCAAATGCATCCTGTTTACTATTTGTGGAAGGCAGGAGAATCCAGCCCACCCCAAAAATGTGCCTGTCCTAGCCTTCATACCTTGTGAATATGTGATTTTACGTGGAAAAGAGGAATGAAGATTGCAGATGGAATTATGGTTGCTAATCAGCTGAACTGAAAAGGAGGGTATCCTGGATGATATTACAGAGATGATAATGGATTATCTTGGTGAATGCAATATAATCCCAAAGTCCTTAAGAGATGAGGAAGAAAGCAGAGGAACATTCAGAGAAAGAGGCGTGGACAAGGAAGAAGGGTCTGAGTGATGCCATGTGAGTCGTGACCAGTCTTTGTGGGTTTTGAGGAAGGAGGAAGGGGACCAGGAGCCAAGGACCGTGGGAGCCTCTAGAAACTGGGACATGTGAAGAGCAGATTCTCGCCTGGAACCTTTGGAGGGAAGGCAGCCTTGCTGTCACCTTGATTTTAGCCCAGTGAGGTGCATTTCATCCTTTGAGCTACAGCACTGTAAGATAATTAAAAAGCCGTTTTGTTTTCATCCACCAATTTTGTGGAAATTTGTTATGGCAACAACAGGAAAGGATTCTAACTGCCCAGCCTCAGCATGGAGCTATGGCTGAATGAGTCAGTGAGTCGAAGTGTGCGTGCATGAGCTCTGTTCTCTGTTACTCAAGGCTCTTGCTCTGCTGAGTCAGCCAGGGTTGCCTCATGACCAACAGGAGCTCATTCCTTGGCAAGTGGAACTTCTCTGAAACACATCACCCTCATTAGATGTTCCCTTCCCTTCCCTCTTTCAAGCCCCCAGGAATTTATCCTCCAGTTAGGAATGCAGGGAGAACACTGCATTTTTCCTGAGAAGGATGTCAGATTTGCAATCATTCTTTCAGCTTGTAGGAGGTCTCAGCTACAGAAAATTAGAGATTAAGAGACTTCATGGAGCCCTGTGCTGGGTCAAGATCCCTTTTGCTGTTAGAGTGTCTGGAGTTCAGAGAGATGGTGGAAGACAGGCCCACAATCAGAGCTGGGAGGTGTTGAGCCAAGGCTTGAATCCAAGGCTTCCACCTCTCCAGGTTTCCAAAAGCAGAGATAAGAGGGATTCTTTACTCACCAGTTTTGGAGCTTGGTTCAGTGGGTGAAGGCCAAGTACGTGAAGGGTTTCCTAGAATAGAGACAGGAGAGAGGTGAGGAAATGAGGGTGCCTGTCCTCTACTCAATGGAAATCTTTGAGGTTGGTTCATGGCCAACACTATGTTATCCAACACTAGGCTCTGGGAGTCCTGGGATCCTCTTCTCTATAATTTTTGTATGTGTTACCCATTGTCTCGAGACTTTAAGATATAGAGGGAAAACAGGAACATCACATTACCTGACTTAAAAATATGTTACAGAGCTGTAGTAAACAAAACAGCATGACGTTGGCATAAAGAAAAGTGCATAGAACAACGGAGTAAAATGAAGAACACAGATATAATCTATGTGTCTACATTCAACGGCTTTTTTTTTTTTTTTGAGATGGAATCTTGCTCTGTCACCCAGGCTGGAGTGTAGAGGTGCAATCTCAGCTCACGGCAACCTCCGTCTCCTGAATTCAAGCAATTCTCTTGCTTCAGACTCTCGAGTAGTGGTATTACAGGTGCTGACCACCATGCTCAGCTAATTTTTGTACTTTTAGTGGAGACAGGGTTTTACTATGTTGGCCCGGTGGGCCTTGAACTCCTGGTCTCAGGTGATCCACCCACCTTAGCCTCTGAAAGTGCTGGGATTGCAGGTGTGAGCCACCATGCCCAGCCAATCCAATGCATTTTGACAAAAGTGTCAAGAACCTACAATGAGGAAAGGACAGTGTTTTCAATAAACGATGCAGGGAAAACGGGTTATCTGCATGCAGGGAATGAAACTGCACCTCTACCTCTCACCGTTCACAAAAGTCAAATCCAAATGGATTAAATACATGAGTCTAAATCCTAAACCTATGAAACACATAGAAGAAAATATTGGGGAAATGCTTCAGAACATTTGTCTGAGAAAAGGCATTTTGTTTAAAACCTCAGAAACACAAGTAATCAAAGCAAAAAATGGACCACAGGGATTACATCAAACTAAGCAGCTTCTGCACTGCAAAACAAGCAACCAACAAAGTGAAGAGACAACCCACAGAATGGGAGCAAATATTTGCAGACTATGCATCTGAGATGGGATTTATAACTGGAAATATAAGAAGCTCACATAACTCAATAAAACAAATAATTTAATTAAAAATGAGCAAAAGACTTGAACACATATTTCTCCACAAACAAAACATATAAATGGCCATTATTGAACTTGAACACACATTTCTCCACAAACAAAACATATAAATGGCCATTATTGAACTTGAACACACATTTCTCCACAAACAAAACATATAAATGGCCATCATGTCTATGAAAGTGTTCAGTATCACTCATCATCAGAGATATACAAATGAAAAATCACAATGAATTTTCATCTCACCCCATTAAAATGGCTTTTATCCATATGACAAGCAAAACAAATGCTGAGGGAACCTCTGATCTCCCCAAACTGAGCCCAGTCTCCCTCCTCTGGGTCTGTCCTGACCAGTTTCTCCATCTGCCTGGCTGCCTGGAGCCCTGACCGAGGACCACCACGCAGGCCATGCAGGAGAGTTTGGAGGTGCCCTGTCTGCCATCCTGCCTCCTGATCCCGCCCTCACACCAAGGCTTGGTCTTCTCTCTGAGCCTGTCCATGCTTCTCTCCATCATCACCAGGAAGTTCCTCAGCTATGGCTCTGGGATCATAAGACATGGGACAGGCATGGGGTTTCCTCACCTGTGACAGAAACGGGCAGTGGGTCACTCGGGTGTGACCACTTGTAGGGTGTGGTATGGAAAGAACCGAAGCATCTGTAGGTTCCTCCGTGGGTGGCAGGGCCCAGAGGGAAGTCGCCCTGGAATGTTCCGTTGACGCTTCGCACTGCAGAGAGACTAAGTTCACGGGCCTCCCCCTCCCTGGATAGATGGTACATGTCAAAGGAGCGCCGGGAGCTGCAGGACAAGGTCACGTTCTCTCCTGCCTGAACCGTGGGGCCTGGCTGGGCTGAGAGAGAAGGTTTCTCATATTTACCTGGAAGGAGAAGAGGCAGTTTCTTCAGGGAGGTTCTTCCTTGTCACAGCTCCCCTCACATCTGAGCTGAGAACTCACTCCCCTGCTCTATGCTAATGCTCTCTCTCACCCTCCACCCCATCTCTCTTCATGTCTGTTTCCTCCTTCCACCTTCTCTGTCTCTCTAGGTCTCTGACCTCACTTCCCCAGCCCGTGGTGTGTTTTCCCTTTTCGTATTGTTTTCTTCTCTATGATCCTCCTTGGATTGTTGACTTGATCTTCCTTTTTCTTTAATTCTGAGTTTCTCACTTTCTGTTTTGTTTATAACCTTCTGAACATTTCTATGTATTATCTATCGATCTATCTATCTATCTATCTATCTGCTACCTGTCAATCTATCAATTATCTATCTGTAATCTATATCTATGTATCATTTATCTCTCTATCAATGGTCTGTCTCTCTATCTATCCACCATCTATTATCTATATTTATGTAACATCTGTCTATTCCCTCTCTATCTGTCTGCCTCTCTGTCTCTATGTATC
>NW_012105697.1:596695-599376 GCF_000951045.1 Mandrillus leucophaeus | reverse complement strand
GGAAAGAACCGAAGCATCTGTAGGTTCCTCCGTGGGTGGCAGGGCCCAGAGGGAAGTCGCCCTGGAATGTTCCGTTGACGCTTCGCACTGCAGAGAGACTAAGTTCACGGGCCTCCCCCTCCCTGGATAGATGGTACATGTCAAAGGAGCGCCGGGAGCTGCAGGACAAGGTCACGTTCTCTCCTGCCTGAACCGTGGGGCCTGGCTGGGCTGAGAGAGAAGGTTTCTCATATTTACCTGGAAGGAGAAGAGGCAGTTTCTTCAGGGAGGTTCTTCCTTGTCACAGCTCCCCTCACATCTGAGCTGAGAACTCACTCCCCTGCTCTATGCTAATGCTCTCTCTCACCCTCCACCCCATCTCTCTTCATGTCTGTTTCCTCCTTCCACCTTCTCTGTCTCTCTAGGTCTCTGACCTCACTTCCCCAGCCCGTGGTGTGTTTTCCCTTTTCGTATTGTTTTCTTCTCTATGATCCTCCTTGGATTGTTGACTTGATCTTCCTTTTTCTTTAATTCTGAGTTTCTCACTTTCTGTTTTGTTTATAACCTTCTGAACATTTCTATGTATTATCTATCGATCTATCTATCTATCTATCTATCTGCTACCTGTCAATCTATCAATTATCTATCTGTAATCTATATCTATGTATCATTTATCTCTCTATCAATGGTCTGTCTCTCTATCTATCCACCATCTATTATCTATATTTATGTAACATCTGTCTATTCCCTCTCTATCTGTCTGCCTCTCTGTCTCTATGTATCGTCTACGTATCTATGTACCTATCTATGTGTCTATCTATCTCTCTATCTACCTATCTATCTATCTATCTATCTATCTATCTATCTATCTATCTATCTATCAATCATCATCATCATCATCTCCATGTATCATCTATCTATCAATCGCCATCTATGTATCTATAACCCATCCATTATCTATGATCTACCTATTTATCATCTATCTATATCTATCTATCCATCTACCATCTGTCTCTCTCCATCTCCTTGTCTTTCTCTGCCTCTCAGTCTCTCTAGTTCTATTTGGAATCTCTGCAATCCATCCCCACATCTTTATCTATCTCTGTCTTTGTGCCCCTCCCTCAGGGTTCTGATTTTGGAGCTTTTCTCTCCTCCCTTCCATCATTCTCTCCACTCCTCTGCCCTCTCTTCTGTCTCTTTATGTGTCTGTGAGTCTCTCGGTCCCCTTCCTCTGGCTCATTGTCTGTGTGTTTATGTCTTTGCTTTTTGATGTTCCTGATTTCTCTCTGTGTCTCTCAGTAATCGATCATATGTAGGTTATGTGGAATATGAGCCTCAGAATCCAGTGCGGGGACCCCAAGTACACACAGCATACAGGGGTTGGTGTTCTGGGGCCACGATATCCTGGGACGATGACTCTTCACTGTACGGAAGGCAGAGGTGTCAGAACAAACACGGCATCTATAGGTGCCACAAGGTCTGAGGCCACAGGGGCTGACTCAGGACAGAAATATGGGTGTCCTTGGGTTCTCCTGGTAGAAACGCTTTGCGGAGGTAAAGCAGAAATGAAACTTCTAACCTGTGCCAGGTATCTGAGCAAAGTCAGCATGGAAGGACGCCTGTCTCTGGGACATGTCTGTGTGTCTGGGTGTCCCCTTTAACTCTTTCTCTCTTTTCTACCTCCCCGTATGGCCCCTGTGTCTGTCCTCTGTTATGACACCTGGTCTGTACTTGTGTCTCCTGTTTCTCTGTCTTTGTTGGTACAGACCTCGCCAAGTCAGTCTCTCTCCATAAGAATCCCACACTCATCTTCCTCATGACCACCTGGGGCTTCCAAGTCCTAGATCATTCACTCTGTGTCCCAGTGACAATGAGAAGAATGTCCGGACACTCTCACCTGTGATCACGATGTCCAGGGGGTCACTGGGAGCTGACAACACATGGGGGGAGTGAGTAAAAGAACCGTAGCATCTGAAGGTCCCTGCAAGGGTAGACATCATGGAATTGATGGAATAGTTGGCCTGGGAACCCCTACCATGGAGCTCTCCAACAAGGTGCAAGGGCTCCTCAAGGGTCACCTCACGGTGCAGAAAGAAGTGCTCAAACACGGTATCTGAGGAACATTGTAGGGTGACCGTCTCTCCTGATTTCACCAGGGGACCTGGGAGGGCCAGGAGGGAAGGTTTTTTGTGGACTCCTAGAAAGAGAGGTTGTGAGTTTAGAAGGCGTCTCCCTTTGTCATCATATCCATGGCACCTGGAACGAGTGAGGGTTCCCCTCCCGGCTGTCTGTCTCTTTCCTCCCTCTCTGTGTCTCCCTGTCTTTTATCCCCTGGTGCAGGTCCCTCCATCTCTCTCCCTCCCTCTTCTCTGTCCATCTGTCTCTAGTAGCCTTGGACGCCCTTCCCACTGGACTCAGCCTCATCTCTTAGGCTGTTGTATCTGTTTCCCACTCATCTCTTTCCTCCTGTCTGTGTGGGGGTGGAAGAGGAACCATGGCAGGCTGCATGTCCAGGCTCTTAACAGCCTGGTTCAATCTGTTTTGGATAAACTGGAGTCCCTGGCAGGAGGAATGAACTGATCAGTAAGGCAGGCACCAGTGTCCACACCCCCTGTTCCTGGTGGGGATTGGGAGCCTCTCCTGCCATGCCTGTGCCTTCTCCATGGCCTCAGCTTCCACAGGGTGGCTCCTGGTGCTGGTTC
>NW_012105697.1:593113-595495 GCF_000951045.1 Mandrillus leucophaeus | reverse complement strand
CCCATGAGGAAGCTCTCCTGGAATATTCTGCTGTGGAAGATGGGAATGTGGCTTCTGTCGTCTTTGTACAGAGTGAAGTTGTTAAACCCACCACGATAGTGACACCGAAGAGTCACATGTCCTCCCTGAGGCACCACAGGGCTGGGCCAGGCAGACAGGAAGGGCTTGTCCTGATCACCTGGGGGAGAAGGAGGCACTGCCTTAGAGAGGAGGATGTGGAGTCGCCCCTCCCTCCCTGTGCTCAGAAGATTCTTCCCCTTTCCATGTTTCTAAGGCTCCTACCACACCTGGGTGTCCAGGGCTACAGGAAGTACCTATGCAGCATGGACATGGCGTCCCCCTACAAGAAAAGTGTCAGCTGAGAACTTTGAGCAAGTGCTGAATAAGCGACTCTTACTAGATTTTAATACTGCAAGATTGCTCACATAAAACAACACAAAGTAGACACGGCATGGAGGGCGTGTCCTTTGTGAATGGAATATCAGGCCAGTGCATGAACTGAACCCCCATCAGAAGATTTGGAATGTCAGGGTCATGGCTATGGTTTCCCCACCTCTTCTGGTAGAATGACAGCAGCCACACTGCAGCCCTGACCGTCATGGAAACACTGGAGGGTGTGAGTTACACCTTTGTCCTCAGAGGACCTGCTGTTCCTAGCACTGCTTCCCTCCCTTCCTCAGTCGCTGACACCACTTCCTCCCTGCACACCTCAGCTTGGAGCACCCCAAGCTCACCCCGGTCTTCACAGAGCTTGACTCAGCCAACGGTAAGAAAGGCCAGAGAGGACGAGGTCAGAAGTGTGAGCCGAGCACTCCAGGGTCCCCCCTTCGTAGTTTATGAGACACTCTCTGACAGGACTTCCCTCCTGTTTCAGGAAAATCCTCTTAGGTGGGGAGATGAGACCCTAAGGTTTGGGGAAGGACTCACCCGTGTATGGACAGGCCCTCTGGACCAAGAAGAACCCTGGAAAGAAAGATCATGGTGGATGATCCATCTGCAGGCAAACCAGGGCCTCCCGTGCTGCCCCCATGGGACTATGTGTCTGGGCAGCCAGGCCCTTGCTGGCCTGAAGGTAAACTCACCCTGGCTGCCTACCTGCCCCCGCAGCAGGGATCTCAGCTGTGCAGAGACCCGGCCTCCTGATCCAGATCTGCACCCCAGGCCTAGATCTACACAACAGGCCCATATTTCCACTCCACGCTGATATCTCCACCCCAGGCCCATATCTCCGCTCCAGGCCCATATCTCCCCTCCAGGCCCAGATCTCCACCCGAGGCCCATATCTCCACTCCAGGCCCAGATCTCTACCCCAGGCCCATATCTCCACTCCAGACCCAGATCTCCACTCCAGGCCCATATCTCTACCCCAGGCCCATATCTCCACACCAGGCCCATATCTCCACTCCAGACCCAGATCTCCACTCCAGGCCCATATCTCCACACCAGGCCCATGTCTCCACTCCAGACCCAGATCTCCACTCCAGGCCCATATCTCCACCCCAGGCCCAGATCTCCACTCCAGACCCAGATCTCCACTCCAGGTCCATATCTCCACTCCAGGCCCATATCTCCCCTCCAGGCCCATATCTCCACTCCAGGCCCATCCCTCCATGCCAGGCCCATGTCGCCTTTCCAGACCCAAATCTCCACTCCAGGCCCATATCTCTACCCCAGGCCCATATCTCCACTCCAGGCCCGTATCTCCACTCCAGACCTGTATCTCCACTCCAGACCTGTATCCCCACTCCAGGTCCATATCTCCACTGCAGGCCCATATCTCCACTCCAGGCCCATATCTCCACTCCAGGCCCATCCCTCCATGCCAGGCCCATGTCTCCATTCCAGACCCAAATCTCCACTCCAGACCCAAATCTCCACTCCAGACCCAGATCTCCACCCCAGGCCCATATCTCTACTCCAGGCCAAAATTTCCACTCCAGACCCAGATCTCCACCCCAGGCCCATCCCTCCATGCCAGGCCCATGTCTCTATTGCAGGCCCATATCTCCACCCCAGGCCCAGATTTCCACTCCAGGCCCATATCTCTACCCCAGGCCCATATCACCACTCCGGGCCCATATCTCCACTCCAGGCCCAGATCTCCACTCCAGGCCCAGATCTCCACTCCAGGCCCATATCATCACTCTGGGCCCATATCTCCACTCCAGGCCTAGATCTCCACTCCAGGCCCATCTGTCCATGCCACGCCCATATCTCCACACTAGGCCCAGATCTCCACTCCAGACCTGTATCTCCACTCCAGGCCCATATCTCCACTCCAGGCCCGTATCTCCACTCCAGGCCCAGATCTCCACTCCAGGCCCATATCTCCTCTCCAGGCCCATATCTCCACTCCAGGCCCAGATCTCCTCTCCAGGCCCA
>NW_012105697.1:589658-592798 GCF_000951045.1 Mandrillus leucophaeus | reverse complement strand
GCTGACGACCATGAGCGACATGGTGCTGCCGGTGCAGACAGGCGGCCGCGCCCCAGCTCAGCTCAGCAGCGCACAGGATGTTATCTGGCGCCCTGCCCATGCAGTTGACGTGCTGACCACATCATGGGAGGGTGACGTACGCAGGCTCTTCCTACCTTGCATGAGGTGCAGCGGGTGCTCACTCAAGAGTGGAAAATGGCTTCCTGGAAATTGTTCTCACTAGAACTGACACCTTGTGTCCTTCACTATGACCAGCTCAAAACACGTCTCAGATCCAACCTCCCGGACACGAGGTGACTGAAATCTGTGCTGACGTGAAAGACTTTTTATGTATTTTTATTGTTTTTATCTGTGTTTCAAACTCTTTTCTGTGTGTAATATGCAAAATATCTAATAGGTATTATGAACGTTGTCAGAGCAATTGTGACGAATAAACCATTAGGATGTTTCATGCTTGTATTTCTAGTATGACAGCAGAACCAGTTTAAATGATTTAAATACCCAGGGAAGGATTATGCCATTATTTACAATCTTAGAACTGTTCTTTATCAGCAAAACCCACAACATGTCAATTCTGGATTTTTGTCATTTTATCTACAATTTGTCTCATGACCCAAGAGTCCAGAGCCCCAACTCATGGTTCGCTCTCTCTCTGTCTCTCTGCCTCCCTCATTTTAAATTGTATGGAAATATCCAGTAACATAATGCTATAGAAAATCAAGCGTCCCCCAAGACTTTGGGAAGCCGAAGTTTGCGGATCAACGGAGGTCGGGAGTTCGAGACCTCCCTGGCCAACTTAGTGAAGCCATGTCTCTGCTAAAAATACAAAAATTAGCTGTGCCTGGTGGTGAGCTAATGTTAGCTACTCAAGAGGCTGAGGCAGGAGAATCTCTTGAAGCTGGGAAGTGGAAGTTGCAGTGAGCTGAGATCGTGCCACTGCAGTCCAGCCTGGGTGACAGAGTGAGACTCCGCCTCAAGAAATATTTTAAAAAGCATAGCAAATAGCCTATAATAAAAAAGTAGAGGACTCCAGCTACCAAATTTCAAGGGGTTGTGTAAGTCTACATAATGTGCAGCATCCTCAAGAGAGTGAACACAGAGAGCCCGTTATCGGAAAACAGTGTCTAAAATACATCCGTGTACACACAACCCCGTTAGAGTTGACAGAGGCTGCCGTGTGGTTTAAGGAGGAATAGAATGTCTTCTCCATAGATAACATGGGCCCGAGGGTTACGCATAGAAAAAAATAAATCTACACGTATTCTCACACTATAAAACACTTCTTGTTTTTTATCTTGGTATTGTAAATTTTTTATGATTTATATTTAAAATTGAGAAATAAAAGTTAGATACAGTCATCCTTCACTATTCGTGGGTGATTGGTTTCAGGATCTCTGCTCAGATACCACAATCTGCAGGTGCTCAAGCCTCTTACATAAAATGGTACAGCGTTTGCATATAATCCATGCTCATCCTCCTGTGTACATGAAATCATCTCTAGATTACTTATAATTCCTGACACAGCCTACATACCATTTCATTTGTGTCCATTCAACATAGTTTTGCTTTTTGAAACTTTGCGGATTTTTTCTCTGAATAGTTTTGATTTATAGTTGGCTCAACAAACACCTGTAAACCTCACAGGTCTGGAGGAGCGACTGTGTATTTATAGTATGAAGATGATGTGTGGACATGTGTCCCCGTGGAGATGAGACCAACAAGGCCTATGACTCTACAGATGTTTCATCTTAGAATGGCTCTGCCAGCTTTCCAGGTCTGCAGAGAGTAAGAATATCACTTGTTCATCTGATTCATGACCCTTGGAACCTCCTATGCACTGCATCATTGGATGGAAATTGGAGTTCCAGACAGAAATCAGGCTCCACCTTGCTTCCAAAAGCTCAGAGTCGAGGGGTGAGAACCCAGTGGAGAACATATGGGGTTATATGGACATAGTAATGATAACACCAGAAACTTTAGGCAAAAAAAGAGTTACCTATAGAATGAGGACAGTCACGTTTATTTGAAGATGAGAGAGCTACATAGAAATCACAACAAATTTTTATAAGGTTTACTGATGACAGAAGACTGAAAAATTGTCTGAGGGGAGGTGGAACAGCATGAGGGAAGGTGGAACAGCATGAATCTAAGTGCCGTGTTAAGAGGGAGCCTCTTGTATGTTTGGAATTGTGAGTTCCTCAGTGTGACTGCAGCCTCCAGTAGGACTAGGAAGTAAGCCAGGTAGGTTGGAGAGGTGGGCAGGGGTCAAGTGAAGTGGAGAATTGTGGGCTAAGCAAAGGAGTGTGTTTTCTCTCCAGCAGGCAGTGGGAACCGCAGACATTGGTAAGCAAGACAGAGCCAGCAGATTTGTGGTGTGAGGAAAAGCGATGCTCTAAGATGCAGAGTCGAGATTTCAGATTCCAGCTGCTGGCACTGGAGCTGTGAAGCTGGTTTTGAGACAGGGCTGTTGTCTCCCTAGAAGACCCCTCCAGGCCCGTCTGTGGTGCTCGTTGGCAGGAGACAACGATCTGGGCTCAGCATCTGGAAGCTCTATGTACACGCTGGTATCTGTTGGGGGTGTCTTGGGCCTCTGAGAAGGGCGAGTGGTTTTTCCCTGTGTGGAAACGCAGTGATCCAACTGTGTGTATGTCACCTCCTGAGGGTCTGGTTCATCAGAGTCCTGCAGAGACGGAAATGTTGAGTGAGGGAGGGGCTCACATTCTTCAGGACTAGTAGGGAATAAGACTATATCCATGAGGCTGGCCTTAGGAGGACTATCTCCCTGTTCCTTGTTCTGTCCCCCGCAGGCTCTGGGTCCATTACAGCAGCATCTGTAGGAGACGGAAGTCATCAAAACAGCTGGGAGGGCACGTCTGGGTCATCATTTCATGTGCAGAGCCCAACACACAGCGGGAGGCCGTAGGTGCCTGAGGTCCCTCAGCTGCCAACAGCCAGACTCAGACATTCTGTCTCTCTGAGCTGAAGGACCCATCCCATAAAGAGCTGTCAGTTCCCATCCCAGTGATTCTGCCTCCCACTTTCTGTCTGTCATGGAACCTTCTCCTGGATGTCAGTGGCTGCAGGGACATGAGGATACAGTTCAGAATCTGGCAATGGTCTGTGAGCTGAAGGCAGGGGCA
>NW_012105697.1:562990-588558 GCF_000951045.1 Mandrillus leucophaeus | reverse complement strand
CATAGCCCCAGGTGCAGTACAGGAGGTGTTTAGAGTCTTCTCTGGGAAGACTGGACTGGGATTGATACTCAGTGAATGTGCTTTACAATTTCTACAGCCACAACCCTCCTGACTCAAACACATTATTTTCGGCAAGAAAAGGCATAAAGTGAAATCAAGATCAAAACAGTGAAGTAGAACTGAAATATATCAAACAGCCAGGAAATAATGATGAAGCTCGTGAAGAGCGGGCTCCTTTTTGTGATCTCGGGAGTCCTATATTAGGCTGCTGTTCTACCTGAGAGTCCGGAGGAAGGACAACCCCCTCCATCATCTATTGCCTTGGTACAACCTGTCCTTCTGTGAATTCGTATAAAAGGTGACCAGGAGATGGTGCTGATGCTGGTCTCTGAGTCCAAGATCTGAACTCCAAAGAATATTAGTTTTTACCTTCCCACGGTCTATCTGTGTCTCTTAATGTGATAGGAAGTAGGCGTGAGGTGGGGGATTTGGGTGAGGGGGCAAGTTTTATGCCATGAACATAGATTCCAATAGAATCCCAAGGGCTTTAAAAGATGAGGAAGAAGGCAGAGCAACATTCAGAGAAAGAGGTGTGGTGAGGAAGAATGATCTGTCTGATGTCATGTGAGAGATGTGACCAGCCTTTGTGGGCTTTGAGGAAGGAAGATGGGGACCAGACCAAGGAATGTGGGAGCCTCTAGGAGCTTGGAAAAGTGAGGAAGAAGATTCTTGCCTGGAACCTTCAGCGGGAAGGCAGCCTTGATGTCACCTTGATTTTAGCCCAGTGAGATGACGCATTTCATAATTCTGAGCTACAGCACCGTGAGATATTTTTTTTAAATGTGGCTTCCATCCACGAAGCCTGTGGAAATTTGTTATGGCAACATAGGAAAAGGGTCCACACTGCACAGCCTGAGCATGGAGCAGTGGCTGAGCCAGTAAGTGGAAGTGTCATGTGCGTGGATGAACTCCGTTCTCTCTTACTGCAAGGCTCTTGCTCTGCTAAGTCAACCAAGGTTGGATCATGACAGACAGGAGCTCATTCCTTGGCAAGTAGAACTTCTCTACAAGCACCCCACCCTCAAAAATGTTCCCTTTCCTTCCCCCTTTCAAGCCCCCAGGCATTTGTCCTTTGGTTAGGAATGCAGGCAGAACAAACACCACATTTATCCCGAGAACAACGTCTGATTTGCACTCAACCTTCTACCCTGAGGTCTCAGCAGCAGAAAATCAGAGGTTAAGAGATTTCACTGAGCTCTGTGCTGGGCTCAGATCCCTTTCGTTGTTGGAGTGTCTGGGGTTCAGAGACAGAGGAAGACAGGCCCACAATCACAGAGCTGGGAGGTGCTGAGCCAACGCTTGAATCCAAGGCTTCGACCTCCCTGGGTTTTCAAAAGCAGAGGTAAGAGGGATCCTTCACTTACCAGTTTTGAAGCTTGGTTCAGTGGGTGAAGGCCAACTACTTGAAGGGTTTCCTAGAACATGGGACAGGAGAGAGGTGTGGAAATAAGGATGCCTGTGTTCTACTCAAAGGACATCTTTGAGGTTGGTTCCTGGCCAACATTCTGTTATCTAATATTGGGCTCTGGGAGTCCTGGCATCCCCTTCTCCATAATCATTGTACGTGATGCCCACTATCTTGAGACTTTAAGGTATAAGGAGAAAACAGGAGTATCACACTACCTGACTTAAAAATATGTTACAGAGCTGTAGTAAACAAAACAGTATGACACTGGCATAAAGAAAAGCACATAAAACAGTGGAGCAGAATGAAGAACACAGACGTAATCCACCTATTTACATCCAATGGACTTTGAGAAAGGTTCCAAGAATCTACAATCTGGAAAGGACAGTGGTTTCAATAAATGATGCAGGGAAAACTGGATAGCTACATGCAGAGGGATGAAAATGCACCTCTACCTCTCACCATATACAAAAATCAAATGAAAATGGGTTAACAACTTAAGGCCTGAACCCATTAAACATCTAAAAGGAAACACTGGGGAAATGCTCCAGGACATTTGTCTGAGGGAAGACATTTTGTTTAAACCTCAAAAACACAAGTAATCAGAACACAAAAACATAGACCATTGGGATTATATCAAACTAAGCAGCTTCTGCACTGCAAAGGAACCAACCAACAAAGTGAAGAAGAGACAACCCATAGAATGGGAGCAAATATTTGCAAACTATGCATCTGAGAGGGGATTAAGAACTAGAATATAAAAGAAGCTCAAACACCTCAATAAAATTACTAATTTAATTATAAAATTAGTAAAAGACCTGAACAGACATTTCTCAATGAACAAAACATACAAATGAACATTGCGTGTATGAAAAGTGCTCAGTATCACTGATCATCAGAGAAATGCAAATGAAATCACAATGAGCTATCATCGCACCCCATTACAATGGCTTTTATTTCAAAGACAGACAAAACAAATGCTGACAAGGTGGTGGAGAAACGAGAACCCTGATACACTGTTGACAGGAATATAAATTAGTACAACTTTCACAGAGGAGAAGAATATGGAAGTTCCTCAAAAAATAAAAAGAGGCTGGGTGCTGCAGCTCACCCTTGTAATCCCAGCACCTTGGGAGGCTGAAGTGGGTGGATCACTGATGCCAAGAGTTCGAGACCAGCCTGGCCAACACGGTGAAAACCCGTATCTACTAAAAATACAAAAATTAGGCGGGTGTGGTGGCAGGTGCCAGTAATCCAACTACTCAGGAGGCTGAGGCAGGAGAATCACTTGAATCCTGGAGGTAGAGGTTGCAGTGAGCCCAGATGGTGCCATTACACCCCAGCCTGGGCAACAAGAGTGAAACTTCTTGTCAAAAAAACAAAAAGCATAAACCAAAACCTAAAAAGAGAACTTCCAGAGGATCTAGCAATTCCACTAGTGGGTGTAAACGCAAAGGAAAGGACTTCAGTGTATCAAAGTGACATCTGCACTCCCATGACTGTTCTAGCACCATTCACAGTAGTCAAGATGTGGAGTCAACCTACCTGCCCATCAGTGGGTGAATGGATAGAGAGAATGTAGTACATACACACAGTGGAGACTACTCATCCAGAGAGACAATAACATCCTGACATTTGCAGCCACATGGGTGGAACTGGAGGTCATTACAAGGAATGCCATTTCTCACTAACCTGCAGGATGTAAAATGTGAAGCTCATGAAGGTAGGGAGTAGAATGGTAGATGCCAGAGGTTAGGAAGGAAAGGATGGAGGGTAACAAAAAAAAGAATATAAATTTATTTATTTATCTATTTAGAGACAGAGTCTCTGTGTGTCACCAGGCTGCAGTGCAGTGGCATGATCTCGGCTCACTGCAACCTCTGCCTCCTGGGCTTAAGCGGTTCTCCTGCCTCAGCCTCCCAAGTAGCTGGGATTACAGGCATGTGGTACTATGCCTGGTTAATTTTTTTTCATCTTTTTAGTAAAGATGGGTTTCCCCCATGTTGGCCAGGCTGGTCTCCAGCCCCTGATTTTGAATGATCTACCTGCCTTGGCCTCTCAAATTGCTGAGATTACAGGTGTGAGCCACTGCACCCGGCCTGTATAGGTATTTATGACCCCTAGATTTTACACTTAAAAATGGTAACATTGGTAAATTATACAGGTATATTTAACCTCAATCAGCATTTTTTCAAATGAAAAGAAAAGGGTGTAAGGGTTGCTAGTGATGCTATCTCTGTGTGGGTGAGAGGCCAGGATGGGCTTCTGGGAAATGGGTAAGGTTGAGGGGCTGAGGGAACCTCTGATCTCCCCAAACTGAGCCCAGTCTCCCTTCCTCTGGGTCTGTCCTGAGCAGTTTCTCCATCTGCCTGGGTGCCTGAAGCCCTGACCACAGGCCTCCATGCAGGCAGTGCGGGAGGGTTTGATGTGCTGTGTCTGCCATCCTGTGCCCTGAACCCAACCTCACACCGAGGCTTCGCCTTCTCTCTGCATCTGTCCATCCCTCCCTCCATCATCAGCAGGAAGCTCCCCAGCTATGGCTCTGGGATCCTAAGGCATGGGACAGACATGGGGTTTCCTCACCTGTGACAGAAACGGGCAGTGGGTCACTCGGGTCTGACCACTCGTAGGGAGAGTCACGGAGAGAGCCGAAGCATCTGTAGTTCCCTCCATGGGTGGCAGGGCCCAGAGGGAAGTCAGCCTGGAATGTTCCATTGACACTCGGCACTGCAGGGAGCCTAAGTTCATGGGCCTCCCCCTCCCTGGATAGATGGTACATGTCAAAGGAGCGCTGGGAACTGCAGGACAAGGTCACGTTCTCTCCTGCGGGAACCGTGGGGCCCGGCTGGGCTGAGAGAGAAGGTTTGTCATATAGACCTGGAAGGAGAAGAGGCAGTTTCCTCAGGGAGGTTCTTCCTTGTCACAGCTCCCCTCACACCTGAGCTGAGAACTCACTCCCCTGCTCTATGACCTAATGCTCTCTCTCTCTCTCCCTCCACCCCTGACTCTCCCTGTCGTTCCCTCCCTATGTGGCTCCAGCCTGGTGGTGGCATCAGCAGTGCACCGTTGCTGATCTCGGGGTAGCCAACCCGCTTGTTTGGCTTTTAAAGTTGTCCTTGACCTGGGTTCCTGTGTTGGTTTCCTGTTGCTGCTATAGAAAATTATCACAAACATGGCAGCAGGAGAGAACACACTGACCCCTTCCACTTCTGGAGAACAGAAATTGGATCCAGTTCTTCCTGGGCTAAAATCAAGGTATCTACAGGGCTGTGTTCCCTCTGGAGACTCAGGGGATAATCAGTTCCCTTGACTTCTCCAGCCCCTATAGGCCTCCTGCCTTTGTGACTCGTGACCTTCCTCCACCTTCAAAGCCCACAGGGGCTGATGGAGTCTCCCATGATGCTGCTGTAATCCCCACTCCCCTCTTCCTCCTCCTGTCATGAGGACCCTTGTGATTCCACTGAGCCCAGCGGGACAGTCCAGGCCGTCTCCCCATCTCAAGGTCAACTCATCAACAACCTGAGCTCCATCTTCCCCTTCAGTCCCCTGCCCTATAACATACAGAGTCACAGGGTCCACGGATTACAATGTGGCCATCAATGGGGACAGTTATTCTTCCCACCACAGCACCCATTCCCCTGTGTTAAATCCCCCTTTACCCCAAATACAGTCAGGGCCTGGATGATGGGACCCTGACGGACACCCCCAGCAGAAGCTCTGGGATTCAGGAGGTGGGACAAGGAGAAGCCCAGACAGGAGCCCTCTGACCTGTGACCATGATCACCAGGGGGTTGCTGGGTGCCGACCACTCAGTGGGGGAGTGCGGATGAAAAACTCGACATCTGTAGGTCCCTGCATGTGCTGCAGTCACAGGGCTAATGAGGAAACTGTTCCAGAATATTCTTTTGTAGAGCTCAGGGACAGGCACCCCATCTTCCTTGTACAGCGTGAAGATGTTAAACCCAGGACGATAGTGACACCAAAGAGTCACGTGTCCTCCCTGAGGCACCACAGCGCTGGGCCAGGCAGAGCAGAAGGGCTTGTCCTGATCACCTGGGGGAGAAGGAGGTGCCGCCTTAGAGAGAAGGATGTGGAGCCGCCCCTCCCTCTGTGTGCTCAGAAGATTGTTCCCCTTTCCATGTTTCTAAGGCTCCTACCACACCTGGGTGTCCAGGGCTACAGGAAGAACCTATCCAGCATGGACACGGCGTCTCCCTACAACAAAAGTATGGGCTGAAAACTCTGAGCGTGTGCTGAGTATGGAACTCTTACTAGATTTTAATACTGCAAGATTAGTTACACCAAACAACACAAAGTAGACATGCGGCGGAGGGTACGACCTTTGTGAATGGAATATCAGCTAATGCCTGAACCATAATGAACAACTGAGCCCCATCAGAGGGATTGGAATGTCAGGGTCATGACTGTGGTTCCCCCACCTCTTCTGGTAGAATGACAACAGCCACACTGCAGCCCCGACCATCATGGAAACACTGGAGGGAGTGATTTACCCTGTTGTCCTCAGAGGACCTGCTGTTCCTAGCGCTGCTTCCCTTCCCTCCTCTGCCAGTGACACCATATCCCTTCCCCCGACACCCCAGCTTTGAGCGCCCAAGTCTCCCCCTGGGCCACACAGAGCTAGACTCAGCCACAGGGAAGAACAGCTGGGGAGGGATAAGATGGAACTCAGGGCCGAGCATCCCAGGGTCACCTCTTCCTAGTTCACGAGAGATTTCCCCCTAGGCTTTCCCATGGTCAGTCCATCAGTCGCGCTCTGGGCTGCCTGCCTCCCTTCTCAGGAAAATTCACTTGTATTGGTGGGGATGGCAACCTATCATTTGGGAAGGACTCACCCACGTGTGCCCACACCCTCTGGTCCAAGAAGAACCCTGCAAAGAAAGATCATGATGAACTATTCATGTCTGCGCCAACCTGCCCTTTCCTCCCGAGACATTGGGCGCCTCGCTGGGCTGAACGTTCACTCAGCCTCACCACCCGCTTGCTCCAGAACACGGCTCCCTGTTGGGAGACCCCGAATCTGCAGGCCCGTAGTGTAACCCTGGTGCTCCTTCCCTTCCAGGACTCACCAAGACAGGCCAGGATGACGACCGTGAGCGACATGGACTTGGTGCAACTTCTGCTGCCAGGACGCAGTGACTCCGCTCGACTGACCGGTGCAGAGGATGTGGTGAGGAGCCTGGATCATGAAGTTGACACATTGACCACAACATGCGAAAGGGACACAGGTAGGCTTCTTGTACGTCATATGAGGTTCTAGTGGGAGTCCGGTCAAGGGAGGAATGTGGCTCTCTGAAAACTGCAGACTAGACTTGTCACTTCCCATCATGCATGACGGCCAGACTCAAAGCACATCTCAGACCCACTTACCCCAGCCCAGGAAGATGGAACTGTGCACTCACACGAAGAACTTTTGTCATAATCTTTTTCTGTTTGTTTGTTTTTCTCTGCAATTGAAACTCCCCTTCATGTGCAATATGCAAAATACCTAATAGGTCTTCTTATCATTATTGAGCAATTGTATTAAATAAATCATCATAATTTCCCATGCTGGTATTTCTACTATTAAACCAGAAACAGATAAAATGATTTAAATCTCAGTAGAAAGACTGTGCAGTTATTTAGCATCATAGATTTCCATCTCATTAGCAAAAACACAACATGTCGATTGAGGATCTTGTCGTTTTATCTAGAGTTTGTCTTATCACCCAAGACTTTAAACTCACGGTTTCCTGTCTCTCTTTCTCTCTCTCTTTGGCTTTGTGCTTTTCTGCTCTCTATATTGCTTGTGTGTCTTTCTTTCTCTCTCTGACTCGAAGAAAAAATACCAGAGTGATAACATACTCCAACTTTGATACCGGAACACTGCAGTAACTGAAGGTTCAAATCTACTCATTCACTGTGCTGTCAGTCTTGCAAAAGTCTCTTACTTACACCTGCCTTTCTAGAGTTTGTGAGAACTTTTTCACTATGTATTGTAAATTTGTAAAACTCCAAATTTTTAAAAAACGATGGCCTCTCTGTTTTTCCCAGGGTGGCCTCTACTCATTTTGTAAGGCTGACATCACCCTGATACTAATGACAGAAAAGAACATTAAAAAAAGAAAACTATAGGCCAATATTCCTGATGAACGCAGGTGCAAAAATCCACAGAAAATACGAACCAACTGAATCCCGCAGCACATCAGAAAGCTAACCTACCATGATCAAGTCAACTTTATTCTTAGGATGCAAGGTTGGTTGAACATACACAAATCAATACGTGTGATTCATCACCTAAACAAAACTAGAGACAAAAACCACATGATCTTCTCAATACATGTAGGGCATGCTTTTTACTCAGCATTTCTTCGTATTAAAAGCCGTGAACAAGCTAAGCATTGAAGAAACATACCTCAATATAATAAGTGCCACCTATGACGAACCCACAACCAACATCACACTGAATGAGTAAAAGCTGGAAGGAGTTCCCTTCGTAAGTGAAACAAGACAAGAATGCCCACTGTCACCATCCTATTCAACATAGTACTTGAAGTCCTAGACAGAGCAATGAGGAAAAAGAAAGAATAATAAGGCATCCAAGTCAGAAGACAGTAGTAGAGAGAGGTAGTCAAATTATCTCTGTTTGAAGATGATATAATTTCTATACCTGGAAACCCCATAGTCTTTGCCCAAAGGCTCCTGCATCTGAGAAACAAACTTCAGCACACTTTAAGGGTAGAAAGTCAGTGTACAGGCCTGGTCCTCACGCCTGTAATCCCGAAGGGGTGGGCTGCTTCTCCACACCTGTGGGCGTTTCTCGTTAAGTAGAATGAGAGACTTGAGAAAAGAAATGAGACACATGTTTGGGTGAAGGAAAAGGGACAAGATGGAGGAAGGTAAACAAGATGGAGCAGTCCCTGTTGTTTCCGGGTTCTTCATCACAGATTTTCCCGCGCCCGGGAAAAGAACCAAATCAACTGAGGATGCGCAGAATGACGTCAAGCCGGGGACACTGAAATTCAAGAAGCCACTCCTACACACACGCCCCAAACTCCTCCCCTTCCAGCTCCCAGGCATAAAAGTCCGCCGCCGGCAGGAGCCGGCGTGACTTCTTCGGCCCCCGCATTTGTGGACCGGAGAACATCACCCGAGAGCGCCGGCGCGACTTCCCTGGCCCCCCACACCTGAGGACCAGAGAACTTCGCCCAAGAGTGTATGCATATTTGCAATAAAAGACTGCCACTTTCTTACGTACTTTGGCCTCATGTTTAATTACTTAGCTCTCCTAAATTAAGTTAAATTAAATTAAATCAAAACAACACAGAGACACAGTATAGAGAAAGAAAAAGTGGGCCCAGGGGACCGGCGCTCAGCTTACAGAGGACCCGCGCCGGCACTGGTCTCTGAGTTCCCTCAGTATTTATTGATAATTATCTTTACCATCTTAGAAAAAAGGGAAGTGGCAGGATAATAGGATCATTGTAGGGAGAAGGTCAGCAGTAAGACATATGAATAAAGAACTCTGTGTCATGAATAAGTTTAAGGAAAAGTGCTGTGCCTCGATATGCATATGTAAACATCTCCATAAACCTTTTTAGTGCATAAAGAGCAGCATTGCGCTAGCAAGTACCACGTTTCACCCTAAGGCGGTTTTCTCCTTTCTCAGTAAACAGAACATACAATCGGGTTTTATACCGAGATGTTCCATTGCCCAGGGAACGGGCAGGAGACAGATGCTTTTCTCTGTCTCAACTGCCAACAACCGCCAAGAGGCCTTCTTCCCTCTTATACTAGTCCTCCTCAGCACAGACTCTTCACGGGTGTCAGGCTGGGGGACAATCAGGTCTTTCCCATCCCACGAGGCCATATTTCAGACTATCACATGGGGAGAAACCTTGGACAATACCTAGCTTCCTAGGCAGAGGTCCCTGTGACCTTTGGCAGCATGTGTGTCCCTGGGTACTTGAGATTAAGAGAATGGTGATGACTTTTAACCAGCACGCTGCCTTCAGGCACTTGTTTAACAAAGCACACCCTGCACAGCCCAAAATCCTTTAAACCTTGAGTCACCACAGCACATGTCTCTTGCAAGGACAAGGTTGGGGGTAGGGTCACAGATGAACAGCATCTCAAATACAGAACAAAATGGAGTCTCTTATGTCTACTTCTTTCTATATAGACACAGTAACAGTCTGATCTTTCTTTCTTTTCCCCACATAATCCCAGCACTTTGGGAGGCCCAAGAGGTTGGATCACCTGAGATCAAGAGTTCGAGACCAGCCTGGCTAACACGGAGAAACCCCGTCTCTAATAAAAATACCAAAATTAGCCTGGCATGGTGGCACGCACCTGTAGTCCCAGCTACTTGGGAGGTTGAGTCAGGAGAACTGCTCGAACCTGGGAGGAGGAGGTTGCAGTGAGCTGAGATTGCACCACTGCACTCCAGCTTGGGCGACAAGAGTGAAACTCCATCTTAAAAAAAAAAAAAAATTGTAATCTATGAGGAGAAATGTATTTGTGGTGTACATCGTGATGTTTTTATATAGGTACACATTGTGGAATGGATGAAACAACCTCTTTATCATATTTATTTTTTCACATACTTGTTGTATGTTTTGTGTGTGTGGTGAGAACACTTAAAATCTAATCTCTTAGTAATGTTCAATACGCCACATGTTGTGATTAACTGGAGTCCTCAAGACATACAATAGATCTCTTGACCTGATTTCTTCTAACTGAAATTTTGCTTCCTTTGACCAACAACTCTTCAATCCCTCTCCTCCCCAGGAGGAGACAACCATTTTACTGTTTCTCTGGTTTCCACTTCTTGCACTCCACATATGAGATCTTGGGGCATTTGTCTTTCTGTGTGTGGATTGTTTCCCTTGACATAATGTCCTCTAAGTTTATTGACATTGTCACAAATGACAGGACTTCCTTCTTTGTTGTAAAGGTTGTATAGTACTTCATTACATTCTTATTGTATACCACATTTTCTTTGTCCATGCCCCCACAGATGGGCATTAAAGTTGATTCCACATCTTGACTGTTACGAGTAATGCCGCTGTAAACATGGGAATGCAGATATCTCTTCCATGTACTGATTCCACTTCCTTTGGATACATGGACGGTAGTGGGATTGCAGAAACATGGGAATTCTATGTTTAATTTTTTCAGGAACTTCCAGACTGTTTTCCATAATGGTTGTATTAATTTACATTCCCATCAACTGCATGCAAATGTTTTCTTTTCTCCACATCCTCATTAACCCTTGTTATTTTTTATGTTTCTGATAATGGACTTTTTTTTTTTTTTTTTTGACACAGTCTTACTCTGTCACCCAGGCTGGAGTGCAGTGGCAGAATCTCGGCCCACTGCAACCTTTGCCTCCTGGGTTCTAGGGATTCCCCTGCCTCAGTCTCCAGAGTAGCTGTGACTACAAGTGTGCACCACCAAACCCTGCTAACTTTTGTATTTTTAGTAGAGATGAGATTTCGCCATATTGGCCAGGCTGGTTTCGAACTGCTGACCTCAGGTAATCTCCCTGCCTCGGCCTCCCAAAGTGCCTGAATTACAGGCATGAGCCACCGTGCCCAGACCATTAATGGTCATTCTAAGAGGTGTGAGGTGATATCTCATTCTAGTTTTAATTTTTATTTAGCTGATGCTAATCATTTTTTTTGTATAGCTTTTGGTGATTTGTCTTATTCTTAGAAATGTCTATTCAGATACTTTGCCTATTTTTTAATTGGGTTATTTGATTTCTTATCATTGAGTTGTTTGAGTTTCTTATATATTTTGGATATTAATTCCTTATTAGATGTATGTGTGCAAATATATTCTCACATTCCATAGGTTGTCTTTTCACTTGTTGAGTTTTTTTTTTTTCTTTGCAGAAACTTTCAATTTGATATAATTTCATTTGTCTACTTTTGCTTGTGTTGCCTGGGCCTTTGGGATAATATCCAAATAGGTTTTGTCCAAGCTAGTGGAGTTTTCCCTTGATTTCTTTTAGTAGTTTTTTGTTTTTTAGATGGAATCTTACTCTGTTGCCCAGGCTGGAGTGCAGTGGTGTGATCTTGGCTCACTGAAACTTCTACCTCCTTGGTTCAAGTGATTCTCCTGTCTCAGCCTCCTGAGCTGCTGAGATTACAGGCACCCACAACCACACCCAGCTACTTTTTGTATTTTTAGTAGAGACGGGATTTCACCATGTTGGCTGGGCTGGTCTTGGAATCCTGTCCTTAGGTGATCTGCCCACCTTGGCCTCCCAAATTGCTGGGATTATGGTCTTTCATCTTACATTTAAGTCATTAATCTATCTTGAGTTGACTTTGTATGTTTTGTGAGATAAGTATCCGCTTCCATTCTTCATGTGGACACGAAGTCTCCTAACCCTATTTATTAAAGAGGCTGTTCCTTCTCCATTGTGTATTCTTGACAACATCCCCAAAATTGTTTGACCCTAAATGCATGCATTTTTTTTCCTGTGCTATGAATCACTTCCATTGGTCTATGTGTCTGTTTTTATGCAAGTACTATGTTGTTTTAATTACTGTAACTTTGTATTGTAGTTTGTGTTTAGGTAATGTGATGCTTCCAACTTTGTTCCTTTCCCTCTAGATGGCTTTGGTTATTTGAAGTCTTTTTTGGTTCCACATGAATTTTAGGATTGTTTTTTCTATTTCTGTAAAAAAAAGTCATTGGATTTTTGATAATGGTTGCATTGAATCACTTTGGATAGAATGGACATTTTAACAGCATTAATTCTTCTAATCTGTGAACATGGAATATCTTTCGATTTATTTGTTTTTTCTTGAGTTTTTTCATCAATGTTTTATAATTTTTTATATATGGATCTTTGTACTCTGCGGATGAATTTATTCCTGCATGTTTTGTTTTCTGTAATTATTGTAAATGGGCTTATTTTCTTGGAAAATGTTTTGGATAGTTTGTTGTTAGTGTGTGGAAACTCTGTTGTTGTTGTTTTTGATGATACCCATCCTAAGGGGTATGAAGTGGCATCTGGTGTAGCTTTGGTTTGTATTTTCCTAATGATTCATGATGTTGAGTATCTTTTCATGTGTATGTTCTTTGGAGAAATGTCTGTTTAAGTTCTTTGCCCATTTCTGAATTGAGTTTATTGTGGTCGAGTTTTAGGAGTTCTGTGTATATTGTGGATGTTAATCCCTTACAGGTGATATGATTTGAAAACATTTTCTCCCATTCTGTGGGTTGTCTTTTTACTTTGATAATATTGTCTTAAATGTTTTTTTTTCCCCTTGGCATATGAAGTAACTGATGATGTCTTTTGAGGCACAATTTTTCAAAATTTTCATAAAGTCTAATTTGTGTACTTTTTCTGTAGTTGCCTGTGCCATTGTTGTCACATCCAAAGAATCACTGCCAAATCCAATCTTGTGAAGCTTTTCCCCTGTGTTTTCTTCTAAGAGTTTAATAATTTTAGGTGTCAATATTTAGGACTAACAAAAACTTTTTAACTTTCCTGGCACCATCTCAGTTACTGTTCTAATCCCAAGATGGATCATTTCAATTAAAACATTTAAAGAATGACCTCACCTGAATGTGTTTGAACTTGCTCTTCTCCCTTTCAAATCGACTTCCTCACTTACATAGTTTGTGTGAAAATGTCCACAAATAAAACATAAAATGAAATCAAACCTTTTCATAGACTCTTCATCTAAAATGGAATAGTAGATGCGGTGACATTTCATTTCCTCATCTTGAATTATTTACGTTTCTAGGTGAACCCATCCATTCTTCTGTGTGTGTGTGTGTGTGTGTGTGTGTGTGTGTGTGTGTGTATTATCTGTCTACATATAATATAAACTCCATAAAATAAGAGATATTTACTAATTTACAAGTGAGACTTCAGGAATTAAGAATGGCTTGCCATTTTTAGTGTGTTATTATTATTCATATTGAGACGAACAGAATCGCCTCAGGGACATGGCCAGGGGTTTATAGTCCAGGAGAACTGCAGCATGACTCAGGTACATTTTACCTGCAATGACATCTATTGCAGGTCACCAGCGTCCATCACAATTGATTGGGGACAAGTGTAAGACAAGAATATTTGCAGTTTCCCCAGACTGACCCAGTTGCAGGTCCCGTGAAGTAGTGAGTCCTGAGACATCTCCAATAAGAGCTAGAAAAGGTGTCATTTCATGAGGAGCTGCAGCCTACCCATTTTAGACAAATGGAGCAAAATTAGAGTATCACATCTTTTCCTTTCTCCTTCACAGAGTCTGGGTGGACAGAATAAAGGAGTTAGTGGAATATAAGATTCCAATTCTCTGGCATGAGAAAATGGACAAGGAAAGGAAGATTCATCTTTATCATATCTCAGACATGCTTGGACACAGAATCCAAGCACAAAAAACAAACACATACTTCTTCCCATCCACACTGGGATCCAGGGTCTTCTCCCTCCTCTCAGGCCAGAACTGAGTCTCCATTCCCTACTTGTAGTTACCAGAGATGAAGCCCAATTCTCCTCTGTCTCAAGCTTTGAGGGCCAGCTTTAGTGTGTTCACCATGGAAGAATGAAGGTGAGGTCAGAGGTTTGGGAAACGGTCAAGAATTGAGGTGAGAAGAGTGCATGGAGGCGTCGCCCTGGGGAGTTTGGTGCCCCCATATTCAGAGCCTGTCTGGTCCAGGACGGTTCCCAATGCTGTGAGCACCAACTCTGGATATTCTGGGCAATGACCCAAGGGACAGCCTCTTATGAATACTGGCTGTTTTCCTCCACTGTCTGCTGTGAAACCAGGATGTACAACATGACCGCATTTAACCCAACTATGAGCTTAGTGTTTTGCTGTACACCAAATCTCAGTGTCCAATTTCCACTCTGTTTAGGTGGAAAAAGAAGGGATTTGTTCCCACACACCTCACTCCTGTGTTCCTCTTTCAGTCTCAAAGCTCAGATGAAAACAATGAGTGTCACTTACTGTCAATCCTCTTCCCTGCCTTTTCCACATTCATCAGTATTACCGTTTACATTGAGACTAAAGATGGCCAATCACCATTTTTCTTTGGAAAAATCAACCCGATGTTGTACCTACTTTTTTAGAGGTGGAATCAGCCTACCTTAAGATGCTGACTACATTTTACTGAATGGACTTTTGTGGATCCCCTCGATATATATATAGTGGGACTTTGAGGTATCATCTCTGTCTTTAGTAAATTAATATTTTCCCAAGGACAGAATTTCCTCACAATTATTCGGGATGGACTAATGGATATTGTGGTAGCAAGAACATGAAAAAAAGTCACAGCTGATACAACACACTGGAAACCCATCTGGCCAATCTCCCACAGACAGAATGTCTAGGTTTCTTCACTTTCATGAAAATTGTTTCTTAGGAGGCTTGCTTAATGTAGTTCTGCAGTCATTTCTGAGTTGTAATTACCTTATTTGCAACAGGTGAAATTGTTCTGATGTATTAATTTACAAGTATTTTTATGTCAGATTATTTGCAGCATAAAACATCTCGAAGATTTGACTACCTAGTTTTCTGTGAATCAGTACTGGCTACAAAGTATTTTTGTGCAGATGGGCTAAGAAGGTACCTACACTACTTGAATTCCAAAGACTTGGAAAAGACCAACATATGAACATTCTGGCTGTTGACATTTGATTTGAACTTCTCTCCGGGGCAAAAATTGAGTTCTTTCTCTTAATGTATTAAGACTCCAAAACTATGTTCAAAATTTAAAATTAACAGCCAAGAGTGTAATTTATACTGGAGTAGTTTGGAGATGTGACAGGTCAATGTATAATGTATAGCCTTGAGACTACCAAGAAGGCAAAAGTCACTGTTTTAATCATGGCCTCAGAACAAATCTGTGTTTGCAATAACATGGCATTTAAACAACTCATTAATAAAAATAGTAATCTATTAATTTCATAGTGTTTCAAAATTATTTCTTCTAAATTTGGAATATGTGCATTAAAGGACATATGAGTTTCAAAAGATTTAATAAAACATGTAACACAAAATTTTGACACTTCTTGAAAGATTTTAACTTTGTGGTTGTCTGTGTGGTGATACGTGTCATTGCTACAGAAAGTAACACTTTAAATTTGGGTTATTTTAGACATTTGGGTTCATATATATATAGAAATTAGATCACAAAGATTAACATAAGGCAAACTATGGGAAGAAAAGCCAACAGTTCAAGAGAAGAAGCTGAGAAAACAAGTCAAAAGTTAGAGGAGAAGAAGAAAGAGAAGAGGAGGAAGAAAGAGAAGAAGGGGAGAGAATGAAGAGGAATAAAAAAGAAGAAGAAGGAGGACAAGGGAACATGAATAAGAACAACAACAACAACAAAAAGAAACTCACACACACAGGGTGGAACATTAGATGTAATAATGTGTGTATTGCTGGGCAGGTTGTGCATACAAGGAAAGAAAGCACAGTGAGTCAGATTTGGCAGAGGAGACATATGCGGAAATTATATCATTTACTCTCTTTACAAAATTAAGTACAAAATGGAAAACACTGGTAAGGAAGAATGAGCTGTAGAGAAAGAAAACATCTGAGATGCTTGTTTCCAAGATGGCTGACTAAGTGCTTTTTTGGCATATGTCATCCTCCTGGAAGAATGAGCCGAATCCAGAACCAAAAACATGTGATCATCTCAATAGACATAAAGAAAAGCATCTTTAAAAAAATTCAACGTCCTTACCTGATGAAAACCCTCAAAAAATTAGGCATAGAAAGAATATACCTCAAAGTAATAAAAGCTGTAGATGACATACCTAGAGTCAACATCATACTGAGCAGGGAAAAGTTAAAATGACTCTGACTCCTCTGAGAACTGGCACAAGACAAGGACACAGACATGCACCACTCCCTATCAATATAGTACTGGAAACCCTGTCAGAGCTCTCAGGCCACAGGAAGAAATAAAACATAACTAAACTAGAAAAGAGGAAGTGCAATTATTTCTATTGCTGATGCTATGATCTTAAGTCTAGAAAATCCTAAAGACTCTGAAAAAATTCTTATGATTGAAAAATGAACTCAGTAAAGTTTCAGAGTACAAAATCAATGTGTAAAACCCGGTAGCATTTCTCTACACCTAAAATGATCTAACTGAGAACCAAATCAAGAAGGCAACCCATTTACAATAGATACACAAAAGTAAAACACTGAGGAATACATTTAACCAAGGTGGTGAAAGATCTCTACCAGGAAGAGTGTAAGACACCCATGAAAACAATTATAGATGATACAAAAAAAAAGAAAAGAAATTCCACGCTCATGGATCATAGGAATTAATACTGTTAAAATACAATCTATAGATTTAGTGCAATTCTTAAATGAAAATAGTAACACCAGGTCTCACAGAATTAGAAAAAGCAATCCTAAAATTCATACAGAACCAAAAAAGAGCCTCATAGACAAAGCAATTCTAGGTGAGTGTAGAAACTTGGAGTCATCGGGCTATCTGACTTCAAATTATGCTCTAAGGGTATAGTAACTTAAACAGCACGGTGCTGGTATAGACACAGAAACAGAGTTCTTTGGCCCGGATTGGGGGGCCCAAAATTCCGGCTCATATCTACAGTGAATGATCATGGACAAAGTCAACAAAACATACACTGGGGAAAGATATGCTTTTCCATAAATAGTGCTGAGAAATCTAAATAGTCATAGGCAGAAGAATAAAACTGGACTCATATCTGTCATTATACACAAAAATTAACGTAAGATAATTAACGGCTTAAATGTAAACCCAGAACTATAAAATCACAGGTGGAAATGCAAAGAGAAACTCTCCTGGACATTGGTCTAGGCAAAGAATTCATCAGTAAAACCTCAAAACCACAGGCAACAAAAATAAAACTAGACAAATGGGACTTAGTAAACGAAAGAGCTTCTGAACAGCAAAGGAAATAATAGCAGAGTGAACCGACGACCTGCAGAATGAACGAAAATGTTTGCAAACTGTGCATCCGACAGGGGACTAACATCCACAGTTTCTAGGCAACTCAAACAACTAATCCCAGCCCTCAAATAATAGCATTAAAAAGTGGGCAAAGGGATGTTTACACAGATTTTTCAAAAGAAGACATACGAATGGCCAAACAGCATATGAACAAGTGTTCAGCATCACGACTCATCAGAGAAATGCAAATTGAAACCACAATGAGATATCATCTTACAGTAGTCAGAATGGCTATTACTGAAAATGCGAACCAATGTAACAGATGTTGGCAAGGAGGCAGAGAAAAGGAAACTCTTATACACTGTGGGTCAGAATGTAAATTAATATAGCCTCTGTGGAAGACAGCATGGAGATCTGTCAGAGAACCAAGAATAGAAACACCATTCGACCTAGCGGTCCCACTGCAGGGTGTCTACCCAAAGGAGAAGAAGCACTTATGTCAAACAAACACCTGCACCTGTATGTTTATTGCAGCACTGTTTGCAACAGCAAAGACATGAAATCAATCTAAGTGACTGTGAAAGAACGATTGGATTAATAAAGTGTGGTGTGTATAAACAATGAAATAGTATTCGGCCATAAAATATAAACTCCTGTCATTTGGAGTAACATGGATGTAGCCGGGCGCGGTGGCTCAAGCCTGTAATCCCAGCACTTTGGGAGGCCGAGACGGGGGGATCACGAGGTCAGGAGATCAAGACCATCCTGGCCAACACGGTGAAATCCCGTCTCTACCAAAAATACAAAAAACTAGCTGGGCGTGGTGGCGGGCGCCTGTAGTCCCAGCTACTTGGGAGGCTGAGGCAGGAGAATGGTGTGAACCCGGGAGGCGGAGCTTGCAGTGAGCTGAGATCCGGCCACTGCACTCCAGCCTGGGTGACAGAGCGAGACTCTGTCTCAAAAACAAAACAAAACAAAGCAAAACAACAACAACAAAAAAAACATGGATGGAACTGGAGGCCATTATTTTACGTGAAACAACTCAGAAAGACAAACACCACATCTTCTCACTCTAAGCGGGAGGCGAGTAGTGCATACACCTGGATGTAGAGTGTGGAATGACGGACAGTGGAGGCTTGGAAGGCTGGAGGGCGGTGGGACCTGGGTGCGTGATGAGAAATTGCTTAACGAGTACAATGTACAGCATTTGGGTGATGGATATAGTCAAAGTCCTGACTTCACCACTCTGCAATATATTCATGTCACAAAGTTACACGTGTACCCCATAAATGTATACAAATAGAAAAGAAAATCTGTACCCAGTAATCAATTGTGATATCTAGATATAGTCAACATTAAATTTAAAGCAGAATAATTAGTTAAAATATTGTGTACACAACAGTGAAGAGAGTATTTATCATCTACGCCACAGGAAACTGTCAATATTAGTGCACAGAAAAAGAAAACAACTGAAAAAGAAAGAGCAGTTTTGTGACAGGGTAAAAACTGACAACAGTTTTAGAATGCTCCTAACTTGAGTTCCAAAAGGAAAGAATGAGAAAACAGCTCAGAAGCAATCTTTAAAGAGGCAATTGCTGATTATTTGGTGGACATAGACACATCCATCAATCCATGGGTTCAAGAAATGCAGTGAATGCCAGGCAGAATGAATTAAACACACCTCACGTTCAACGTTACAGAAAAGCTGCAAAAAAGCATAACCAACCCTTCAACTTAGCCGGAGGAAAAGGATCAGCTGGTAAGGATTCATAGGGAGCCAAGCATTGTCTTCCCCACAGAAAAAAAGGAAAACATAAGCCAGTAGAAGAGCATCTTTACCCAGCTAAGATACCATCACCAGCCACCGACAATTCCTTACATAGTACTGTCCGAGATCAACACGGGAAAGAAACAGCACTGAAAGATAAAAGGGCAAAGAAAGCTTTTCTCACTGACCCTAAAGGAAATTCTGATGACTGTGCCTCAAAGAGAAGGAAAGTGAAACCAGATTGGGTGTCGAAGATTCTGACGATAACTAAGAGCAGAGAAAGAACTTAAAATATGGCTATGCCAAAAATGAATATGGACCATACAGTCGTGTATGAAAACATGCCCCTGTGTAATTTCTGGAAAAGATAGAATTATATATACCAGAAAACATCATGTAAGTAAATACAAACATATGTAATAAATACACTCTAAAATCCTGTTCTTACACAGGAAGAGTGGAAATATGTTTTTATATTTGCAGTTTAATTTCTGAAATGACGAATTTCAGTTTTAAAAATATACAACAACTTCAGGATGAGTACACCATATATGTATTCCTAAACGACATAGATCAAAAATAGAATGTTTGAAATAGAAAACCACCAAAGAAGTCCGTGGGAAAAAGGGAGTCAGTAAAACACAACATAATAATAACACAAATATGATTGGAAGAACTGCTCAAACATGAACAAAAGATCGTCAGCAAATCTTGTTTTCTAAGGTGCGTTGTTGAAATTTACAAAGGACACATGTCAGTGTTAACAATTCACAGGGTTTGAAGTTAAACAATGTAGAAATATACCAAGCAATCACTAACTGTTGGAAATGTGGCATAGCTATATTAAAATTAGACAAAGTAAGTCTTTGGGAAAAATCAGTGGAAAACATTAAGCATAAAATTTAGGAAAAACGTGGGTAAATTTATAGTATTTTTAATTTACCCGGAATATATAATCAATTTACACTTAATCACTCCCAGCAATATTCCTGCAAATATACATGGAGGAAGTGTCGCTGAAGTAAACGGAGAGGTAGGCAAATCCACGGCCACAGTGGGGTGTTTAACACTCTTCTCTCAGTTGTTGATAGAAGTGGTTCAGGCAGTTAGAGAGGATTTAGAAAGAGAATTGCTGGACTTGACCTAAGGTACGAGTCCACTTGCAACCACAGGACTCACACTCCTTACAAGCACAAGGACATTTAGAAATCTCACTGGATTCTGAGGAGCCCTCACCATACGGCAGGTCCATGGACTTCTTGGAACACACCAAGCTCATTCTCACATTAGGGTCATCCCCAGCGTCCTAAGTACATGAAAATTCCTTTCAACACGTTCCCCAGGGCTTATTCCTTCTTGTCTCTAAGATCGGAGTTTAAATGTGGTCTCCTTGGTGAGTTCTCAGTGAGATGTTCCCTCCTGTACGCTCCAAATGACAACGTTCCGTGTTCCTTCATTTCATTCTGTGCACGGCACTTTCACCAGGTGCTGAGGATTCACTCATTCATTCACTTGTGCATCCATTCTACAAGTTCATTCACTCATTCATCCATTAACTCATTCATTTGTTCATCCATCACTCATTCATCCATTCACTCATTTATCCATTCACTCACTCATTCATCCATTCACTCACTCATTCATCCATTCACTCATTCATTTATTCACTCACTCATTCATTTACTCATTCCTCCATTCGCTCATTCATTCATTCGCTCATTCATTCATTCATGTTCTGCCTCTTTCTCCCACCCCACAGCAATGTGAGCATCATGAACCAAGGAGCTTGGCCATACTGTTTACTCCTGGCCATGCAACAGAGATAACTGATGGTAGGTGTGAAATAAATATTAGATGAATGAGTTAATGAAGAGGTCATTTACTGGGTGAGCTCAGTTCTCTCTAATCTAATGCCCTCCCTCGGCTGACTTCCCTGAGTTGCCCCCTCGGCTGAGTGCAGTCCCTTCACTGGCAAATGGAACCTCAGCCGGCAGCACCTAGATGGTTCCATACTTTGTTCTTTCCTTCTCCTCTTGCTCCCTAAAGATGATCAACCTCCATGACAGGGCTGGAGAGCAGAAAAGCCACACATTCGTTCTGGGGAGAGAGTAACATGGAGTACAAGGCATTCCACATTGAAGAAGATAACTCAGTTATGGAAGGTCAGAAATGAAAAGTTCCTACAGACCAACACCCAGGTTGGTGGCCACAGCCCTAAATGCTGATGTAGAATCACTGGAAGTCTGCAGGGAAGATGTCTGGCTTGAGGCCACTGAGCGGAGAAGTGGCACATCCTTCTCAGTCTTCAGTGCTGAGCCTCTGTCCCCTCAGGGATCCAACGACCAAAGAGAAGAGCCTCTTCTCATCTCCTGGGATGGAGCTTGGCTCCCCGGATGGAGGAATGGGCCTCTTTCCACCTGCCATGTTGTCATCTAGCTTGGAAATCCTGGGAGTCCCAGGAGGCCCTCCTCGAGTCCTCAGAGAAGGCTCCCCCACTGAGGCTCCAAGGTGTGGAGGGAGCAGGAGACGTCCAGGGTGGAAAATGCCTCCCATCAAGAGACATGGAGGCTCCCCCAACGATGGTCACATCTGTGCCCCCCACGTGGAAATCACTCTTTGGTGAGATGTGGGGGCTTCTGGAAATGGGGAGTGGTGGGCGGCCAATGCTACCTCTAGTCTTTCCAAACTGAGCCTGGCCTTTCACGCTGCCGAGTCAGCACTGATGCTGCTTACATGTGTCCCATGTAGGCCTCTGTACAAAGACTGGGAAGTGTTTTTTGTGGCCTGTGCTCTATCTGCAAGCTTCATGTAGGGTTGCAGTTACCGCCCCAAATCCTGATGTGATCTGTCTGCCTCCCTCTGTCTGTCTGTCTCGTTCTGTATGTTTGCTCTGTGTCTTTTCTATCCAGTATCTCTGGCTGACACCACCATGGCCATCTGAGGCTCCCCTGAATGTGGCCATTGTCGTCCATCTGAGTCCCACTATTTGGGGAAGAGATTGGTTTCCTCACCTGTGACAGAAATGGGCAGTGGGTCACTCGGGTGTGACCACTCATACGGAGAGTCACGGAAAGAGCCAAAGCATCTGTACGTCCCTCCGTGGGTGGCAGGCCCCAGAGGGAAGTCGGCCTGGAATGTTCCATGGACCCTCGGCACTGCAGGGAGCCTCAGTTCATGGGCCTCCCCTTCCCTGGATAGATGGTACATGTCAAAGGAGCTCTGGGAGCTGCAGGACAAGGTCAAGTTCTCTCCTGCGTGAACAGTGGGGCCCGGCTGGACTGAGAGAGAAGGTTTCCCGTATCGACCTGGAAGGAGAAGAGGCAGTTTCCTCAGCGAGGTTCTTCCTTGTCACAGTTCCCTTCACACCTGAGCTGAGAACTCACTCCCCTGCTCTATGGCCTAATGCTCTCTCTCTCTCTCACCCTCCACCCCGTGTCTCTTCATGTCTATTTCCTCTTTCCACTTTCTCTCTTTCACCCTCTACCCTGTCTCTCTTCATGTCTATTTCCTCCTTCCACCTTCTCCGTGTCTCCAGGACTCTGACCTCACTTCCCGATTCCTAGCTATGTTTTTTTAATTTGTACCGTTTTATTCTCTCTGACCCTCCTTGGATTGATTGACTTGATCTTCCTTTTTCTTTAATTCTGAGTCTCTCACTTTCTGTCTTGTTCAAAACTTTCTGCATATTTCTATTATCTATCTATCTATCTATCTATCTATCTATCTATCTATCTATCCATTGTCTATCTATGTATCTATCTATCTATCTATCCATTATCTATCTATGTATCTATCTATCTATCTATTATCTATTTAACTATTTGGTGTGTATCTACAAATTATCTATCTATCTATCATCTATATCTATGTATCATCTCTCTATCAATTAACTATCTATGTATCCATCAATCACCTATTATCTATATCTGTGTATCATCTCTCTCTCTCTCTGTTACCTATCTGTCTGCCTCCCTATCTCTATATATCATGTATCTATCTCTTTGTCTATTTATCCTCATCATTATCATCTCTATGTATCATCTATCAATCAATCATCATCTATGTATCTATAACCTATCTATTATCTATCATCTCCGTATTTATCATCTATCTATCCATCTGTCATTCTCTCTGTCTCCATCTCTTTGTCTTTCTCTGCCTCTCGGTCTGTCTCGTTGTCTTTGGAATATCTGCAATTCATCCCCCACATCTCCATCTTTCTCTCTCCTTGTGCCTCTCCCTCAGGACTCTGATTTTAGGGCTTTTCTCAGCTCCCTTCCATCTTTCTCTCCATTTTTCTGCCCTCTTTTCTCTCTCTCTCTCTTTAAAAATTATACTTTAAGTTCTGGGTTACATGTGCAGAACGTGCAGTTTTGTTACATAGGTATACACGTGCACTGGTGGTTTGCTTCACCCAACAACCCGTCACCGTCACCTACATTAGGTATTTCTCCTACTGTTATCCATTCCCTAGCCCCTCACCCCCTGACAGGCCCTGTTATGTGATGTTTCCCTCCCTGTGTCCATGTGTTCTCATTCTTCAAGTCCCACTTACGAGCGAGAACATGCGGTGTTTGGTTTTCTGATATACCTAAAGGATTATAAATCATTCTACAATAAAGACACATGCACACATATGATTATGTTGGCACTATTCAAAATAGCAAAGACTTGGAACCAACCCAAATGTCCATCAATGAGAGACTGGTTTAACAAAATGTGGCCCATATACACCATGGAATATTATGCGGCCATAAAAAGGATGAGTTCACGTCCTTTGCAGGGACGTGGATGAAGCTGGAAACCATCATCCTCGTTTCTCTGTCTTTATGTGGCTGTGAGCTTGCCACTCTCCTTCCTCTGGCTCATTCTGTGTGTGTTTATGCCTTTGCTTTTTAATGTCCCTGATTTCTCTCTGTGTCTGTCAGTAATCCTATAATATGTGCGGTTGTTTAGAATATGAGCCTCAGAATCCAGTCTGGAGACCCCAAGTACACAGCACACAGGGGTTGTTGTTCTGGGGCCATGATATCCTGAGAAGGTTACGGCTCCCCTGAACACGAGGCAGAGGTGTCAGAATGAACATGGCATCTGTAGGTGCCACAAGGCCTGAGGTCCCAGGGCCCAACTAAGGTGAGAAATAAGGGTGCTCTTGGGTTCTCCTGGTAGAGATCACTTTGTGGAGGTAACACAGAGATGAAGCTTCTTACCTGTGCCAGGTCTGTGAACAAAGTCAGCACGGAAGGGCACCTCTGTCTGGGACATGTCTGTCTGTCTGAGTGTCTCCTTTACTTCTTTCTCTCTTTTCTAACTCCCTGTGTGGCCCCTGTGTCTGTCCTCTGTTATGACACCTGGTCTGTGCTTGTGTCTCCTGTTTCTCTGTCTCTGTTGGTACAGACCTCACCAAGTGAGTCTCTCTCCATAAGAATCCCACACTCATCTTCCTCATGACCACCCGGGGCTTCCAAGTCCTGAATCATTCACTCTGTGTCCCAGTGACAATGAGAAGAATGTCCGGACACTCTCACCTGTGATCACAATGCCCAGGGGGTCACTGGGGGCTGACCATTCATAGGGGGAGTGAGTAAAAGAACCGTAGTATTGGTACGTCCCTGCAAGGGCAGGCGTCATGGGACTTGTGGAGATGTTGGCCTTGGAGCCCCCATCATGGAGCTCTCCAACGAGGCATGGGGGGTCCTCAGAGATCCCCTCTCTGTGCAGAAGGAAGTGCTCAAACATGATATCTGACCAACATTGCAGAATGACCATCTCTCCCGATTTCACCAGGGGACCTGGGAGGGCCAGGAGGGAAGGTTTTCTGTGGACTCCTAGAAAGAGAAGTTGTGAGTTTAGAAGGCGTCTCTCTTTTTTATCCCATCCATGGGACCTGGAATCAGTGAGGCTTCCCCTCCCCGGGTCTGTCTCTCTCCTCCCTCTCTGTGTCTCCGTGTTCTTTTCTGTGCCCATAACCCCTGTTGCAGGTGCCTCCATCTGTCATGTTATGTGGCGCCCTGCCCATGCAGTTGACATGCTGACCACATCATGGGAGGGTGACGTACGCAGGCTGTTTCTACCTTGCATGACGCCCAGCGGGCCTCCAGCCAAGAGGAGAAAATGGCTTCCTGGAAATTGTTGTGACTACAATTGCCACCTTGCTTCATTCACTATGACCAGCTCAAAACATGTCTCAGATCCAATCTTTCGAACACAAGATGATTGAATTCTGGGTTACATTAAAGACTTTTGATGTGCTTTTGTTGTTTTTATCTGAGATTCAAACTCTTCTTCATGTGTAATATGCAAAATATCTAACAGATACTATTAACATTATCAGAATAATTGTGACAAAAAGTCATTCTAATTTTCCTGCTTGAGTTTCTTGTACTAAACCAGTGGCACAAGAAGTGCTTGAATCTG
>NW_012105697.1:543221-561965 GCF_000951045.1 Mandrillus leucophaeus | reverse complement strand
AATTTATCTGTGCATGGTGGCACGTGCCTGTAATCCTAGCTACCGGGGAGGCTGAGGCAAGAGAATCACTTGAACCTGGGAGGCGGAAGTTGCAGTGAGCTGAGATCGCGCCACTGCACTCCAGCCTGGGTGAGAGAGTGAGACTCCGAAAAACAAACAAACAAACAAAACAAAACAAAACAAAAAAGTCATAGCAATTGCATATAACCCATGCACACCCTCATGTATACGTGAAATCATCTCTAGATTATTTATAATTCCTGACACAGCATACATACCACTCCATTTGTGTCCATTCAACATAGTTTTGCTTTTGAAACTTTGTATATTTTCTCTGAATATTTTTATTTATAGTTGGTTTAATAAACACCTGTAAACCCCACAGATCTAGAGGAGCGACTGTGTATTTATGGTATGAAAGATGATGTGTGGACATGTGTCCCCGTGGAGATGAGACTAACAAGGCCTGTGACTCTACAAATGTTTCATCTTGGAATGGCTCTGCCAGTTTTCCAGGTGTGCAGAGAGTAAGAATATCACTTGTTCATCTGATTCACGATCCTTGCAACCTCCTATGTGCTGCATTTTTGGATGAAATTGGAGTCCTGGAGACGAATCAGGCTCCACCTGCTTCCAGAAGCTCAGAGTCCAGGGGTGAGAACCCAGTGGAGGACAGATGGGGTTACATGGACATAGTGATGATAACACCGGAAACTTCCGGCAAGAAAAGAGTCACATTACTGAAACCAGGAGGGTAGACATGTTTATTTGAAGAAGAGGCAACTACGTTGAAATTATTTTTAAAAATTTATAAGTTTCACTGCTGACAGAAGGCTGAAAGATAGTCTGGGGGGAGGTGGAACAGCATGAGGGAAGGTGGAACAGCATGTGTCTAAGTGCCGTGTTAAGAGGGAGCCTCTCGTATGTTTGGAATTGTGAGTTCCTCAGTGTGACTGCAGCCTCCAGTAGGACTAGGAAGTAAGCCAGTGGGTTGGAGAGGTGGGCAGGGGTCAAGTGAAGTGGAGAATTGTGGGCTCAGCAAAGGAGTGTGTTTTCTCTGCAGCAGGCAGTGGGGACCTTAGACATTGGAAAGCAAGAGAGAGGCATGTTCAGATTCGTGGTGTGAGGAAGAGCGACGCCCTAAGATGTAGAGTCGTGCCTTCAGATTCCAGCTGCTGGTACATTGGAGCTGGCAAGCTGGGTTTGAGACAGGGCTGTTGTCTCCCTGGAGGACCCCCTCAAGGCCTGACTGTGGTCAACTTTAGATCTGGGCTCAGCATCTGGAAGCTCTATGTACACGCTGGTATCTGTTGGGGGTCTCTTGGACCTCTGAGAAGGGCGAGTGATTTTTCCCTGTGTGAAAACGCGGTGATCCAACTGTGCGTATGTCACCTCCTGAGGGTCTTGTTCATCAGAGTCCTGGAGAGAGGGAAATGTTGAGTGAGGGAGGGACTCACATTCTTCAGGACTATTAGGGAATAAGACTATATCCATGAGGCTGGGGCGAGGAGGACCTACCTCCGGATTCACTGTTCTTTCCACTGCAGGCTCTTGGTCCATTACAGCAGCATCTGTAGGAGACAAAAGTCATCAAAACAGCTGAGAGGGCATTTCTGGGTCCTCGTTTCATGTTCAGACTCCAACACACAGGGGAGGCCGTAGGTGCCTGAGGTCCCTCAGCTGTCAACAGCCAGACTCAGACATTCTGTCTCTCTTAGTTCAAGGACCCATCCCATAAATAGCTCTCAATTTCCATCCCATTGATTCTGTCTCCCACTTTCTGCCTGTCATGGAACCTTCTCCTGGATGTCAGTGGCTGCAGGGACATGAGGATACAGTTGAGAATCAGGCAATGGTCTGTGAGCTGAAGGCAGGGACAGGGTGTCTGGTGCTCTCTCTAGAAAGCTCTGCTTCTGTGGCTCCTGCCTTGGGCCAGAGACCATCCTGCCGGTGAGGAACACACACCTGTGTGCTCCCATCCTGCTTCCCCACTCGGCCCTGAGGTCTGTGGCCTCTGCTTCGTGAGACTTACCCTTTTCATTGGAGCACCAGCGATGCAGGAGAAAGAAGAAGAGGATGGTGAAGAGGATCATGACCACTGAGGTCCCAATCAGAACATGCAGGTGTCTGGGGATACCTGGAGGAAGACGAGGCACCAACAAGAAGCTAATCACAGCAGTTCCTCTCTATGGATTGTCTCGCATTTCTTGATGGTCAGGTAACCATATACAACGTCTCTTTAGGACATGCACCCACATGGTGGGAGACTCAGCTTTCTCCTGCTTTCTCAGTTATAGCTCTCATAGTAACCATAGAATGTGCTGAATATACAACTGCTTTAGTTTAGATGTTTGACCCCTTCAAACAGCACATTGAAATTTAACCCCCATGTGGGAGGTTGGGGCTATTGGGACGTATTTGGGTCATGGAGGTGGATCCATCATGCATAGATTAATGCCGTCCCATACGACGGGGTTAGCAAGTTCTCCCTCTATTAGTTCCTGTAGAACTGGTTTTTAAACAGAGCTTGGAAACTCCATTGCGCCCCTTCCCCTTGCTCCCTCTCCTGCCGTGTGATCTCTGTGGTCTCTGCACACACAGACCCTCCTTCCCTTCTGCCAGAGTGGGAGCAGCCTGAGGTCATTACAAGAAATAGATGCTGGTGCCATTCTTCTAGTACAGCCTGCAGAACTGTGAGGCAAATAAATCGCTTATCTTTAGAAGTTACCCAGGCTCAAGTGTTCTTCTATAGCAACAAAAATGGACTAAGACATTAGCATCGTGAGATCAGGAGAAACGTCCCAGAACAGCCTGGGCTGTCTTCCTGTTCTTCCTAGAGGAGGACGTCATGCAGTGCTTTAGCTCAGTGCTTCCTGTGGCTCCAGGGTACAAAATCCAGGCTGGGCTGATTTTCGGGTTCCCCTAGATACACTGCATATGGGGTGATTCTATATGTCCTGAGCAGCTTTTCTGAGCCTTGGGGGACTGGCTCACATTGAAATATACACTTCAGTTGTCACTTGCTGCTTTTGTGTTAGTAATGAACCTGCTTATGTCACGTATTCTCTGTGTGTTCTATCTCCCTGGAGTGACGGTGAGTGATAGGAATTGGCATAGCCCCAGGTGCAGTACAGGAGGTGTTAAGAGTCTTCTCTGGGAAGACTGAACTGGGATTCATGCACAGTGAATGTGCTTTAGGATTTCTACATGCACAGCACTCCTGACTCAAACAACTTACATTATCCAAGAAAAGGAAAGAAAAGTGAAATCAAGATCAAAAACACGAAGCAGAATTCTCTTACGTCAAACAGCCAGGAAATAGCGTTGAAGCCCGTTGGAAACATGCTACTTTTGTGATCTTGGGAGTCATATTTTAGGTTGCTGTTCTACACGAGAGGCTGGGGGAAGGACAATGCCCTCCACCATCTATTGTTTCAATACAACCTGTCCTTCCGTGGATTGGTAGGAAAGGGGACCAGGAGCTAGTGCTGGTGCTGATCTCTGATTCCAAGATCTGAACTCACTGCAAGTAGTATTAGTGTTTACCTCCCCATGGTCTATCTGAATCTCCACAGGTGATTGGAAGTAGGGGTGAGGTGGGGGATTTGGGTGAGGGGGCCAGCATTTTGCGATGAGCAGAGCACTTCCTCTATTCCAGGACCTGTGCTGGTGGCTTCAGGGAGCTTTCATATTTTCTATATGATCTCACGCTCACAGAAAGCAAATGGGGAAGAGGTTTTAGGCTGATTGCCTAATAGATAAGATAAAGGATCAAAGAAGTAATTATAGAGAAATAGAAAAATGATGATGGTAATCCAGGTGCCATTGTCATTCATGTGTGTTACATTATATTTATGCATGTCTTATTTTTATTCTTTGAGACGGAGTCTCCTTGAGTCACCCAGGTTGGAGTGCAGTGATGTGATCTCGACTCACTGCAACCTCCACCTCCTGGGTTGAAGTCATTCTCCTACTTCCTCCTCCAGAGTAGGAGCTGGGATTACAGGCATGCACCACCATGCTCAGCTAATATTTGTATTTTTATTAGAGATAGGGTTTCACCATGTTGGCCAGGCTGGTCTTGAACTCCTGACTTCATGGAATCCACCTGCCTTGGCCTCCTGCAGTGCTGGGTTAGAGGCATGAGCAACCGTTCACAGCCTTGTATATTATGTTGTAATTAGGTCCCTTCATTTCCACCACCCCTCATCTATCTGTCACTCCTCTGCCAGGTATTGATTTATGTGCACGAGGAACAAATCTCAGAAAGAATTTAATTAAGCAAGGATTAAACAACTAGGAAAATCAAACCCAGTGAGTCCTCCCTGCAAATGATTCTACCTCACAAACATATCCTGCATCCATGTCCTTCATTCATTTAGTGTCTAAATCAGCGCCACGTTTCACCAGTGGGGCGGGAATTGCCTTTTCCACGGTCTCCTAGATTCCAGTTACGCACCTGGGCCTCCCTTATGTTCATGTCAGTCACTATTAATCATGTAGGGATTCCTAGTTACCCTGAGGTGAATCCAATGGCTGTGAGTATAAAACACACACTCCTTGTTCCTCCTTAGTTTCCTGTGTACCCAGTGTGCTCTCCTCTCTCTCCAGTGGTCTTGTAATTCTCCCCATCCCATTCCCAGCGTTTCAGGCAGAGCCTCTTCCTTCCACATAAGATTGTTTTCACCTTTGTGCCTTCAAGGCTGACAGCTGTGTGTGGAAAATCCTTCCGCCAGTCTTTCAGGGATTCAATCCATTTTTTTCATTAATGTCACAAATATCCGATTAGTGAGACCTTCTCTGTCACCCAAAATTATACACTCAGCATTATCTATTATTTATTTTAAATTCTGGCTGGTCACAGTGGCTCACACCTGTAATCCCAGTACTTTGGGAGGTTGAGACGGTCAGATCACTTGAGGTTGGGAGTTTCAGACAAGCTTGGCCAACATGGTGAAACATCTTCTCTACATAAAATATACAGAAAGAATTAGCCGGGCGTGGTAGTGGTTGCCTGTAATCCCAGCTACTCGAGAGGCTGAGGCAGGAGGATCACTTTAATCCAGGAGGCACAGGTTGCAGTGAGCAGAGATCGTGCCACTGCACTGTAGCCTGGAAGACAGAGGGAGACTCTGTCTCGATAAACAAACGAACAAGCAAATAGATTTCTTGCACAGATGCTTCCCAATGGATCATTCATTTATTGGTCCACTTGTGCATTCTGCCCTCCCATTTAACCATCTGCAATATCAGTGTCCCAAGAGCAGAGGTCAAATGCATCTTGTTTCCTGTTTGTGGAAGGCAGGAGAATGCTGTCCCACTCCAAAATGTCCCTGTCCTAGCCTCCATAGCTTGTGAATACGTTATTTTACACGGAAAGGAGGAATGACGATTGCAGACGGAGTTACGGTTGCTAATCAGCTGAACTTAAGACAAGGGTATCCTGGATGATTTCAGGGAGATTATGATGGATTTTCATCTTGGTGAACCCAATAGAATCCACAAGTTTTCCAAAGATGAAGAAGAAGGGAGAGCAGCATTCAGAGAAAGAAGTGTGGTAAGGAAGAAGGGTCTGAGTAATGCCATGTGAGATGTGACCAGTCTTTGCGGGTTTTGAGGAAGGAGGAAGGGCACCAGGAGCCAAGGAATGTGGGAGCCTTTAGAAGCTGGGACAAGTGAGAAGCAAATTCTTGCCTGGAACCTTCAGAGGGAAGGCATCCTTAGTGTCACCCGATTTTAGCCCAGTGAGATGCATTTCATCCTTTGAGCTACAGCACTGTAAGATAATTAAAAAACCGTTTTGTTTTCACCCACGAATCTTGTGGAAATTTGTTATGGCAACAGTAGGAAAGGATTCCAACTGCACAGCCTGAGCATGGGGCCATGGCTGAATGAGTCAGTGAGTCGAAGTGTGCGTGCATGAGCTCTGTTCTCTGTTACTCAAGGCTCTTTCTCTGCTGAGTCAGCCAGGGTTGCTTCATGACCAACAGGAGCTCATTCCTTGGCAAGTGGAACTTCTCTAAAACCCCTCGCCCTCATCAGATGTTCCCTTCCCTTCCCTCTGTCAAGCCCCCAGGAATTTATCCTCCAGTTAGGAATGCAGGGAGAACAAGCACTGCATTTTTCCTGAGAAGGATGTCAGATTGGCAGTCATTCTTCTAGCTTGTAGGAGGTCTCATCTCCATAAAATCAGAGATTAAGAGATTTCACTGAGCCCTGTGTTGGGCCCAGATCCCTTTCACTGTTGGAATATCTGGAGTTCAGAGATGGTGGAAGACAGGCGCACAATGTCAGAGCTGTGAGATGCTGAGTCAACGCCTGAATCCAAGGCTTCCATCTCCCCAGGTTTCCAAAAGCAGATATAAGAGGGTTCTGTACTCACCAGTTTTGGAACTTGGCTCAGTGGGTGAAGGCCAACCATTTGAAGGGTTCCCTAGAACACAAGAAAGGAGAGAGGTGAGGAAATGAGGCTGCCTGTCCTCTACTCAATGGAAATCTTTGAGGTTGGTTCATGGCCAACACTCTGTTATTTAATATTGGGCCCTGGGAATCCTGGGATCCTTTTCTCCATAATGTTTGTATGTGATGCCCACTGTCTTGAGAGTTCAAGGTATAAAAAGAAAACAGGAGCGTCACTCTACCTGATCTAAAAATATGTTACTGAGCTGTAGTAAGCAAAACAGCATGGCATTGGCATAAAGAAAGGCACATAGAACAACGGAGCAGAATGAAGAACACAGATATAATCCATGCATTTACATCCAATGGTTTTTTTTTTTTTTTTTTTTTTCTTTTGAGATGGAATCTCGCTCTGTCACCCAGGCTGGAGTGCAGAGGTGCAATCTCGGTTCACTGCAAACTCAGCCTCCTGGGTTCAATCAGTTCTTTTGCCTCAAACTCCTGAGTAGTGGTATTACAGGCACTGACCACCATGCTCAGCTAATTTTTGTATTCTTAGTACAGACGATGTTTCACCATGTTGGCCAGGCTGATCTTGAACTCCTGGCCTCAGGTGATCCACCTGCCTCGGCCTCCCAAAGTGCTGGAATTGCAGGTGTGAACCACTGTGCCCAGCCCATCCGATGGACTTTGACAAAGGTGCCAAGAACTTACAATCAGGAAAGGACAGACTTTTTAGTAAACTGTGCAGGGAAAACTGGACATCTACATGCAGAGGAATGAAACTGCACCTCTACCTCTCACCATACACAAAAATCAAATGAAAATGGATTAAAGATGTGAGTTTAAGGCTGAACCTATGAAACACGTAGAAGAAAGTCTTGGGGAAATGCTCCAGGACATTTGTCTAAGGAAAGACATTTTGTTTAAAACCTTAAAAGCACAAGTAATTAAAGCAAAAAATAGACCATTGGGATTACATCAAACTAAGCAGCTTCTGCACCGCTGAACATTAACCAACAAAGTGAAGAGACAACCCACAGATTGGGAGCAAATATGTGCAAACTATGCATCTGAGACGGGATTAATAACTAGACATATAAGAAGCTTAAACAACTCAATAAAACAAATGATTTAATTAAAAAGGAGCAAAAGACCTGAAATTTCCCCGCATATGAAAAAGTGCTCAGTATCACTTATCATTAGAAAAATGCAAATTAAAATCAAAGTGAGTTGTCATCTTACCCCATTAAAATGGCTTTTAGGCTGGGCGTGGTGGCTCACATCTATCATCCTAGCACTTTGAGAGCCTGAGGTGGGCGAATCACCTGAGATCGGGAGTTTGAGACCAGCCTGACCCACGTGGAGAAACACTGTTTCTACTAAAAATGCAAAAATTAGCTGGGCGTGGTGGCGCATTCCTGTAATCCCAGCTATTCGAGAGGCTGAGGCAGAAGAATCACTTGAACCCGGGAGGTGGAGGTTGTGGTGAGCCGAGATCGCGCCACTGCACTCCAGCCTGGGTGACAAGAGCAAAACTCCATCTCAAAATACATAAAATAAAATAAAATAAAATAAAATGGCTTTTAGCTGCAAGACAGGCAAAACAAATGCTGGCAAGGTGGTAGAGAAAGGAGAACCCTGGTACCCTGTTGGTAGGAGTGTAAATTAGTACAGCCATTATGGAGAAAAGTATGGAAGTCCTTTAAATAACTAAAAAGAGATTGGGCACAGTGGCTCCCACCTGTAATCCCAGCACTTTGCGAGACTGAGGCAGGCGTCTCACTTGAGGTCTTGAGTTTGAAAGCAGCCTGGCCAACATGGGGAAACCCCATCTGTACTAAAAAGTACAAAAAGTAGCCAGGCATGGTGGCATGCACCTGTAATCCCAGCTACTAGGGAGGCTGAGGCAGGAAAATCGTTTGAACCCAGGAGGTGGAGGTTGCAATGAGGCAAGATCACATCACTTGAACTCCAGCCTGGGCACAGAGGGAAACTGTCTCAAAAACCAAAATCAAAACAACAAAAGAAAAACTAAAAAGAGAACTTTCATAGTATCTAGCAATTTCACTACTGGGTTTATATCCAAAGGAAAGGAAATCAGTATATCGAAGTGATATCTGCGCTCGTATGATTGGTCCAGCACTGTTCACAGTAGCCAAGGTTGTGGAGACAACCTACCTGCCCATCAGTGGGTGAATGGATAGAGAGAATGTAGTACATACACACAGTGGAGACTACTCATCCATAGAGACAATAACACCCTGACATTTGCAGCCACAGGGATGGAACTGGAGCTCATTACAAAGATTCCCATTTCTCACCCATAGGCGGGAGCTAAAAGGTGATCTCATGAAGGTAGAGAGTAGAATGGTGGCTACCAGAGGCCAGGAAGAAAAGGGAGGAGGGTTAAAAAAATATATATATATGTACACACATATATATACACATATACACACACACATATATATACACATATATGTATACACACACACACACATAAATATATAAATGTATTTATGACCACTTGACTTTACACTTAAAAATGGTAAAGGTGGCTGGGCGTGGTGGCTCACACCTATAATCCCAGCACTTCGGGAGGCCGAGGTGGGCAGGTCACGAGGTCAGGAGTTCGAGACCAACCCGACCAATATGGTGAAACCCTGTCTCTACTAAAAATACAAAAATTAGCCTGGCCTGGTGGTGCACACCTGTAGTACCAGCTACTCAGGTGGCTGAGGCAGGAGAATTGCTTGAACCCAGGAGGCGGAGGTTGCAGTGAGCCGAGATTGCGCCACTGTACTCCAGCATAGGGGACAGAGCTTGACTTCACCTCAAAAAAAAAAAAATGTTAAAAGTGGTAAACTATGTAGGTGTATTTAACCTCAATAAATAATTTTTCAAACAAAGAGGAAACGGTCCTAGGGGTTGTTAGTGATGACATCTCTCTGTGGGTGAGAGGCCAGGGTGGGCTTCTGGGAAATGGGTAAGGTTGAGGGGCTGAGGGAACCTCTGATCTCCCGAAACTGAGCCCAGTCTCCCTCCTCTGGGTCTGTCCTGACCAGTTTCTCCATCTGCCTGGGTGCCTGGAGCCCTGACCGCGGACCACCACGCAGGCCATGCAGGAGGGTTTGGAGGTGCCCTCTCTGCCATGCTGTGCCCTCATTCCCCCCTCACACCCAGGCTTCGTCTTCTCTCTGCATCTGTCCATGCTTCTCTCCACCATCAGCAGGAAGCTCCCCAGCTATGGCTCTAGGGTCATAAGACACGGGACAGGCATGGGCTTTCCTCAGCTGTGACAGAAACGGGCAGTGGGTCACTCAGGTCTGACCACTCGAAGGATGGGGCACGGAAAGAGCCGAAGCATCTGTAGGTCCCTCCATGGGTCGCAGGGCCCAGAGGGAAGTCGGCCTGGAACGTTCCATGGACACTGGGCACTGCAGGGAGCCTAAGTTCACGGGCCTCCCCCTCCCTGGATAGATGGTACATGTCAAACGAGCTCTGGGAACTGCAGGACAAGGTCACGTTCTCTCCTGCCTGAACTGTGGGGCCCGGCTGGGCTGAGAGAGAAGGTTTCCTATATAGACCTGGAAGGAGAAGAGGCAGTTTCCTCAGGGAGGTTCTTCCTTGTCACAGCTCCCCTCACACCTGAGCTGAGAACTCCCTGCCCTGCTCTATGGCCTAATGCTCTCTGTCACCCTCCACCCCGTCTCTCTTCATGTCTGTTTCCTCCTTCCACTTTCTCTGTCTCTCTAGGTCTCTGACCTCACTTCCCCAGCCCGAGGTGTGTTTTCCCTTTTTGTATTGTTTTCTTCTCTCTGACCCTCCTTGGATTTGTTCACTTGATGCTGCTTTTTATTAATTCTAAGTTTCTCACTTTGTGTCCTGTTCATAACTTTCTGCATATTTCTATATGTTATCTATTGATCTATTCAGTGTCTATCTATAAATTATCTGTCATCTATATCTATGTATCATCTATTTATCTATCAATTGTCTATCTATCCGTCAATCATCTATTATCTATATCTATGTATCATCTCTCTCTCTCTCTGATTTCTCTCTCTGTCTGCCTCTCTATCTCTCTCCATGTATCATCTATTTATCTATCTTCTTCATCATCATCTCTATGTATCATCTATTAATCAATGAAACAAGCAATCATCATCTATGTATCTATAACCTATCTATTATCTATCACCTAACTATTTATCATCTATCTATATCTATCTATCCATCTATCGTCTGTCTTTCTCTGCCTCTTGGTCTCTCTAGTTCTCTTTGGAATCTCTGTAATTCATCCGCACATCTCCCTTTCTCTGTCCTTGGGCCTCTCCCTCAGGACTCTAATTTTGGAGCTTTTCTCTGCTCCCTTCCATCATTCTCTCCACTTCTCTGCCCTCTTTTCTCTTTATGTGTCTGTGAGTCTCTCAGTCCCCTTCTACTGGCTCATTCTGTGTGTGTTTACACCTTTGCTTTTTGATGTCCCTGATTTCTCTCTATATCTCTCAGCAATCCTATCATATGTGGGGTTATGTGGAATATGAGCCTCAGAATCCAGTGCGGGGACCCCAAGTTCACACAGCACACAGGGGTTGATGTTCTGGGGCCATGATATCCTGGAATGATGACTCTCCACTGCACACAAGGCAGAGGTGTCAGAATCAACACGGCATCTGTAGGTGCCACAAGGCCTGAGGCCACAGGGGCCAACTCAGGTCAGAAATGTGGGTGTCTTTGGGTTCCCCTGGTAGAAACACATTGTGGAGGTAAAACAGAAATGAAACTTCTCACCTGTGCCAGGTCTCTGAACAAAGTCAACACGGAAGGACACCTCTCTCTGGGACATGTCTGTGTCTGGGTGTCCCCTTTAACTCTTTCTGTCTTTTCTACCTCCCTGTATGGCCCCTGTGTCTGTCCTCTGTTACGACACCTGGTCTGTGCTTGTGTCTCCTGTTTCTCTGTCTCTGTTGGTACAGACCTCCCCGAGTGAGTCTCTCTCCATAAGAATCCCACACTCATCTTCCTCATGACCACCTGGGGCTTCCAAGTCCTGGATCATTCACTCTGTGTCCCAGTGACAATGAGAAGAATGTCCGGACACTCTCACCTGTGATCACGATGTCCAGGGGGTCACTGGGAGCTGACCATTCATAGGGGGAGTGAGTAAAAGAACCGTAGCATTGGTAGGTCCCTGCCAGGGCAGGTGTCACTGGACTGATGGAGACATTGGCCTTGGAGCCCCCGTCATGGAGCTCTCCGATGAGATGCAAGGGCTCCTCAAACTTCCCCACTCGGTGCAGAAGGAAGTGCTCAAACTTGATATCTGACCAGCACTGCAGGGTGACCGTCTCTCCTGATTTCACCAGCGGACCTGGGAGGGCCAGGAGGAAAGGTTTTCTGTGGACTCCTAGGAAGAGAGGTTGTGAGTTTAGAAGGCATCTCTCTTTTTCATCTCATCCACAGGATCCGGAATGAGTGAGGCTTCCCTCCCCTGGTGTCTGTCTCTCTCCTTCCTCTCTGTGTCTCCATGTTCTTTTCTGTGCCCTTAACTCCTGTTTCAGGTCCTTCCATCTGTCTCCCACCCTCTTCTCTGTCTCTCTGTCTCTAGTAGCCCCTGATTCCCTTCCCACTGGGCTCAGCCTCATCTCTTGGGCTGCTGTATCTATTTCGCACTCCATCTCTTTCCGGCTGTCTACGTGGGGGTGGAAGAGGAACCAGGACAGGCTGCATGTCCAGGCTCTTAGCAGCCTGGTTCAATCTCTTTCAGACACATTGGAGTCCCTGGCAGGACATATGAACTGATCAGTAAGGCAGGCACCAGTGTCCACACTCCCTGTTCCTGGTGGGGATTGGGAGCCTCTCCTGCCATGCCTGTGCCTTCTCCATGGTGCCAGCTTCCATAGGGTGGTTCCTGGTGCTGGTTCGAGGACTATCAGCCCCTCCCTTTGTGGATCGAACCTGGCGGTGGCATCAGCGTCCCGCCCTTGCTGATCTCGGGGTTGCCAACCTTTTCCTTGTTTGGCTTCTTTAATTAATTAATTAATTTTGGAGACAGAGTCTCACTCCTTCGCCCAGGCTGGAGTGAAGTGGTGTGGTCTCAGCTTACTGTAACCTCTGCTTCCTGGGTTTAAGCGATTCTCCTGCCTCAGCCTCCCGAGTCGCTAGGATTACATGCGCCTGCGACCACGCCTGGCTATCCTTGGGCCGTTTCTTAACTTATCCATGACCTGGATTCCAGTGTTGGTTTCCTGTTGCCGCTGTAGAAAATTATCAGAAGCAAGGCAGCAGGAGAGAACACACTGACCCCTTCCACTTCTGGAGACAGAAATTGGACCCTGTTTTTCCTGGGCTAAAATCAAGGCATCTGCAGGGCTGCGTTCCCTCTGGAGACTTGGGAGAATCAGTTCCTTAACTTTTCCAGACTCTATAGGTCACCTGCATTGGTGGCCCATGGGCTTCCTGCACCTTCAAAGCGGATGGAGTCTCCCACGACGCTGCTCTAATCCCCACTCCCCTCATCCTTCTCCTCTCGTGTGGTCCCTTGTGATTCCACTGAGCCCAGCGGGACAGTCCAGGCCGTCTCCCCATCTCAAGGTCAACTCATCAACAACCAGAGCTCCGTCTTCCCCTTCAGTCCCCTGCCCTATAGCATAAAGAGTCACAGGCTCCAGGGATTAGAATGTAGCCATATTGGGGACAGTTATTCTTCCCACCACAGCACCCATTTCCACGTATTCAATCCCCCTTTACCCCAAATAAAGTCAGGGCCTGGGTGACCAAATCCTGACGGACACCCCCAGCAGAAGCTCTGGGATTCAGGAGGTGGGACAAGGAGAAGCCCAGACAGGAGCCCTCTGACCTGTGACCGTGATCACCAGGGGGTTGCTGGGAGGCGACCACCCATTGGGGGAGTGTGGGTGTGAACCCGGACATCTGTAGGTCCCTGCGTGTGTGGGATCAAAGTGCCCATGAGGAAGCTGTTCCAGAATATTCTGTTGTAGGGCTCAGGGACAGGCACCCCATCTTCCTTGTACAGACAGAATCTGTTAAACCCAAGATAAGAGCGACACCAAAGAGTCACGTCCTGGAGACATCACAGGGCTGGGCCAGGCCGACAGCAAGGGCTTGTCCTGACCACCTTGGGGAGAAGGAGGCGCCGCCTTAGAGAGGAGGAGCCGCCCCACCCTCCGTGTGCTCAGAAGATTCTCCTCGCTTTCCACGTTTCTATGGCTCCTACCTCACCTGGGTGCCCAGGGCTAGAGGAAGGACCCATTCCGCAAAGACATGGTGTCTCCCTGCGACAAAGTGTTAGCTGAGAACTTTGAGCAAGTGCTGAGTAAGCGACTCCTAGATTTTAATACTGCAAGATGACTCACATAAAACAACACAAGGTAGACATGGGGTGGAGGGCATGTCCTTTGTGAATGGAATACCAGCCGATGCCTGAACGAAAATAAACAACTGAGCCCCCATCAGCGGATTTGGAATGTCAGGGCCATGGCTGTGGTTTCCCCACCTCTTCTGGTAGAATGACAGCAGCCACACTGCAGGCCCTACCGTCATGGAAACACTCAAGTGTGTGAGTCACACCTATGTCCTCAGAGGACCTGCTGTTCCTAGCACTTCCCCCCTCCACACCCCAGCTTTGAGCACCCCAGTCTTACCCTGGTCCCCACAGAACTTGACTCTGCCAAGGGAAAGAAAGGCTGGGGAGGGCGAGGTCAGAACTGTGGGCTGAGTATCCGAGCGTCCCCTCTTCCTAATTGATGAGAGACTCCTGGACAGGACTTCCCTCCTGTTTCAGGAAAATCCTCTTACATGGAGAGAGGACACCCTAACGTTTGGGGAAGGACTCACCCTCGTGTGGCCAGGCCCTCTGCAGCAAGAAGAACCCTGGAAAGAAAGATCATGATGGACGATCTATCTGCAGGAAAACCAGGCCTCCCTTGCTGCCCCCACTGGGCTGTGAGTCTTGGCAGCCAGGCTTTTCCTGGGCTGAAGGTAAACTCACACTCACTGCCTACCTGCCCCCAAGAACAGGGCTCTCAGCTGTGCAGAGACCCAGCCTCCAGGCCCAGATCTCCACTCCAGGCCCATATCTCCGCTCTAGGCCCATATTTCCATCCCAGGCCCATATCTCCACCCCAGGCCCATATCTCCACTCCAGGCCCACGTTGTCACTCCAGGCCCATATCTCCACTCCAGGCCCACGTTGTCACTCCAGGCCCATATCTCCACCCCAGGCGCACGTTGTCACTCCAGGCCCAAATCTCCACTCCTGGCCCATATCTCCACTCCAGGCTCATATCTCCACTCCAGGCTCATATCTCCACTCCAGGCTCATATCTCCACCCCAGGCCCATGTCTCCACTCCATGCCCAAATCTCCACTCTTGGCCCATATCTCCACTCCAGGCTCATATGCCCATATCTCCACTCCAGGCCCATATCTCCACTCCAGGCCCATATCTCCACTCCAGGCCCAGATCTCCACTCCAGGCCCATAACTCCATCTCTAGACCCATATCTCCACCTCTAGACCCATATCTCCACCTCTAGACCCATATCTCCACCTCTAGGCCCATATCTCCACTCCAGGCCGAGATCTCCACTCCAGGCCCGTAACGCCACCTCTAGACCCGTATCTCCACCTCTAGGCCCATATCTCCACCTCTGGGCCCAGATCTCCACCCAGTGCTCCCTCCGTGAATTCCCTTCCAGGACTCACCAACACACGCCACGCTAACGACCATGAGCGACATGGTGCTGCCGGTGCAGACAGGCGGCCGCGCCCCAGCTCAGCTCAGCAGTGCACAGGATGTTATCTGGCGCCCTGCCCATGCAGTTGACGTGCTGACCACATCATGGGAGGGTGACGTATGCAGGCTTTTTCTACCTTGCATGATGCCCAGCAAGCCTCCAGCCAAGAGCAGAAAATGGCTTCCTGGAAATTGTTGTGACTACAATTGCCACCTTGCTTCATTCACTATGACCAGCTCAAAACACGTCTCAGATCCAATCTTTCCAACACAAGATGATGGAATTCTGGGTTACATTAAAGACTTTTGATGTGCTTTTGTTGTTTTTATCTGAAATTCAAACTCTTCTTCATGTGTAATGTGCAAAATATCTAACAGATACTATTAACATTATCAGAGTAATTGTGACAAAAAGTCAGTTTAATTTTCCTTCTTGAATTTCTAGTACTAAACCAGAAGGAGTGAAAATGATTTAAATTCCCAGTGAAGGATTATGCAGTTATTTATGATCTTAGAATCCTACTTTATTAGCAAAAAACACAACATGTAAATTCTAGATTTTGTCGTTTTATCTAGAATTTGTCTCATGACCCAAGATTCCAGATTCCAGACTCGTGGTTTGCTCTCTCTCTGTCTCTCTCCCTCCCTGGTTCGCTCTCTCTCTCTGTCTCTCTCCCTCTCTCATTTTAAATTTTACAGGAATATCCAGTAACAATACGATAGAAAATCAAGTTTCCCCCAGCACTTTGGGAGGCTGAGGTGGGTGGATCACTTGAGGTCGGCAGTTCAAGACCAGCCTGGCCAACATGGTTCAACCCTGTCTCTGCTAAAAATACAAAAGTTAGTGGGGCTTGGTGGCGGGCACCTGTACTGCCAGCTACTCAAGAGGCCTAGGCACGAGAATTGCTTGAACCTGGGAGGCGGAGGTTGCAGTGAGCTGAGCTTGTGCCACGGAAATCTAGCTTGGGTGACAGAGTAAGAGTCTGTCTCAAGGAAAAAAAAAAAAAAAAAAGCAAACTAAATAACCTATAATAACAAATCAGAGGACTCAGGTTACCAAATTTTAAGGGGTTCTATAAGGTTACATAAAGTGTAGCATCCTCATCAGAGGGGATACAGAGAGCCACTGGGCAGAAAAGACTGTCTAAAGTACACCCATGGATGCACAGTCCCTTTACAGTTGACCCAGGCTGCCATGTGGTTTAAGGTGGAATAGAATTCTCAACAAATAACACAGGGCCATAGGGTTACACGTAGGAAAACATCAATCTAAACTTATCCTCACACTATAAAAACACTTCTTATTTTTTATTTTCCTGTTGTAAATTTTTTATGCTTTATTTTTAAAATTGGCAAATAAGAATTATATACAGTCGTCCTTTACTATTCCTGGGTGATTGGTTCCAGGATCCCCATTCAGAGACCAAAATCTGCAGATGCTCAAGCCTCTTGCGTGAAACAGCACAGTGAAGCTGGGCGTGGTGGCTCACCCCAGTAATCCCAGCACTCTGTGAGTCTGAGTTGGGTGGATCACTAGGTCAGGAGTTCGAGACCAGCCTGTCCAACATACTGAAACCTCATCTCTACTAAAAATACAAAAAAAAATTATCTGTGCATGGTGGCACATGCCTGTAATCCTTGCTACTGGGGAGGCTGAGGCAGAAGAATCGCTAGAACCTGGGAGGCGGAGGTTGCAGTGAGCTGAGATTGCGCTACTGCACTCCAGCCTGGGTGAGAGAGTGAGACTCTGTCTCAAAAAAAAAAAAAAAAAAAAAAAAAGCATACTAATTGCATATAACCCATGCACATCCTCCTGTATACATGAAATCATCTCTGGATTACTTATAATTCCTGACACAGCATACACACCCCACTCCATTTGTGTTCATTCAACATGGTTTTTTGATTTTGGAACTTCAGGGATTTTTTTTTCTCAAAATATTTTTGGTTTATAGTTGGTTCAATAAACACCTGTAAACCCCACAGGTCTGGAGGAGCGACTGTGTATTTATGGTATGAAAGATGATGTGTGGACATGTGTCCCCGTGGAGATGAGACTAACAAGGCCTATGACTCTACAGATGTTTCATCTTGGAATGGCTCTGTCAGCTTTCCAGGTCTGCAGAGAGTAAGAATATCACTTGTTCATCTGATTCACGATCCTTGAAACCTCCTATGAGCTGCATCTGTGGATGAAAATTGGAGTCCCAGAGACAAATCAGGCTCCACCTGCTTCCAGAAGCTCAGAGTCCAGGGGTGAGAACCCAGTGGAGGACAGATGGGGTTATATGGACATAGTAATGATAACACCGGTTTCTTTCAGCCAAAAGAGAGTCACATTACCTAATGGATGAGGGCAGACATGTTTATTTGAAGAAGAGAAAACTCCATTGAAATTATTTTTAAAAATTTATAAGTTTCACTGCTGACAGAAGGCTGAAAGATAGTCTGGGGGGAGGTGGAACAGCATGAGGGAAGGTGGAACAGCACCTGTCAAGTGCTGTGTTAAGAGGGAGCCTCTCATATGTTTGGAATTGTGAGTTCCTCAGTGTGACTGCAGCCTCCAGTAGGACTAGGAAGTAAGCCAGTAGGTTGGAGAGGTGGGCAGGGGTCAAGGGAAGTGGAGAATTGTGGGCTAAGCAAAGGAGTGTGTTTTCTTTCCAGCAGGCAGTGAGGACCTTAGACATTGGCAAGCAAGAGAGAGGCATGTTCAGATTCGTGGTGTGAGGAAGAGCGACGCCCTAAGATGCAGACTCGCGCCTTCAGATTCCTGCTGCTGGTACATTGGAACCGGCAACCTGGGTTTGAGACAGGGCTGTTGTCTCCCTGGAGGACCCCCTCAAGGCCTGTCTGTGGTGCTCATGGGCAGGAGACAATGATCTGGGCTCAGCTTGTGGAAGCTCCGTGTACACGCTGGTATCTGTTGGGGGTCTCTTGGGCCTCTGAGAAGGGCGAGTGATTTTTCTCTGAGTGAAAACGCGGTGATCCAACTGTGCGTATGTCACCTCCTGAGGATCTGGTCCATCAGAGTCCTGCAGAGACGGAAATGTTGAGTGAGGGAGGGGCTCACATTCTTCAGGACTAGTAGGGAATAAGACTATATCCATGAGGCTGGGGCGAGGAGGACCTACCTCCCTGTTCACTGTTCTGTCTCCCACAGGCTCTTGGTCCATTACAGCAGCATCTGTAGGAGACGGAAGTCATCAAAACAGCTGGGAGGACACTTCTGGGTCCTCATTTCATGAGCAGAGCCCAACACACAGGGGGAGGCCGTAGCTGCCTGAGGTCCCTCAGCTGCCAACAGCCAGACTCAGACATTCTGTCTCTCTGAGCTGAAGGACCCATCCCATGAAGAACTACCAGTTCCCATCCCAGTGATTCTGCCTCCCACTTTCTCTCTGTCATGGAACCTTCTCCTGGATGTCGGTGGCTGCAGGGACATGAGGATACAGTTCAGAATCTGGCAATGGTCTGTGAGCTGAAGGCAGGGGCAGGGTGTCTGGTGCTCTCTCTAGAAATCCCTGCCTCTGTGGCTCCTGCCTTGGGCCAGAGACCATCCTGCCGGTGAGGAACACACACCTGCG
>NW_012105697.1:512800-542686 GCF_000951045.1 Mandrillus leucophaeus | reverse complement strand
AACCATAGAATGTGCTGAGGATACCACTGCTTTAGTTTAGATGTTTGACCCCTTGAAACCTCACATTGAAATTTAACCCCCAGTGTGGGAGGTTGGGCCTCTTGGGAGGTGTTGGGGTCATGGAGGTGGATCCATTGTGAATAGATTAATGCTGTCCCAAGGAGACAGGGTTAGCAAGTTCTCCCTCTATTAGTTCCTGGCGAACTGGTTGTTAAAAAGAGCTTGGAAACTCCATCGCTCCCTCTTCCCCTTGCTCCCTCTCTTGCTGTGTGATCTCTGTGGTCTCTGCACACACAGACCCTCTTTCCTTTCTGCCAGAGTGGGAGCAGCCTGAGGCCATCACAAGAAATAGATGCTGGTTCCATGCTTCTAGTACAGCCTGCAAAACTGTGAGGCAAATAAATTGCTTATCTTCAGAAGTTACCCAGGCTCAAGTGTTCTTTTATAGCCACAAAAATGGACTAAGACAGCAACGTCCTGAGATCAGGAGAAACGTCCCAGAACAGCTGGACTGTCTTCCTGTTCTTCCCAGAGGAGGACGCCATGCAGTGCTTTAGCTCAGTGCTTCCTGTGGCTCCAGGGTACCAAACCCAGGCCGGGCTGCTTTCTGGGTTCCCCCAGCTGTAGTGCAAATGGGGTGATTCCATATGTCTCGATCAGCTTTTCTGAGCCTTGGAGGACTGGCTCACATTGAAATATAGGCTTCTGTTGTCACTTGCTGGTTATCTGTTAGCAATGAACCTGCCTATGTCATGTATTCCCTGTGTGTTCTGTCTCCCTGGAGTGACGGTGAGGGATAGAAATTGGCATAGCCCCAGGTGCACTACAGGAGGTGTTTATAGTCTTCTCTGGGAAGACTGGACTGGGATTGATGCACAGTGAATGTGCTTTATAATTTCTACAGCCACAACCCTCTTGACTCAAAAAAATTACATTCTCCAAGAAAAGAAATAAAGAGTGAAATCAAGATCAAAAAAGGTGAAGTAAACCCGACTTAAATCAAACAGCCATGAAATAATGATGCAGCCCAGGAACAATGTGCTACTTTTTGTGATCTCCTGAGACATTATTAAGCTGTTGTTCTACCTGAGAGTCCGGGGGAAGCACAACCACCTCCATCATCTATTGTTTCAATACAGCCTGTTCTTCTGTGAGTTAGTACGAAATGTGACCAGGAGATAGTGCTGGCGCTGGTCTCTGAGTCCAAGATCTGAGCTCACTCCAAAGAGTATTAGTTTTTACCTTCCCATGATCTATCTGAATCTCCACAGGTGATTGGAAGTAGGAGTCAGGTAGGGGATTTGGGTGAGAGGACAAGTTTTATACCATGAGCAGAGCACATTCTCTATTCCAGGGCCCGTGCTGGTGGGTTCAAGGGGCTTCCACATTTTCCGTATGATCTCAAGCTCACAGAAAGCCAACTAAGGAAGAGGTTTTAGCCTGATTGTTTAATGGATAAGATAAAGGGTCAAAGAATTAAAGACAGAGAAGTAGAAAAACGAGGTTGGTATTCAGGTGCCTTTGTAATTTGTGTGTTATATCATACTTATGTGTTTTTTATTTTTATTTTTTGAGAGAGTCCCCCTGTGTCGCCCAGGCTGGAGTGCAGTGGCGCCATCTCAGCTCACTGAAACCTCTGCCTCCAGGGTTGAAGCCATTCTCCTGCTTCAGCCTCCCTAGTAACTGCGATTACAGGCATGTGCCAATGCACCGGGCTAATTTTTGTATTTTTAGCACACACAGGGTTTCACCATGTTGGCCAGGCTGGTCTCAAACTCCTACCCTCAAGGGATGCACCCGCTTTGGCATCCAAAAGTGTTGGGTTACAGGCGTGAGCCCCCATGCACAGTCTCACATATTATGTTATTATACTAGGTCCTTTCATTTGCACCACCCATCATGTGTCCATTGCTCCTCTGCCGGGTGTTGATTTAGATGTAGAAAAAAAGTACATCTCAGAAAGAAATTAATGAAACAAGGATTAAACTACTAGGAAAAATCAAACCCAGCAAGACCTCCCTGCAAATGATTCTACCTCACAAACATATCTTATACCCATCTTTCATTCATTTAGTGTGTAAATCAACTCTACATTTCACCAGTGGGGCAGGAATTGCCTTTTCGACAATCTCCTAGATTCCAGTTATGCACTGGGGCCTCCCTTATTTTCACGTCAGTCACTGTTAATCACTTAGGGATTCCTAGTTAGCCCTGAGTTGAATCCAAGGGCTGAGAGTGTAAAACACACACTCCTTGTTCCTTCTTAGTTTCCTGTGTGCCCAGTGTGTTCTCCATCTCTCTACAGTGGTCTTGTAATTCTCCCCATCTCATTCCCAGCGTTTCGGGCAGAGCCTCTTCCTTGAACTTAAGAATCTTTCCACCTTTGTGCCTTCACAGCTGAGAGCTCAGTGTGGAAAATCCTTCTGCCAATCTTCCTCAGTGAGACCTTCTCTGTCACCTGAAATTATACACTCAGCATTATCTATTATTTATTTTAAATCCTGGCTTGGCACAGTGGCTCACGCCTATAATCCTTGCACTTAGGGAGGCCAAGGCGGTCAGATTACTTGAGATTGGGAGTTTGAGACAGCCTGCACAACACGGTGAAACCTCATCTCTACTAAAAAATATACCAAAAAATTTTAGCTGAGTGTGGTGGTGCATGGCTGTAATCCCAGCTACTCGGTAGGCTGAGGCAGAAGAATTGCATGAACCCAGGAGGCAGAGGGTGCAGTGAGTTGAGATTGTGCCACTGCACTCCAGCCTGTGGGACAGAGTAAGACTCTACCTCAAAACAAAACAAAAACCAAAAAAACAGATTTGGTGCACAGATGCTTCCCAGTGGATCATTCATTTATTGATCCACTTGTGCATTCATTTTCTGCCCTCATTTTTAACCATCTGCAATATCAGTGTCCCAAGAACAGAGGCCGAATGCACCCTGTTAACCATTTGTGGAAGGCAGGAGAATGCTGCCCCACCCCAAAATGTCACTGTCCTAGCCACCATAGCTTGTGAATATATTATTTTACATGAAAGGAGGAATGAAGATTGCAGATGGAATTACGGTTGCTAATCAGCTGAACTGAACAGGAGGGTATCCTAGATGATTTTAGGGAGATTATGATGGATTATCTTGGTGACCCCAGTAGAATCCCAAAGTCCTTAAAGATGAGGAAAAAGGCAGAGTAGCATTCAGAGAAAGAGGTGTGGGTGAAGAATAACAGTTTGAATGATGCCATGTGAGACATGACCAGCCTTTATGGGCTTTGAGGAAGGAGGAAGGGGACTAGGGGCCAAAGAACATGGGAGTCTCTAGGAACTGGGAAATGTAAGGAGCAGATTCTTGCTTGGAACCTTAAAAAGAAGTTCAGCCTTCCTGTGTCTTTGATATCAGCCCAGTGAGATGCATTTCATACTTCTGAGTTACAGCACTGTGAGATAATTAAGAAAAACATGCTTTCATCCACAAAGCTTGTGGAAATTTGTTATGGCAACAATAGGAAAAGATTCCACACTGCACAGCCAGAGCATGGGGCATTGGCTGAACAAGTAAGTGTCATGTGCATAAATGAACTAAATTCTCTGTTACTACAAGTTTCTTGCTCTGCTGAGTCAACCAGGGTTGCGTCATGAGAGACAGGAGCTCATTCCTTGGCAAGTAGAACTTTTCTAAAAACATCCCACCCTCATCAGATGTTCTTTTCACTTCCCTTTCTCAAGCCCCCAGGCATTTATCCTGCAGTTAGGAATGCAGGCAGAAAAAATACTGCTTTTTTTTTTTTTTTTTTTTTTCTGAGAAGGGTGTCAGATTTGCACTCATCCTTCTAGCTTGGAGGTCTCAGGTGCAGAAAATTAGAGATTAAGAGATTTCACTGATTGTGTTGGCCCCAGATCCCTTGTGCTGTTGGAGTGTCTGGAGTTCAGAGACAGCAGAAGACAGGCCCACAATCCCAGAAGGAGCTGAGCTAACGCTTGAATCCAAGGCTTCCACCTCTCCAGGTTTCCAAAAGCAGAGACAAGAGGGGTTCTTTACTCACCAGTGTTGGAGCTTGGTTCTGTGGGTGAAGACCAAGTACTTGAAGAGTTTCCTAGAACACAGGACAGGAGAGAGGTGTGGAAATGAAGATGCCTGTCTTCTACTCAATGGAAACCTTTAAGGTTGGTTCATGCCCAAACATTCTGTTATCTAATGTTGGGCCCTGGAAGTCCTGGTGTACCCTTCTCCATAATCATTGTATGTGATGCTCACTGTCTTGAGACTTCAAGGTATGAGGAGAAAACAGGAGCATCACACTACCTGACTTAAAAATATGTTACAGAGCTGTAGTAAGCAAAACAGCATGACATTGGCGTAAAGAAAGACCCATAGAACAAAGGAGCAAAATGAAGAACACAGATGTAATCCACCCATTTATATCCAATGGAGTTTGACAAAGGCTCTAAAGGTCTAAAATCAGGAAGGGACTGTCATTTCAATAAATGGTGCAGGGAAAACTGTACATCTACATGCAGAGGGATGAAACTGCACCTCTAACTCTCACTATACACAAAAATCAAATGAAAATGAATTAAAGACTTAAGGCCTAAACCCATCAAACGTTTAAAAGGAAACATTGGGGAAATGCTCCAGGACATTTGTCTGAGGAAAGACATTTTGTTTAAAACCTCAAAAACACAAACAATCAAAACAAAAATAGACGATTGGGATTACATCAAACTAAGCAGCTTCTGCACCGCAAAGGAGGCAACAAACAAAGTGAAGAGACAACCCACAGAATATTTGCAAAGTATGCACTTGGAGGGGATTAACAACTAGAATATATAAGAAGCTCAAACACCTCAATAAAACAAATAATTTAATTATAAAATTAATAAAAGATCTGAACAGACATTTCTCAACGAACAAAACATGCAAATGGACATTGTATATATGAAAAAATGCTCAGTATCAACTAATCAGAGAAATGCAAACTGAATTCACAGTGAGCTATCATCTCACCCCATTACAATGGCTTTTTATCAGAAAGACAGACAAAACAAATGCTGGTAAGGTGGTAGAGAAAGGAGAGCAGCAAGAATGTTTTCATCCAAGAAGCTTCTGGAAATTTGTTATGGCAACAATAGGAAAAGATTCCACACTGCACAGCCAGAGCATGGGGTATTGGCTGAACGAGTCAGTGAGTGGAAGTGTCGTGTGCATACATGAACTAAATTCTCTCTGACTGCAAGTCTCTTGCTCTGCTGTGTCAACCAGGGTTTCATCTGGTACACTGTTGATATGAATGTAAATTAGTACAACCATTACAGAGGAGAAGAGTATGGAAGTTCCTCAAAAAATAAAATGAGGTTGGGCACCGTAGTTCATGCCTGTAATCCCAGCACATTGGGAGGCCAAGGTGGGTAGATCACTTGAGGTCAGGAGTTGAAGAGCAGCCTGGCCAATATAGAGAAACCCCGTCTCTACTAAAAATATTAGCTGAGTGTGGTGGTGGGAGCCAGTAATCTCAGCTACTCGGGAGGCTGAGGCTGGGGAATCTTTTGAATCCTGGAGGTACAAGTTGCAGTGAGCCCAGATGGCGCCACGGCACACCAGCCTGGGCAACAAGAATGAAACTCTGCCCAAAAAAACCAAAAATCATAAAACCAAACGTAAAAAGTCAACTTGCACAGGATCTAGCAATTCCACGACTGGGTGTAAACCAAAAGGAAAGGACTTCAGTGTATTGAAGTGATAGCTGCACTCCCATGACTGTTCTAGCACAGTTCACAGTAGCCAAGATGTGGAGTCAACCTACCTGCCCCTCAGTGGGTGAATGGATAGAGAGAATGTAGTACATACACACACTGGAGACTACTCATCCATAGAAACAATAACATTCTGACATTTGCAGCCACATGGATGGAACTGGAGGTCATTACAAGTATTTCCATTTCTTACTCATATGCAGGAGCTAAAAGGTGGATCTCATGAAAGTAGAGAGTAGAATGGTGGCTACCAGAGGCCAGGAAGGGAAGGGTGGAGGGTAAAAAAAAAAAAAAGAGTACTAATTAATTAATTAATTAATTTTGAGAGAGTGTCTCTGTCTGTCTCCCAGGCTGCAGTGCCGTGGCGTGATCTTGGCTCACTGCAACCTGTGCCTCCTGCAACTAACTGCCTCTCCTGCCTAACCCTTCCAAGTAGCTGGGACTACAGGCATGTGCCACCATGCTCGGCTAATTATTATTATTATTTTGTATTTTTAGTACAGATGGATTTTCCCCACATTGGCCAGGGTGGTCTTGAGTCCCTGATCTCAAATGATCCACCTGCCTTGGCCTCTCAAAGTGTTGGGATTACAACCGTGAGCCACTGTGCCCAGCCTATAAATGTATTTATGAACAGTAGACTTCACACTTAAAAATGGTAAAGGTGGTAAATTATATAGGTATATTTCACCTCAATAAATACTTTTCCAAATGAAAAGAAAAGGGTGTAGGGGTTGCTGGTGATGACATCTCTCTGTGGGTGAGAGGCCGGGATGGGCTTCTGGGAAATAAGTAAGGTTGAGGGGCTGAGGGAACCTCAGATCTCCCCAAACTGAGCCCAGTCTCCCCACCTCTGGGTCTGTCCTGACAGCTTTCTCCATCTGCCTGGGTGCCGACAGCCCTGAACGCGGGCCTCCATGTGGGCTGTGAAGGAGGGTTTGGAGGTGCCCTGTCTGCCATCCTGTGCCCTGACCCCACCCTCACACCCAGGCTTTGTCTTCTCTCTGCATCTGTCCACGCTTCTCTCCATCATCAAAAGGAAGTTCCTCAGCTATGGTTCTAGGATTACAAGACGTGGGACAGGCATGGGCTTTCCTCACCTGTGACAGAAATGGGCAGTGGGTCACTCGGGTGTGACCACACATAGGGCAGGGCACGGAAAGAGCCGAAGCATCTGTAGTTCCCTCCGTGGGTGGCAGGGCCCAGAGGAAAGTCAGCCTTGAATGTTCCACTGACCCTCGGCACTGCAGGGAGCCTAAGTCCATGGGCCTCCCCATCCCTGGATAGATGGTAAATGTCAAACGAGCTCTGGGAGCTGCAGGACAAGGTCACGTTCTCTCCTGCCTGCACCATGGGGCCTGGCTGGGCTGAGAGACAAGGTTTCCCATATAGACCTGGAAGGAGAAGAGGCAGTTTCCTCAGGGAGGTTCTTCCTTGTCACAGCTCCCCTCACACCTGAGCTGAGAACTCCCTGCCCTGCTCTACGGCCTAATGCTCTCTGTCACCCTCCACCCCGTCTCTCTTCATGTCTGTCTCCTCCTTCCACCTTCTCTGTCTCTGACCTCACTTCCCCATCCCTATCTATGTTTTCTTTTTTGTACCATTTTATTATTTCTGACCTTTCTGACCCTACTTGGATTGGTTGACTTGATCTTCCTCTTTCTTTAACTCTGAGTCTCTCATTTTCTGTCTTATTCATAACTTTCTGCATATTTCTATCTATTATCTATTGATCGATCTATCAATTATCTATGTATGTATGTATCTATCATCTATCATCATCTGTGTATCTATGACCTCTCTCTCTGTTATCTATCATCTATCAATCAATGTATGTATGTATCTATCCATCTATCTATCATCACGTGTCTGTCTTTCTGTCTCTCTATGTCTATTTATGTATCATCTGTCTATCTATCTACTTCTCTATCTATATCATCTATCAGTCATTCATCATCTATTTATCTATCACCTATCTCTCTGTTATCTATCATCTATCTCTTATCTTTCATCCACTTATATCTATCTATCGTCTGTCTTTCTCCTTCTCCTTTTCTCTGCCTCTCAGTCTCTCTAGTTCTCTTTTGGCATCTCTGCAATCCATCTCCACATCTTTATCTTTGCCTGTTTTCGTGCCCCTCCCTCAGGGCTCTGATTTTAGGGCATTTCTCTGCTCCCTTCCATCATATGCTCACTGCTCTGCCCTCTTTTTCTATCACTTTACATGTCTGTGAGTCTCTCAGTTCCCTTCTTCTGGCTTATTTTGTGTGTGTGTTCATGTCTTCGCTTTTTGGTTTCCCTGATTTCACTCCGTGTCTCTCTGTGGGCTTTTGTTCTCAGTAATCCTATAACATGTGGTGTTATTTGAATATGAGCCTCAGAATCCAGTCTGGGGACTCCAGGAGCTCACAGCATACAGGGGTTGGTGTTCTGCTCCCTCACCTGGGGCCATGGTGTCCTGGGACGATGACAGCTCCACTGCATGGAAGGCAGAGGTTTAAGAAAAAACATGGCATCTGGAGGTGCCACAAGCCTGGGGCCACAAGGCCCAACTTAGGCCAGATAGACGTGTCTCTTTGGGTTCTCCTGGCAGAGAACACATTGTGGAGGTAAAACAGAATGGAACCTTCTACCCTGTGCCTGGTCTCTGAACAAAGTCAGCATGGAAGGACATCTCTCTCTGGGACATGTCTGTCTCTCTGTGTGTCTTCTTTACCTCTTTATCTCTTTTCCTGACACGCTGTATGGTCCCTGTGTCTGGCTTCTACGTTATGATGTGCGGTCTGTACTTGTGTCTCCTGTTTCTCTATCTCTGTTGGTACAGACCTCATGAAGTCACTTTCTCTCCATGAGAATCCCACACTCATCTTCCTCATGACCACCTGGGGCTTCCAGTCCTAGATCATTCACTCCCTGTCCCTGCAAGGGTGAGAGGCAGGTCTGGATTCTCTCACCTATGATCACGATGTCCAGAGGATCACTGGGAGCTGACCACTTATAGGGGGAGTGAGCGACAGAACCAAAACATCTGTAGGTCCCTGCAAGGGCAGGCATCATGGGACCCACGGAATAGTTGGCCTGGGAACCCCCATCATGGAGCTGTCCAATGAGGTGCAAGGGGTCCTCAGTGATCCCCTCTCTGTGCAGAAGGAAATGCTCAAACCTCATATCTGACCAACATTGCAGGACAACCGTCTCTCCTGATTTCACCAGGGGACCTGGGTGGGCCAGGAGGGAAGGTTTTCTGTAGACTCCTAAGAAGAGAGGTTGTGAGTTCAGATGGTGTCTCCCTTTCTCATCCCATTCATGGGACCTGGAATAAGTGAGGCTTCCCCTCCATGGTGTCCATCTCTCTCCTCCCTGTCTGTGTCTCCATGTTTTTTTCTGTACCCATAACCCCTGGTGCAGGTCCCTCCATCTGTCTCCCTCCCTCTTCCCTGTCTCTCTGTCTCTAGGACCCCTGATTCCCTTCCCACTGGGCTCAGTGTCATCTCTTAGGCTGTTGTATCTGTTTCCCACTAATCTCTTTGCTGGTGTTTATGTGGGGCTGGAAGAGGAACCATGACAGGCTGCACGTCCAGGCTCTCAGCAGCTTGAATCAATCTCTTTTGGACAAATTGGAATGGCTGGCAGGAGGTGTGAACTCATCAGTAAGGCAGGCATCAATGTCCCTGTTCCTGATGGGGGTTGGGAGCCTCTCCTGCCATGTCTGTGCCTTTTCCATGGTCCCAGCTGCCATAGGGTGGCCCCTGGTGCTGGTTCCAGGAGAATCAACCCCTCCCTGTGTGGATCGAGCCTGGTGGTAGCAACAGTATTCCGCCTGTGCTGAAATCAGTGTAGCCAACCTTCTTGTTTGGTTTCTTAACTTGTCCTTGACTTGGGTTCCTGTGTTTGTTTCCTGTTGCTGCTGTAGAAAATTATCACAAACAAGGTAGCAGGAGAGAATACAATAACCCCTTCCACTTATGGAGAACAGAAATCTGACCCAGTTCTCTCTGGGCTAAAATCAAGGCATCTGCAGGGCTGTGCTTCCACTGGAGACTCAGGGGGAATCAGTTCCCTTGACTTCTCCAGCCCTTAGAGGCCACCTGCCTTCGTGGCTCGTGGCCTTCCTTCACCTTCAAAGCCTGTAGTGAGTCTCCCTCCCACTATGCTGCTCTAATCCCCACTCTCCTCATCCTCCTCCTCTCATGTAGTCCCTTGTGACTACACTGAGCCCAGCGGGACAGTCCAGGTCGTCTCCCCATCTCAAGGTCAACTCATCAACAACCTGAGCTCCATCTTCCCCTTCAGTCCTCTGCCCTATAACATAAACAGTCATAGGGTCCACGGATTATCATGTAGCCATAACTAGGGACAATTATTCTTCCCATCACAGTACCTATTTTTCTGTACTGAATCCCCCTTTACCCCAAATACAGTCAGGTCCTGGGTGATGGGACCCTGGTGGACACCCCCAGCAGAAGCTCGGGGATTCAGGAGGTGGGACAAGGAGAAGCCCAGACAGGAGCCCTCTGACCTGTGACCGTGATCACCAGGGGGTTGCTGGGAGCCGACCACTCAGTGGGGGAGTTCAGGTGTGAACCCCGACATCTGTAGGTCCCTGCGTGTGCCGAGGTCACAGGGCCCAGGAGGATGTCCTTCCAGAATCTTCTGTTGTAGAGCTCAGGGGTAGGCACCCCATCTTCCTTGTACAGACTGAAGATGGTAAACCCAAGATGAGAGTGACACTGAAGACTCACGTGTTCTCCTTGAGGCACCACAGCGCTGGGCCAGGCAGAGAGGAAGGGCTTGTCCTGACCATCTGGGGGAGAAGGAGGCACAGCCTTTAGAGAGGAGGATGTGAAGCAGCCCCTCCCTCCCTGTGCTCAGAAGATTCTCCCCACTTTCCACATTTCTAAGGCTCCTACCACACCTGAGTGCCCAGGGCTACAGGAAGAACCCATCCCTCATAGACATGGCGTCTCCCTATAAGAAAAGTGTCAGCTGAGAACTTTGAGCAAGTGCTAAATAGGCGACTCTTACTAGATTTCAATACTGCAAGATTACTCACATAAAACAACACAAAGTAGACACAGGATGGAGGGCATGACCTTTGTGAATGGAATATCAGCTAATGCATGAACCATAATAAACAACTGAGCCCTCATTAGAAGATCTGAAATGTCAGGGTCATGACTGTGGTTCCCCACCCCGCTTCTGATAGAATGACAGCGGCAACACTGCAGCCCCGACCATCATGGAAACGCTGGAGGGTGTGAGTTACGCTGTTGTCCTCAGAGCCCTGCTGTTCTTGCACTGCTTCCCTCCCTTCCTTTGCCGGTGACACCACTTCTTCCCCGCACACCGCTGCTTTGAGCACTCTAGTCTCCCCCAGGGTCCCCAAGGACTCAGCCAAGGGAAAGAAAGAACAGGGAGGGCTAGGACAGAACTGTGGGCCAAGCTTCCCATGGCTTCCTTTTCCTAGTTCATGAGAGATTCCCACATGGCTTCCCATCGTCATCCCATCAGTCAACCCCTTGTGCTGCCTGCCTCGTGTTTCAAGAAAATCATCTTATGTGGGGAGATGACAACCTAAGGTTTGGGGAAGGACTCACCCACATGTGGCCAGGCCCTCTGCAGCAAGAAGAACCCTATAAAGAAAGATCATGATGGATGATCCATCTGTACATCACCTCCAGGCCCATATCTCCTCTCCAGACCCATATCTCCACTCCAGGCCCATATCTACAGTTCCAGGCTCATATCTCCACTCCAGGCCCATATCTACAGTTCCAGGCCTGTATCTCCATTCCAGGCCCATATTTGCACTCCAAGCCAATATCTCCACTCCAGGCCCATATCTCCACCTCCAGGCCCATATCTCTATCTCCAGGCCCATATCTCCATTCCAAGCCCATATCTAAAGCTCCAGGCCCATGTCTCCACTCCAGGCCTATATCTCCACTCCAGGCCCATATCTCCACTCCAGGCTCATATCTCCACCTCAGGCCCATATCTTTACCTCCAGGCCCAGATATCCACCCCAGTGCTCCCTCCCTTGATTCCCTTCCGGGACTCACCAACACACGCTATGCTGACGACCATGAGCGACATGGTGCTGCTGGTGCAGACAGGCGGCCGCGCCCCAGCTCAGCTCAGCAGCACACAGGATGTTGTGAGGGGCTCATGCAGTTTACATGCTGACCACATCATGAGAGGATGACGTACGCAGGCTCTTTCTGCCTTGCATGAGGCCCAGTGGGTGTTTGCTCAAGAGTGGAACATGGCTTCCTGGAAATTGTTCCGACTAGCATTGACACCTTGCATCCTTCACTATTACCAACTCAAAACATGTCTCAGATCCAATCTCTCATACAGGAGATGATTGAATTTTGTGCTGACATGAAAGACTTTTGACGTATTTTTGTTGTTTTCTTCTGAGATTCAAACTCTTCTCCATGTGCTATTTTTGCCCATTCAATATGATGTTGGCTATGGATTTGTCATAGATGGCCCTTAATATTCATTTGGAAACAAGTTGTTAAATCTCCATGTTTTTCTGTAGTTTTAAGAGATGATCTTGGTATTTTTTTCCATTTTTATTATGTGCCTTGTTATGATTTTGATTCTTTGAATTTATTGAGACTTGCTTTGTGGCCAATCTTAGAATATGATATTTTTTGTGTGTGTGCAGATAAGAAGAATCTATATTCTGCAGTTGTTGGGTGGAATACTCTGTAGATGTCTCTTAGGTTCAATTGGTCAAGTGTTGTCTTTAAGACCAGAATTTCTTTGTTAGTTTTCTGTTTTAGTGATCCATCTGATGTTGTCAGTGGGATGTTGAAGTCCCTTACTATTATTATGTGGCTGTCTAACTCTTTTCATAGGTGAAGAATAACTTGTTCTATGAATCTGTGTGCTTCAAAGTTGGGTACATATATATTTAGAATAGTTAAGTCTTCTTGTCAAATTGAACCCTGTATCATTTTGTAATGCCCTCTTTTGTCCTTCCTGATTGCTGTTGATTTAAAGTGTGTTTCATGTGATATAAGGATAGGAATGCCTTCTCTTTTTTTTGTTTCCTGGTTGCCTAGTAAATATTTCTCCATCCTTCTACTTTGAGCCGCCTGTGGGTGTCATTTCATGTGAGATGGGTCTCTTGAAGACAGCAGGCAGTTGGCTCTTGGCTTTTTATCCATGTTGCCACTCTGCCTTTTACGTGGGGAATTTAGGCCATTTACATTCAGGGTTCATATTGATATATGAAATTTTGGTCCTGTCATTATGTTGTTGGCTGTTTTATAGACTTGATAGTGTAATTGCTTTGTATTATTTGTGAGCTATGGCTTGAGTGTGTTTTTGTGGTAGCAGGTTTTTATCTTCTGTTTCCTATTGAGCACTTCACTAAGGATCTCTTGTAATGGTGGTCATGGTGGTCTAGTGCTAACAAATTCTTTTAGTGCTTCCTTGTCAGAGAAAGATTTTATTTCTCTTTTGCTTATGAACCTTAGTTTGATGGGATATGATATTCTTGGTTGGATTTTCTTTTCTTTAATAATGCTGAAACAGGCTCCTAATCTCTTTGGCTTATAGATTTCCACTGAGAGTTCTGCGGTTAGCCTGATTGGGTTCCTTCTGTAGGTGACCTGCTCCTTCTCTCTAGCTGCCTTTAAGATTTTTTTCTGTTGCGTTGACCTTGGAGGATCTGATAACTGTGTGTATTGGGGATGGTCACCTTGTGTTATATCCCACATGGGTTTTCTGCATTTTTTTCTTTGAATTTGTATGTCTTCCTCTCTAGCAAGATTGGGAAAATTTTCATGGACTATGTCCTCAAATATGTTTTCTACGTTGCTTTCTCCTTCTCTTTCTCTTTCACGAATTCCAATGAGCCATATATTTTGTCTCTCTACATAATCCTATATTTCTCAGAGATTTCATTCATTTTTAAAAAATCTTTTAAAAAATTTTTGTCTGACTGGGTTGATTCAAAGATCTATTTTTCAAGCTCTGAGATTATTTCCCTAGCTTGATCTCTTCTGCTTTTGTTGCTTCTGATTGTATTGTGAAATTCTTGAAGTGAAGTCTCCAGTTTCAGGAGTTCAGTTTGGTTCTTTCTTAAAATGGATATTTCTTGTGTCAGCGCCTAGATCATTTTGCTGGATTCTTTGGATTGGTCTTCATCTTTCTCCAAGATCTTGGTGGGTTTCCTTAGTATCCAGATTCTGAATTCTGTGTCTGTCATTTCAGTCATCTTAGTACGGCTAACAATTGGATTTCTGGGGAACTATCGAGTTGCCAGAGTTCTTGTATTGATTCTTTTTCATGTGTGAGGGCTGGTGTTCCTTTAACTATGATGTAAGTTAAGCATAGTCAGTTGTCTTTATTTCTGGGTATTTTGAGAGGACTGGGACTCGTATAGAACCTTTATTTGTGGCTGAGTCTTTGCCTTAGTTTTCACAGGTGCTGTATACTGGAAAAATATTTTGGTGTTGTGTTTTGGTCTGTGATTCAGTAGGTGGTGCTTAAGAATGTTGGCTGGCAGATAGTTTGTTACTCAGCCACATGGCTCCTTCGTATTTTTGTGCAGCTCTCCCCAGCACTCTGTGGTGAGGGCAGAGAAATGACCCCCTCACCTACTCCACTCCTGAGCCTTTGAGGAGCCCCCTTTAATGACCAGCTCCATGACTGTATTTCCTTTGTTAGGTGTTCTAGTCAAAGGTGTGGATGTGATGTCAAAATCACCTCACACCACAAGACGCCCAGCTAATTTTTGAATTTTTAGTAGAGACAGAGTTTTGCCATATTGGACAGGCTGGTCTCGAAGTCCTGACCTCAAGTGATCCACCTGCCTCGGCCTCCCAAAGTGCTGGGATTACAGGTGTGAGCCCCTGCACCCTGCCAGGGGTTCTTGAGTTGACACATCAATCATCCACTTGGACTGGTGATTGGTAATTCTGATATTGGTCCTTTTCCTAGGGTGGAATTCTCATCCTCCTTCCACGGCCCTGACTTCAAACTGTAGGGAGCAATGAGTTGGATTATTGCTCTGATTTTGAAGGGGAAGCTGATTTGTATTTAAATATTCATTTTTTAATTTTTTAAAATTTCTTTGACCAATTAAAAAATTTGTTTTCAACTAAGTTTATATGAGAAACTAACTCATATAAAACTCAGAGATGGTCTTCTCCTGAGATATCCGTTTTATATTTTTATGATTGCCTTTTAAAGTATATTGAATGGTTGTAATTCCAGGGACATGTCTTTCAGAACAGTATTTATTCTTATCTATGTGTTTTGGAGAGTGCACTAAGGGACATTGAAGTTTATTTCCTGAAAAGAGTTTAATTTTAAAATGTATTTTATTTAATAACTCAATGATTTGGAATGTCTAGGTATTTCAGAGATTGTTTTAGACAATTGGTTTTCTTGTGATATGTGATCACTTCATCTAAGCTGAATAATGTCTTCATAATGTCCACTTAGAATCTTTTGAATTCTGTAGGATCTGTACTGATGTCATTGTTTCCTTTCTGATATTGGTAACTTTCCTGGGGTAGGATTCTTATCTCCCCCTGAGGTTCTGCCTCTAAAATTCAGGGAACAATGAGTCGGATTAGTACTTTGATTTCAAAGGGAAAACTGATCATCTACCATTTTTTGTTTGTGTAAATGGACATATTAACATCCCTTGCCTGAACCTTAGTTTCCTTGTTTGGAGCATTTTACTATAAATCTCACTTCTCAGAGTGATTGTGGGGCTTGATGTGGCTGGGGTATGGGATGAGCTCAAATATAATTTAGTTCCAGATCAGGTTAAGGCATGAAGGGGTTGGGACTTGTTAGAAACCTGTTGTTGGACTCCACAGTAAGGGTAGACATTTGAGGCACTCAATCGAAAACCTCAGTTGTTCCTAGCACTGAGAAATTTGATAGAAAGTTTCTAAAACATTATTCGTGGTCTTATGCACAAAAAGTAAAGTGATAGCACCGGAAATAGACAGGGAATCATAAGAAAAAAGAGAGAGCAAAGCTCAGTGGTCACCAGTGCCTGGGACTATCAAGGGGTTATTAAGGAGGAAGTTTCCACTTCTGTGTGGAACAGAAGAGGCTCCCTAGGGTCTTCACAGACAGGGAGTGAGTCAAGACTCAGTGAGGCTGGAAGCTCTGGTTCTCCCTTTTTTTTTTTTTTTTTTTTTTGAGACAGAGTCTTGCTCTGTCCCCCAGGCTAGAGTGCAATGGTGTGATCTTGGCTCACTGCAACCTCTGCCTTCTGGGTTCAAGCAATTTTCCTGCCTCAGCCTCCCAAGTAGCTGGGACTACAAGTGCCCACCACCATGCTCAGCTAATTTTTATAATTTTAGTAGAGATGGGGTTTCACCTTGTTTTCCAGGCTCATCTTGAACTCCTGACCTCAGGTGATCCACCTGCCTTAGCCTCCCAGAGTGCTGGGATTGCAGGCATGAGCCACCATGCCCGGCCCCTTCTCTGAGATTTTACAGATGGGCTCTGGGACTTCTCAGCTCACTGACTGGAGCCCCTGGTCAGCACTGAGCCACCTCCTCCGTGTGTGTGAAACAGTTTCATTGCAGTATTGTGTGAGGCTCCCATTGGACCTATCATTGCCCCACACAACTGTGGGCAGACACTGAGTTTGGGAAACTGGATGCCATGTGGAAGTAGATGATGGGTTAGGCCTCCCTTTTCAGCTCTCAACTCCAAAGAAAGCCATGAGAGAAACCTTAGGTGGAAGACAAAGTGTGAGAGGTGAGCAGTCCAACAAAAAGGACCAAGAAGTATATTTTTTATTTTTATTTTTTGAGATGGAGTCTCGTTCTGTTGCCCAGGCTGGAGTGTGGTGGCCCGATCTCGGCTCACTGCAGCCTCCACCTCCTGGGTTCAAGCGATTCTCCTGCCATCGCTTCCCGAGTAACTAGGATTACAGGCATGCCCCACCATGCCCAGCTGATTTTTTAAATTTTTAGTAGAGATGGGGTTTCCCTATATTGACCAGGTTGGCCTAGAACTCCTGACCTCAGGTGATCTGCCCACCTCAGCCTCCCAAAGTACTGGTATTACAGGCATGAGCCACTGTGCCTGGCCTCAGACTCATGTTTCAAAGTCCCAAATACACATTTGCCCACCTATTCCAATTATTTAATCCAGATCTATGCTCAGAATTGAAGAGATGGAGAATCAATAGTTCACTTCAGGGAATGTGGCAGTTGGAAACAAAGAAAAATGCATTACATGACAGTGGACCAGAGCACGTGATCACAGGGGTGTGGATGCAAACCCACCACGGGGGATGTGCCCTCACGTCACAGGGAGCAAAAGGAAGGGAGGGGCAGTCACAGAGGGTCCACAACAGCAGGATGGAAAGCACTGCCGTTTAATGGAGGTTTAATAGAGGAGGCATTCTCTACAGGCACCCAGACATCTTCCTGCACCTGACCCATACCTCCCCTTCTCGACCTCCTCAGTAGACAGTTTCCCGAATGATGGTCCAGACTTTCTTTCAGAACCTTTTGGGACCATCAGATTCATTGCCAAGGCTCTAGCACTCTGACGGGTGCATTGTTCTCTCTTGTGTTTACCTCCTGGCTGCATCTTGGGGGTTTCTGTGGCTGTGCCAATCCTAAAACAGCAGAATCCCGAGGACCACCAGGACCAAGCCAGCCACGGCCATGCGGATGAGATTCTCCACGGTGTAATCCTGGGGGTGTGAGGCTGGGGATGGTGGACAAAGAGGTCACAGAGGTCAGGGTGGATCAACATGACCCAGGACCCCTGGATGTCCACCCAGGATGCCCACCTCCCCTTCACAGGACCTGACCCTCTGTGCCAGCCCCATAACCGAGAGCATCTCCTCACTCACTAGTCTTGGAGTCTGTCTGGTTTTGTGATGGGCTGAGGGTCTCAGCTCCTCCTGAGAATCAACCAAAAAAGGGGGCAGGTGTGTGAGGAGTTGAAGAGACTTAAGCCAACATGTCCCTCAGTTTCTGCATTCCTTTGTGTCTACATTTCTCCTAACTGTTCTGTAGTTATGTGATAGAACCTTTTCCTGATGCGGCAGAGGTACATACATACATATATGCACAGGAATAAATATGTGCATATACATAATTGAGATATAATAGTGTGTGTATGTAAATATATAATGCTTATGTATTATAAGATATATAATAGTGTGTGTATAAATAAATATATAATACCTGTCTCTTATACACATCTAGATGTGTATAAGAGACAGATATAATAGTGTGTGTATAAATAAATATATAATACATAATATATAATAGTGTGTGTATACATATAAATATGTAATAAGATATATAATAGTGTGCATATCTAAATATGTAATACATAATATATAATAAGACATATAATAGTGTGTGTATATCTAAATATATAATATATTATATATTATAAGATATATAATAGTGTGTATATAAATATGTAATACATAATATATAATAAGATGTATGATAGTATGTGTATCTCTAAATATATAATATATAATATATAATAAAATATATAATAATCTGTTAATACATAAATATATAATACATAATATATAAGATATATAATAGTGTGTATATAAATATGTAATACATAATATATAATAAGAAAAATAATAGTGTATATATAATACATAATATATATTGTAAGATATATAATAGTATATATAATATATAATATAATATATAATATATAATATATACATATATAACATATGTATATATAACACACAATATATAATAAGATATCTAATTGCATATATATGAATATATAATACAGAGTGTATAATAAGATAGTAGTGTGTGGGTATATATAAATATATAATACATAATATATATTATAGGATATATAATAGTGTGTAGGTATATATAAATATATAATACATAATATACATTATAAGATAGATAATGGTGTGTGGGTATATATAAACACATACATATATATTTGAAGTGAGAAGGGTAGTATAAAATTTAGAAACAAGTTTGTCCTCCAGTTTCTTGTGGTTAATGTAATTATTATCAATAAATCAGAAGAGATCATTTGGGAAAGGATTGAAAGGGAGTGTGTCAGGGGTAAGTTAATGGGAACTAAAATCAGCATACTCAAACCAAGAACTTTCTCATCTATACTTAACTAATTTTAGAAGATAGAAAGGAATCAAAGCCTTTCAAATTATTCAAGTAGTAAAACAATCCTTAAAATTCACAATGTCCACAGTTGTTATGAATATAACTTCAAAAGCCTGCTGATATAAATGTATAAAGTTTAATTTTAAATGTATTGGATAAACAGACATTATTAATAAGAAGTTATTCTCCATCATGAATGCACATATTTAATTTAATCCCAAAGAAAATCAGAACACAGTTATTTTACATCATAACGCTACCTACCAAATTAAATGTGTAAATTATAAATGCCAGCATTGCTTTGAAATCTTCAGAAACAGAAAGAGAAACAATAGATACGTGGACATAAAAAATAAAGGACAGAAAGGAATTGCGCACGAGGTTTGCTGTTGAATATTTGCCTGCATTGCTGCAGTGAGCAGGTGCACGATCTGCTCTTAGTCTCAGGTATGCACTGAGTGTTAGGGGGCTGCCCAGGGAGCCCAGGTGGGGAGTGGGTGGAGCCTCCATCTTCTACCCTCAGTCTAAGCATGATTCCTTCAAGGTTCCTCCGTATCTCATATCAGTCCTCCCTGGCCTTTAGCCCCATCTGAGGTCTCTGGGGTGGGAGCCCAGGATTAGGAGGTCCCTGACAATTTCCACCCTCTTATGGGCTGGGCCCTCTCCCTTTACTCCCCTCTTTCCTTAGCATCCTGAGCTCTGCTGGGGGCAGGGCCTGAGGTGAGCCTTTGAGCTCAGAGAGGACAAGGTCAGGGCCCTCACCTGAGACCACGAGCTCCAGGGGGTCACTGGGGTGAGACAGCAGGTAGGGGAAGAATCTGTGTGAGCCGTAGCACCTGTAGGTCCCCGCATGGGCTGAGGTCACAGGACCCATGGGGAATTCAGCCTGGTGCTGGTGAGCTCGGTGCTCTGATCTCAGACGCAGCAGGTGATGGGCTGCTTCCTCCTTGGTCAGAAGGAAAGTGTCCATCGGGCTCCGTGACTGACACAGCAGGGTCACGTTCTCTCCTGAAACCACCGTGGGGCCCGGCTGCACTGAGAGGAAGGGTCTGTCAGGGATCTGTCCTGGAGAGAAGAAGGATGGGTGAGGGGCTGCCCCACCTTATTCTGAGCTGAGACTTCCCCAGGCCTCTCTCTGGGGCCCTCAGTCTCTCTGTCTCTGTTTTCTCTGAGTCTCCCCCTCCCCACCCATCCCCTGTCTCTCTCTGTGTCTTTCTCCCTTAGGACCCCCCACCCCTCATCCCGGTCATCACCACCTGGGCTCCCCCAGTAGGGCCTGAGCAGAGCCTGGATCCCTGACTGAACCCGCTGGGCTCCTCACCTGCGATCAGGATGTCCAGGGGGTCACTGGGGGCCGACCACTCGGAGGAGAGGTTGTGTGCACCGTAGCATCTGTACTGGCCCCCGTGGGACACCTTCACAGGGCCCAGGGTGAAGCTGGCCTGGGAGAGCCCAGCCTGGTGCTGCTGGCCAGAGCCCTGGAGGAGGTCACGTCCCTGCTCCTTGTACAGAGCGAATCTGTCGTAGCTGACATCAGAGCCACACTGCAGGGTCAGGGTCTCTCCAGGGGCCACGACAGGGCCCTGCAGGGTCAGGAGGGAGGGCTTCCTAGACACGCCTGGAGGGAAACAAGAGTTGGGACTAGGAGGGCTGGTTCCTCCCACACCCCTTCCTTCTCCCGTTCAGGCCCTGCAGGTCTCACTGTCTCTCACACTCAGTCTCTCTGGGCTCAGGAGTCCCAAACTTCCCCTGTTCCACCCTCCTACGTGGGACTCCCTGAGAGTGAGTTCTCAAAAATAAATCGGGCAAGGAGCGGACGTCTGTACCTGAGACCAGGATTTCCATGGTATCACTGGGTTCCGACCACACCCGGGTGATGTTCCTGTAATATCCATGGCATCTGAACATCCACCGGTGACTGGGGCCCACAGGGAACAGGGCCAGGAACAGCCCGTTGGAGAGTTCCTGTGAGTCCAGCATCCAGGAGAGCTTGTTTTCTCCTTCCTCAATCAAGACGAACCTCTGAAATCCCAGCCTTGAGCTACACTGGATGGTCACGTTCTCTCCTGAGGTCGCCACAGGGCTCGGCAGGGCTGAGAGGGTGGGTTTCCTGTAGGCTCCTAGGAAAGAAGGAGACACTGTCTTAAGCGGGACTCACGCCTCCCACATCATCCCCCAGGGCTGAGTTATTAGAACCAAGATGCCCCTGAGAGCTGACCTCCTTCCTGAGGGCAGAGCCTGGGGCTGGGACCCCTGAGTGTCCTCTTACCTGTCACCACCAGTTCCAGCGGGTCACTGAGCTCTGACCAGCCTGCAGAGCTGAGATAGTGACAGCAGTATGTCCCTGCATAGTGCTCTGTCATGGATGGGATGAAGAAGTTGGTCTTGTTCCTGGGCTCTGGTGGGCTCTGTTGGTGCCAGGTCATGGGGCTTCCTTCCTTGGTGAGATGGTAACCCTGGGTATCCAGGGTCCCCTGGCACCAGAGGGTCACGGAGCTCCCCCAGCTGATCACAGAGCCTGGCTCAGCCCAGAGGCTGGGTTTGGGGAGGATCCCTGGAAGAAACCGCAGGCTGGAGTCCACAGACCTCCCCCGCCCCTCATTCCCAGCTCAGGCCATGGACCCTCTTGATTTTCTCACCCTCCGTTCAGAAGGCCCTGAGATGAGAGTCCGGGTGCTGAGTGTGAGGGAGGGCATGGGAGCTTAGCAGAGACTCACCCACAGGTGCTCGGGTATTCTGGTCCAGACTCAGCCATGGAGGACAGTTTCCTGTGGGGGATTTGGAAGACAGAGGTGTGATGGCTTCCCTTCCTGCTGGAGCACCAGTAGCCACTGGACCCCTGAGGGTCTCCAGTGATCAAGTCTGCTGTGGGACCCCCCTCACCCCAGCCCAGTGCCCCTCCTGTCCCTCGTCTCTCCACCACTGACTGAGGCACAGAAGAACAGGGAGGATGGACACCATGATGCCTGCTCTGCGTGCTCCAGCTGTGGGACAGGAGACCACACGACCCTCCAGGACAGACAGACGCGCGGATGTGGTTAAGTCAGAGCCTGCTGCCGCCTGTCTGGGTCCCCACAGCTGTCAACCCACAGGAAGTGGACACAACCTCTTGCTGGGCCTGTCTCTGATTCCCCCTAGTATGGGGGCTCAGGAGGACCCAGGCCCTCTGCACACATCTCAGCCCAAACCTGAGGTGTCCCCTGATGGCCAGGGCTCCTTTTTCTGAAAACCTGCCCATGGAGGGTAGACCTAACATCACGTCTAGGTCAGCTACCAACTGGGCGGGAGTCTAAACTGAAAACACAGCCCTTATTTTCTCAGAGCCTCCACTCATGACATCGACTTTCCTTTTCCCCACCGATGCAAAGACAAATATTTCCCCACGAGACAGTCACCCTGATCTGGAGCACTTCCTGCTTTCAGTAAATACAGTCGATTTCATTAGGGGAGGCTCTGGGAAAATTAGGGGATGCAGTTTAGCAGAAGATGAACATTCAGCAACTTGTTTCTCAATTAATTAATTTATTGCCAAAGAGAGAGAAGTGGAAATATGAGAATAGGGACCACAACTAGAATGTGGTTGAGGGAATGGTTTCTACCTTATTTCCTGGCAGAGAACTAAGACATAAGAACAAGAAAGCTGGCTGGCTGCGGTGGCTCACGCCTGTAATTCCAGCACTTTGGGAGGCTGAGGCAGGCGGATCACAAGGTCAGGAGTTCGAGACCAGCCTGACCAACATGGTGAAACCCTGTCTCTACTAAAAATACAAAAATTAGCCGGGTGTGATGGTGTGCATCCGTAATCCCAGCTACTCGGGAGGCTGAGGTGAGAGAATCACTTGAACCCAGGAGGCGGAGGTTGCAGTGAGCCGAGATCACGCCACTGTACTCCAGCCTGGTCAGGAGAGCCAGACTCTGTCTAAAAAAAAAAAAAAAAGAACAAGAAAACCCAGTGAGAGGTGGTTGTGAGAACACACTAAAGAGGAAAGATCACTCAGGACTGGGAGTGGTGACTCACGCCTGTAATCCCAGCACTTTGGGAGGCCGAGGCGGGTGGATTACCTGAGGGCAGAAGTTCGAGACCAGCCTGGCCAACATGGTGAAACCTCATCTCTACTAAAAATACAAAAAATAGCCGGATGTGGTGGCATGCACCTGTAATCTCAGCTACTCAAGAGGCTGAGTCAGGAGAATCTCTTGAACCCAGGAGGCAGAGGTTGCAGTGAGCCGAGATTGCACCACTGCACTCCAGCCTGGGCAACAGAGCAAGGCTCTGTCTCAAAAAATAAAAACTGAAAAGAAAAAAAGAGAAGGAGAAGAGGAAGGAGACGGAAAGGAGAGGAAACACGCCTGAGGTGGAACATTACATGTAACATGGAGTAGGCAGGGAATCCGATAGAGCACTGAAACTCTTGCTGGGTGCGGTGGCTCACGTCTGTAATCCCAGCACTTTGGGTGGCCGAGGCGGGCGGATCACATCTCATGAGGTCAGGAGTTTGAGACCAGTCTGGCCAAGATGACGAAATCCCGTCTTTACTAAAAATACAAACGCTACCTAGCTGTGGTGGCAGGCGCCTGTAATCCCGGCTACGTGGGAGGATGAGGCAGGAGAATCGCTTGAACCCGGGAGGCGGAGGTTGTAGTGAGTCAAGATCGCACCATTGCACTCTAGCCTGGCCAACAAGAGCAAAACTCCATCTCAAAATAAATAAAATAAAATAAAATAAAATAATAAATAAAAAGAGGACTGGACATCTCCTCTGGGTTGTCAGTGAATGGAACCAAGCAAGCCACCGCCCTTTCCCTTTTGTCCTACAAGTGTCTTTCTTGGCCTCCAGGAAGTGAGTTCCATTGTCAGACCCCATGTTTGTTGCCGCTGGGTTAATAGAGTCTCCTCCCTTTCCACCTGTGGCTCCCCATGGGTTCCCAGGCCCCAGCCAGCATTGTGAATAGAGCCAGGAAGACCAGCCCTATCACACCCCTCCTGATGGAATTCCCACAGTGTCATCCTGGAGAACAGGGGCTGGGAGCTGGGGTAGGATCAGAGACCTTTTCATGTGGGCCAGGCCCCTCCCTCCACAGGAGTTCTGACACGGAGCCCATCACCACCCGTTTCACCCCGACGATATTCTTCCTGCCCAGACACCCCCATTCTCCCTATATCATCATGGGCACCTCAGTGAAATCCACGGTTGAGGGTCTCTGTCACTCACTCTTCCCTCTTCTTGGAAACTTTCCTTGGATCCTTCCAGAGCCCTTCCTGAGTGTGCTGCAGGGTCTCTGCCACACGGCACACTCTCAGGAGCCCTCATCCTCCCCCTCACCTACTGCGCCCACACAGCCAGGTGCAGGCTCCGTTTCTTCATCTTCCCTTCCCCACAGGCCCTGATGGAAAGTGGATTAGACTTGCTACTGAGTAGGGGCTCAGGTCACTCTGACCCCTTCCTCCCTGTGGACGAGGCCTCCGTCCCAGAGCATTGGAGGCTGAAGGGTCTTGCGGATTCCCACACTGACCACAGTCTCAGATGCGGATGGGGAACCTAGGAACTCGGGAGGGGCTGCCTAGCCCAAGGTTCCACAGCTGGAGGTGGCACAGCCTTCACTCACACGGGGCTCTTCCGTCTCCCCAGGGACTTCACACTGGAGGCTAAGAGCACCACTTTGCACACCACATTCAAGGATGGATTCTGTGGGTGACTAACAAGTTCTCCTAGGGTTCCAAGGTAACAGGACAGCAAATGGGTGAGGGAGAGCCTCCGTCGTCCCACTGAAGTAGGACCATTCTCTATGGAGGGTTGGTCCCCTGCCTTCCTCTACTCTGTCATCTCCCTAGTGACTGATAGGGGTCCTGGGGTGTCTTCCCTGGAATCCCATGAGGGACAATTCCTTTCCTGAGAGGGAAGGTATAGAGAGGACTAGCAGGTGCCTGGTGATGGAAAGTACCCATAATCAAGAGACATTGCCTCCGCCCGGGATAATAAATATCCGAGTTTCCAAATGGGAAATCTCTCTTTGGTGAGAGCTCAGGAGGGGCTTCTGGAAGATGGAAAAGGGTGAGGGGCTGAGGCCACCGCTTATCTCCCCAAACTGCATCTGTGTTTGTCCTGACCTCTTTCTTCACTCACTTGGATAAGTAGGACCCCAAAGTGGGCCTCCAGACAGGAAGCAGTGGAGAGTGTGGAGCTGCCCTGTCTACCTGACACCCCCATCATACTCAACCTCTCTTTTCCTCTTTGTGTTTCTCATTGCTTCAATTTGTCTGGAATCCCTAAGATTCCCATGTCTCCAGCAGGCTGTCCCTCAGACATGGCTTTATGATTTAGTGTTTCACAGGACCTGCAGCAGGCATGGCTTCCCCTCAATAACAGTGGTCACCCAGGCTGATCACTCATAGGCAGAGCCGTTGACAGAGAGCTGCAGCATCTAGAGGTCCCATCACCAGCCCCAAGACCGAGAGAAACTGGCCCAAATGCTCCACTGTGTCTCTGTACTCCAGTGAGCCAGTGTCCAGGGGCCTCCCCTCCCTGTAGAAGGCACAGGTCAAATGAGCTTCCAGAGCTGCAGAGCAAAGTCATGTTCTCTCCATCAATACTTACTGCAGGGCACAGTTGAGCTCAGACAGAAGTTCTCTTGTAGACAGCTGGGGAAAAAAATAGTCCTTGATTGTCGATCACAAGCCTTAGTCAGCCTATCCTCCAGGCATGAAAAAGGCATTCTCTCCACCTGTTCTGGGGAGCACACTCTGTGCCCGCTCGTGCCTCTCTCCATCTCGGATCTAGCTCTGCAACGTGACTCATCGTGTGAGTGTTTTCCTGCCTCTCTTTGCTCAGCTTTTCCTTGAATCTCTTGCTTTTTGCCTGTGTGTGTGTGGTTTTCTGCCCTTAGAGATCTAGGGTTCTCCTGGAACATAGAACTGTTTACTTTGAGGACCCTCAGAAAACATAGCCCTGGGCTAAGGCTCTCTGTCCTGGAACTAGAAGGTTATGGGTGTCACCATTTCCCAATAGCCTGTCTGAAGGTCCTAGAATCTTCAAAGAATTTGCAACATGTTTGTAGGATCTCTATAGGATCTGATATTGCAGACCAACCAAGGTGCCCTCACACCTCAAGATGCAGGAAGTAACCCCTTGGTGAAAGTGGTTGGAAGTTTTACATAGAAGTTTATGTTAAGTCACATTGCTGAGCAATGCCTCAGGGTCCCAGTCGTCACCCAGACCTTCCAGGAGCCTGGCTGGAAAGGGTGTCTGGTGTGTCACTGAGCCTCATAGCAGAGGAAGGGGGCTGTGGTGGAAACTACCTCCAAGATACCACTCAGTCCTAAGCTGGGGAACCAGCTGAGCTGGGACTCTGGTGGTGAATGAACCGGGGGACATTTATTTGAAGGGTTCTGAGAGTAGCATGGTGTAGGTGCGTTAATTATATGTGAAGGGGAAGATCCTGAGAAAACGACAGCTGCTCCACTCTGTGCCTGGGTTTACCAGAGGGACCAATGAGGCCCTCACACGACCCAGGAATCCCACCGGGGAAGGAGGCTTAGGGAGATGTGTTTAAGACTGTTAACTGAGTCACAGAGAGAAGCAGAACAAGCTAGGTTTATGGTTTTGTTTCTCCTAAATTTCCTTTCTCTAACTTCTTCCTTTCTGTAAGTAGCAGAACCTTCTCATCACCATCCTTCAAAACCTTTGCGTTGTTTGAGCTCCTTGTATATTCTGGAGATTGATTTCTCGCTTGCAAATATTCTTTCCCATTCTGTAGGTGGTCTCTTCACTCTGCTGTTTGTTCCCATGATTGTGCAGGAGGTTTGTAGTTTGATATGATCTCATTTGCCTATTTTTGCTTTTGCAGCCTGTGCTTTTGAGGTCTTACCTAAAAAATCTTTGCCCAGATTATTGTCCTGAAGTGTTTCCCCTATATTTTCTTCTCATAGTTTCATAGTTTCCAGTAGTACATTTATTTCTTTAATTCGTTTTGAGTTGATTCTTTTTTTTTTTTTTTGACAGAGTCTCACTCTGTCGCCCAGGCTGGAGTGCAGTGGTGTAATCTTGGCTCACTGCAACCTCCACCTCCCGGGTTCAAGTGATTCTCCTGCTTCAGCCTCCTGAATAGCTGGGATTACAGATGCATGCCAAAGCACCTGGCTAATTTTTGTATTTTTCTTTTTCTAATAGAGATGAGATTTCACTATGTTGGTCAGGCTGGTCTCAAACTCCTGACCTCAAGCGATCTGCCCGCCTCAGCCTCCCAAAGTGCTGGGGTTACAGGCATGAGCCACCGCACCTGGCCTTGAGTTGATTATTGTGTAGTGTGAGATATAGAGGTCTAGTTTAATTCTTCTGTACATGCATGTCCAGTTTTTCCAGAACCATTTGTTGACGAGACTTTTGTTTCCCCAATGTATGTTCTTAGGGCCTTTGTTGAAAATCTCTCAACTATAGATGTGTGCATTTATTTCTGGGCTCTCTGTTCTGTTCCATTGGACTACATGTTTGTTTGTTTGTTTGTTTGTTTGTTTTATGCCAGAACCATGTTGTTTTGGTTACTATAGCTTTGTAGAATGTTTTGAGGTCGGGTAGTGTGATACCTCCAGCTTTATCCTTTTTGCTCAGAATTGCTTTGGCTATTTGAGGTATTTTTTGATTCCATACACATTTCAGAATTTTTTTTCTCTATTTTAGTGAAGAATGTCATTGGTATGTTGATAGGGATTGCAATGAATCTGTAGATCACTTTGCATAGTATAGTCATTTTAAACAATATATATTCTTTCAATATATGGATAGGGAATATCTTTCTGGTCTTGGGTGTCCATTTCAATTTCTTTCTTCAGAGTTTAACAACTTTTATCACAGAGATTTTTCACGTCCTTGGTTTAATTTATTCCCAGGTAATTTTTGCTGGCTATTGTAAATGGGATTGCTTTCCTGATTTCTTTTCAGCTAGACTATTATTGGTGTAGCTGAAAAAGCTGCTAATTTTTGTATGTTGATTTTGTATCCTGCAACCTTACTAAATTTGTCAGTTCTAAGAGTTTTCTGGTGGAGTCTTTAAGTTTTTGTAATGCAAATTTAAAGCGCAACAAGATACCATCTCATGTCAGTTAGAATGGCGATCACTGAAAAGTCTGGAAACAACAGATGTTGGCCAGGATGCTGAGAAATAGGAATGCTTTTACACTGTTGGTGGGAGTGTAAATTAGTTCAACAATGTCAAGACAATGTGGCAATTCCTCAAGGATCTAGAACTAGAAACACCATTTGACGCAGCAATCCCATTACTGGGCATATGCTCAAAGGATTATAAATCATTCTACTATAAAAACACATGCACACATATATTTACTGCAGCACTATTTATAATAGCAAAGACTTGGAATCAATCCAAATGCCCATCAGTGATAGACTGGGTGAAGAAAATGTGGCACACATACACCATGGAATACTATACAGTCATAAAAAAGGATGAGTTCATGTCCTTTGCAGAGACATGGATGAAGCTGGAAACCATCATCCTCAGCAAACTAACGCAAGAACAGAAAACCAAGTACTGCCTGTTTTAACTCATAAGTGGGAGTTGAACAATGAGAACACATGGACACAGGGAGGGGAACATCACACACTGGGCCTGTTGGGGGGTGGGGGGAGAGGGGAGGGAGAGCATTAGGACACATATGTAATGCATGCAGGTCTTAAAACCTAGATGATGGGTTGATAGGGGCAGCAAGCCACCATGGCACATGTAACCAATCTGCACATTCAGCACATGTATCCCAGAACTTAAAGTAGAAAAAAAAATTATATCATCTGCAAACAGGACCCATTTGACTTTCTTCTTTCCAATTTGGATGCCTTTTATTTCTTTCTCTTGCCTAATTGCTCTGGCTAGGACTTCAGTAGAGGTTGAATAATAGTGGTGAAAGTGGGCACCCTTGTCTTGGTCCAGTTCTTAGAGGAAAGACTTTCAACTTTTCCCCACTCAGGATAAATGTCAGCTGTTTGTTTGTCATATGTGACCTTTATTGTGTTGATGTACATTCCTTCTGTATCCAGTGTGTCCAAAGTTTTTATTATGAAGGGATGTCGAATCTTATCAAATGCTTTTTAATGCATCTATTGTGATAATCATGTGATTTTGGTCTTTCATTCAGTTGATATGACGCATTACATGTACCAATTAGCATGTATTTAATCATGGGTTCAGTTCTGCAAGGAACTGATGAGCCACTTTCCACAGTGGCCGGACCATTTAATTTTCACACCTGCAATGTATGAGACTCCCAATTCCTCTGCATCATCAACAACACTTTTTACTTTCTGTTTTTGAAATATGACCATCCTAGTAGGTGTGAGGTGGTATCTCACTGTGGTTTGTTTGCATTTCCCTAATGACTAATGGTACTGAAGCATCTGTTCATGTGCTTGTTGTACACTGTACACCTTCTGTGTAGAAATACCTGTGCCAGCACTCTGACTATTTTCTAACTGGCCGTTTGTTGTTCTCGATGTTGTTGAAGATATTCTTTGTATATTCTGGTGAATAGAATAGATCCTTATTGGATATATAATTTGCAGTGTTTTTCCAGTTTTGTAGGCCATTTTTCACTCTGTTGATAGTGTCTTTTGGTGCACAAAAATGTTAAATTTTGGTAACGTCTCATTGATTCATCTTTTTTCTCTTGTTGCTTATGCTATTAGTGCTTTATTTAAAAAGTGATTGTCAAGTCCAAGGCTGTGAAGATTTACCCCCACGTTTGATCATTTCAGCTGTAATTTCGATTTATTTTAACTTTGTGTTTAGTCTAAGGGTCCAGTTTCATTATTTTTCTTGTAAATATCCCATTTTCCTAACACCATGTGTGGAAGGGGCCATTTTTTTCCAGTTGAATGATATTGGCAGCCTTGATAAAAGTCAATTGATCATGTAGATGGATTTTTTTCTTGTCTTTCCGTTCTATTCCATGCACCTGTGTGTCTGTTCTCATGCCAATACCAGATATATTTCATTGTTG
>NW_012105697.1:507271-511505 GCF_000951045.1 Mandrillus leucophaeus | reverse complement strand
CTAAAAAATGTGTTTTTCAGAATTAGCACACCTTTGGGTTGTGACTTGAAATGCCAGTGTGATGATTCCAAGTGGTGATATTTCAGGAGAAACTACACAGATAGCATCTGATAAGGAGGGAAGCGCTCGTAGGGTCCACACAGGAGGTGAGGGCATCATGGTGCATTTGTCTTTTGCTGGTGGGAATCTGATCTTCTCCCATTGAATTAGCTCCTAAACCAGGTGTGGAACTCTGAACGGAAGACATGAAGACCCAATAAAGTACACCAGGAAGTGTCACAATGAGAAATGAAGAGGACTGTGTGACATGCCATGGACCAGAGCACGCAGGTGTGCAGAGGTGTGGACCCAAGACTGCCCTGTGGGATGTAGCCTCATGTCTAAGGATGGGAAAAGAAGTGGATCCAACCAAGGAAAGTCAACATTAATGGAGAAGAAAGGTATCACATTTTAATGGTTCTCCATGGATTACCCCAGAAAATGTCCCTGCACTCAAACATTGGTTCCTTCCTCTAGAAACGACCAGCAGACAATCCAGATAGCATTGGCCCTAGATTTTCTTCCAGAACCTCCTGGGATCATCAGATCTGTTCCTGAGGCTTCATGACTCCGAAAGGTCCGTTATCCTCTCTGTTGTTCACCTCCCGGCTGCATCTTGGGAAGCTTCTCCAGCTATGCCGAGCCTCAAATAACAGAATCCCGAGGACTACCAGGATCAAGCCAGCCACGCCCATGCGGATGAGATTCTCCACTGTGTAATCCTGGGGGTGCCAGGCTGGGGATGGTGGGCAAAGAAGTCACAGAGGTCAAGGTGGATCAGAATCAGCCTAGGATCCCTGGATGTCCACCCAGGTCACCCACCTCCCCTTCACAGGACCCAATCCTCTGTGCCAGCCCCATAACTGAGAGCATCTCCTGACACATCAGTCTCAGAGTCAGACTCGTTTTGTGATGGGCTGAGCGTATCAGCAGCTCCTGAGAACCAAAACAGAGGGAAAGAGGCTTAAGCTGAGCCTTTGAGCTCAGAGAGGACAGGGTCAGGGCCCTCACCTGAGACCACGAGCTCCAGTGGGTCACTGGGGGGAGACAGCAGATGGGGGTTGGAGCTGCGTGAGCTGTAGCACCTGTAGGTTCCCGCGTGGGCTGTCGTCACAGGACTCATGGGGAATTCAGCCTGGTACATAGGAGCTTCGTGCTTTGATCTCAGATGCAGCGGGGGATGCGCTGCCCCCTCCTTGGTCAGAAGGAAAGTGTCCATCCACTCTTGTGATTGACACAGCAGGGTCACCTTCTCCCCTGAGACCACCGTGGGCCACAACTGCACCAAGAGGGAGGGTCTGGCACGGATCTGTCCTGGAGAGAAGACAGATGGATGAGGGGCTGCCCCACCTTGTTCTGAGCTGAGACCTCCCCAGGCCTCTCTCTGGGACCCTCAGTCTCTGTCTCTGTTTTTTCTGAGTGTCTCCCTCCCCCCCATCCCCTCTCTCTATCTATCTCTCCTTCCCCTCCATTCTGGCCATCACCACCTGGGCTCCCCCAGCAGGGCCTGTGCAGAGCCTGGATCCCTGACTGAACCCGCTGGGCTCCTCACCTGCTATCAGGATGTCCAGGGGGTCACTGGGGGCCGACCACTCGGAGGAGAGGTTGTGTGCACCGTAGCATCTGTACTGGCCCCCGTGGGAGCCCCTCACAGGGCCCAGGGTGAAGTTGGCCTGGGAGAGCCCGGCCTGGGACTGCTGACCAGGGCGCTGGAGAAAGGTACGTTGCCCCGCCTTGTGCAGAGTGAATCTGTCATAGTCCACATCAGAGCGACACTGGAGGGTCAGATTCTCTCCAGGGGCCACGACAGGGCCCTGCAGCATCAGGAGGGAGGGCTTCCTAGACACGCCTGGAGGAAAGAGGAGCCAGGACTCAGAGGGCTGGTTCCTCCCACGCCTGTTCCTTCTCCCGTCCTGGCCCTGCGGGTCTCACTGTCTCTCACTCTGAGTCTCTGACCCCCGGGCCTCCTTCTCACCCGGGCTGTCTTGGAGTCATTTCCGAGGAGTGGGGTCTCCCTAGCCCTGGCCCCTGTGCCTGATCCTTCCTCCTCTCCCTGAGAGCCGGGACCTCACAGCAAACACACCGGTGCCTCCCTGAGTCCTCCCCTTCCAGGTGAGGGTGGCCGAGGCCGCCTCCTCCCATGCCAGAACCTCCCCATGGGGTCTCCCTCACGCCTGCAGCCCGTCCGTCCACACATCACTCTGGGTCCTTTCCAGATTCAGTCACCAGCCAAACTCCCCACAGCCTGTCAGCTGCCCCGAAAGTGGATTAGAAAAGGCCGTGGTTCCTCACCTGAGGCCAGAATCTCCAGGGGGTCACTGCGGTGGGACCACACCTGGGGGGTGTTGCTGTAGTATCCATAGCATCTGAACGTCCACCTGTGGCTGGTGGTCACGGGGCCCACAGGGAACAGGGCCTGGTACCACCCACTGTGGAGCTGCCGTGAGTCCAGGGTCCGGGGGAGCCTGTGTTCTCCTTCCTCAATCAGAACAAAATGCTGATATCCCCGCTGTGAGCCACATCGGAGGGTCACGTTCCCTCCTGAGGCCACCACAGGGCTGGGCAGGGCTGAGAGGGTGGGTTTGTTGTAGACTCCTGGGAGAGAAGGAGGCACCGTGTTAAATGGGCTCCCACCTCCCACATCATCCCCAGGGCTGGGCTGTGAGAGGGAGACGCCCCTGAGAGCCGACCCCCTTCCTGAGGGCAGAGCCTGGGGCTGGGACCCCTGAGTGTCCTCTCACCTGTCACCACCAGCTCCAGGGGGTCGCTGGGCTCTGACCAGCCTGTAGGGCTGTAATAGTAACAGTGAAATCTCCCTGCATGGTGCTCTGTCATGAATAGGATGGAGTATCTGACCTTGTTCCTGGGCTCCAGTGGGTTCTGTGTGTCCCAGGGCTCTGTGCCTCCCTCTTTATACAGACGGTACTCCTGGGCCTCCAGGGTCCCCCGACACCAAATGGTCACGGGGCTCCCCCAGATGATCACAGAGCCTGGCTCAGCCCAGAGGGTGGGTTTGGGGAGGGGCCCTGGAAGGAAATCAAAGCCTGGATCCCAGGACCTTCCCCACCCGTCAGGTCATCCCAGCTCCCTGCCCAGATCTGCTGTCTCCATCCCCAGCTGTCCAGGGTGAGGAGGAGGGACTTGGGAGAGCTGGGGACAGACTCACCTGCCTGCACGTGGGTTCTGGGGCCCAGACTCAGCCCTGGAAGAGAGTTCTCTGTGAGAGATTTGCCCCTGAAGCCCGAGCAGGTCCTCCCCTGCCTGGGAGCTGCCTAAAGCCCTGGGATCTCTTGATAGACCAGGGCCTGTGGGATTTCCTTTCTCCTCTTCAGATCTCACCAAAGCAGAGCAAGGCTGTGAGGGTGGGCGTCATGGCGTCTCCTCTGTCTCCTTTCAGCTTTGCAAATGGATGAGACCTCGGTGCTGGCAGGACAGAGAGACACACAGGGTGTGGCCCCTCAGAGGCTGGGTCCTTCTTATCAGGGGGGTGTCTCATCCTCAGCCCACAGGAACAGAAACTGCCCTCCCCGGGAGCCTGGCTCTCATTTCCCCAGGGCTGAGGTAGGGGCGGGCACCAGGCTCTCTGCAGACATTTCAGAGAGAAATCGGGTCTCCCCGTCCCCGGGCCACTGTCTGCCTGATTTATCTTTATCTCACTGAGGGCCGGGACACAGCAGCAAATAGACCCAGTGACTTCCTGAGTCAGCCCCTTTCAGGCGAGGGCGACCGTGGGCTCCTCTTCCCTCTCAGAGCCTCCCCATGGGGTCTCCCTCCTTCCTCCAGCCCGTCCATCGGCTCAGCGTCGCGGGGTCCTTACCATGGCAGTCGTCTCTCCAGCCCTGGAGATGCTTCAGGGAAGACGCAGGTCCATACTGCAGGCAGACTCAGGTCAGCAGAGACGCACCTGACACCGGGCTGTGCAGCCCAGGCTGAGCTGCGTGTGGCAGTGAGCACACAGGAGAAACGCAGGGAATAAAGATAATAAAACGTATGTTTTTCTGTCCCTGGAGTGTGTGTTTCTTTTCTCCCAAACAGTCCCTTTCTTTTCCCTTCAAGAACAATCCCTTCCTTTCTACCAAACTTCCCTTCTCTCTTTTTTTTCCTTCCCTCCTTTCTTCCCTCCTTCCCTCCTTCCTTCCTTCCTTCCCTCCTTCCTTCCTTCACTCCTTCCCTCCTTTCTTCCCTCCTTCCCTCC
>NW_012105697.1:499562-502907 GCF_000951045.1 Mandrillus leucophaeus | reverse complement strand
TCCTTCCTTCCCTCCTTCCTTCCCTCCTTCCCTCCTTCCTTCCTTCCTTCCCTCCTTCCTTTCTTCCCTCCTTCCTTCCTTCCTCCCCTCTTTCCTTCCTTCCCTCCTTCCTTCCTTCTTCCTCTTCCTCTCTCCCTTCCTCTCTCCCTCCCCCCTCCCTCCCTCCTTCCCTCCTTCTTTCCTTCCTTTCTTTTTGCAACAGCCTCCACCCCCACCCATTCCTGAGAACAAACCTCTAAGTCATTCCTGCCTCCTCAGTGCCCCTCGCTTCCTGGGCCATCCTCTGTGCCTTAATCCACGTTTGAGGTTTTTGGAGCAATTACATTAGGTTTAAGCTCTGATTTCGGACGCTGGTTGGGAGATGACTTTTATTTAGTTCCTGATTGTCATCCCCTGCCTGTGTGACCTTGGGCAGTAATATCCCATCCTTGAGCCTCAGTTTCCTCGTTTGGAGCCTGTTGTCATGAACCCCACTCATCACAGTGGCCGTGGAGGGCAGCGGTGCCCAGGACAAGGGAGTGGCCCAGCCTCAGCCATGGTGAATTTCTAGACGAGTTAAGACAGGAGGGTTAGGACGGGAGAGGATCCTGATGTTGGGCTTCACCGTGGAGCATTGATGCTGCCATCAAGAGCCCACATTGGCTTTGAACACCGAGAAACCTACGTACGATATTTCCGAATCATGTAGTCACGGTCTGACGTAGAAAAAGTTAAATAACAAATTCCTGAAATAGACAGGGTGCCATAAGACACATCATAGACCAGAGCTGAGGGACCACTGATGCCTGGGACCACCCAGGGCTCATTAGCGGGGGAGATTTCCACCTCTGTGTGGCACAGAAGAGGAACCCCAGGTCCTCACAGACACGAAGGAGTCAGGGCTCTGTGTGAGGCTGGAAACTGTGGTTCCTCCTCCCCTGTGTGCATGGACAGGCGCTGGAATATCTCTGCTCATTGACCTGGGTCCAGGGTCCACACTGGATCATCTCCCTTTTTTGTGTGAAACAGATTCACTGTAACATGGTCAGATATGGGCGTCTGTCCCACGTGTGAGTGTGAGGTTCACACTAGACCCTCCTGTGCTGGGCAAGACCCTAAGCAGATGACATATTTGGAGAAGTAGAGGTCATGCAGCAGGGACAGCCGGAACAATCCCCTCTTTTTCAGTCTGACTCCCAGGAGAGCACTAAGAACTACCTTGCATGGACAGTTAGGTGTGTAAGAAATGAACCATTCGACAAACACGGACAGCAAAGAGTAACCCCCGTAATGATGAGAAGCACCACCAACGGCAACCTATTGACTCATTAAGGTTTATTATGTATTTTCAGATAGCTAGAAAAGAGGATTTTGAATGTTTTCAACACAAAGAAACGATAAATGTTTGAAATGGCGGATATGTTAATTACCCTTATATAACCATTACATTATATACATGTGTTGCAATATCAACTCTATACCCTACAAATATATATGATTATTATGTGTCAATTAAAAGTTATAATAAAAAGCCACACTTCATCCCAGCACTCTGGGAGGCCAAGGCAAGCGGATCACTTGAGCCCAGGAGTTCTAGCTATTTGAAAATATACAATAAACTCAAAACCATGATGTGATACCATCTCATGCCAGTTAGAATGACGATCATTAAAAAGTCAGGAAACAACAGGTGCTGGAGAGGATGTGGAGAAATAGGAACGCTTTTACATTGTTGGTGGGAGTCTAAATTAGTTCAACCATTGTGGAAGACAGTGTGGCGATTCCTTAAGGATCTAGAACTAGAAATACCATTTGACCCAGCCATCCCATTACTGAGTATATACCCAACAGATTATAAATCATGCTACTATAAAGATACATGCACACATACGTTTACTGTGGCACTATTCACAATAGCAAAGACTTGGAACCAACCCAAATGTCCATCAATGACAGACTGGATTAGGAAAATGTGGCACATACACACCATGGAATACTATGCAGCCATAAAAAAGGATAAGTTTATGTCCTTTGCAGGGACATGGATGAAGTTGGAAACCATAATTCTCAGCAAACTATCGCAAGGACAGGAAACCAAACACTGCATGTTCTCACTAATATGTGGGAGGTGAATCATGAGAACACTTGGACACAGGGTGGGGAACATCACACACCGGGGCCTGTCGGGGGTGGGGGGCTGGGGGAGAGATAGCGTTAGGAGAAATACCTAATGTAAATCACGAGCTGATGGGTGCAGCAAACCAACATGGCACATGCATACCTATGTCACAAACCTGCACGTTCTACACATGTACCCTAGAACTTAAAGTCTAATAAAAAATAAAGTTAAAAAAAGAAAATATACAATAAGCTATTGTTAATTATAGTCACCTTACAGTGCTATAGGATACAAGAACTTATTTCCTCCATCTAGCTGTAACTCTGTACCCTTTAACCAGCCTTTCCCTCCCCCTCTCCCCACTGTTCCCAGCCTCTAGTTACCACAGCTCTGCTCTCTGCTTCTGAGATCGACTGTTTTAACTCCCCCAGATGAGTAAGAACATGCTACGTTTGTCTTTCTATGCTTGGCTTGTCTCACTTAATAGAATGGTCCTGCAGGCTCATCCACGTTGCCACAAAAGACAGGATTTCATTCTTTTAAATGACTGGATAATATTCCATTGTGTAGATGTCCCACATTTTCCTTGTCCACTCATCTGTACATGGGCACTTAGGTTGCTTCCAAATCTTGGTTATTGTGAATAGTGCTGCAATAAACACAGGCGCGAAGCTATCCTTTCAATATACTGACTTCCTTTCCTTTTGCTCTATACCCAGAACTGGGATGGCTGGGTCGTAGGGTGGTTCTCTTTTTAGTTTTACGAGGAACCTACGTACTGTTTCCTGTAATGACCACACTCCTTCTCGTTCCCTTCAACAGTGCATGAGAGTCCCCTTTTCTCTGCGTCCTAGCCACCACTGGTTATTTTTTGTCTTTTTGATAACGGCCATTCTAAGCGGTGATAAGGAAGTGCTGGGAAGGGAAGGGTGGAGTCCCTTTAAATCATACAGAAGAGGGAAGGGAAGTGCTGGTCAGAGGAGGGAGTGGTCCCTGACTAAGGCTCCACCCTCACAGACCTAGGTGAGGACGGGCATTTCCTGCCCAAATGTTGCATTTCCCAAGACCACCCTGGGCTGCCACGCCCCCATCCTGTGCCTAGAAAACCCCTGAGACCCTAGCATGCAGACACACAGACGGCTGCATGTTGACAGGAGTACCTCGGTGGAGGAACACATGGGTGGCTGGATGTGGAGAGGAAGGTGCTGGCAGGCACCGGCACACCATCAGGCCACTGACCAGCAGAA
>NW_012105697.1:491933-499512 GCF_000951045.1 Mandrillus leucophaeus | reverse complement strand
GACTGCAATTCCTGAGAATATAAATGTCCTTGAAGTGGGTGTGAAACAGTAGCTTTATATATTTTTCATACTTATGTTTTTGCTATTTGTTGGGAGAGGGGAGCGGGGGCAGTGGGAGGGGAGCCGGGGCAGTGGGAGGGGAGCCGGGGCAGTGGGAGGGGAGCCAGGGCAGTGGGAGGGGAGCCTGGGCTGCTGAACAGCCTGACTCCAGGGAAAACCATCTCCCTTCTGGCTCCCCCATCTGCTGAGAGCTTCTACCGCTCAGGAAAACCTTGCACTCGTTCTCCGAGCCCACATGTGATCTGAATCTGGTACACCAAGGCAAGCAGCCTGGGATACAGAAAGCTCTCTGTGCTTGCGATAAGGTGGGGGGTCTGACTGAGCCGATTAACACAAGCTGTCTGCGGACGGCTGAACTGAAAGAGCACACGGTAACACTCGCCCACTGGGGCTTCAGGAGCTGTGAACACTCACCCCTAGACACTGCCGTGGGGTCAGAGCCTCACAGCCTGCCCTTCTGTGTGCTCCCCTGGAGGTTTGAGCAGCAGGGTACTGAACGAGCCAGCTACACTCCCATTGCATGCCCTGTGAGGGACACAAGTTAAACCAGATGAGAGGCTCTGGCCCCCTAGTCGTTCGCAGGGCAATTTTCTGACCTAATCTGAGTAGGGAAACGCTTCTGACGCTATAAGTGGGGTGGAGACACCAACACGTCCCAGCCCATGGTTGACTTGGGGCTCTCTTGACGTGGGTAAGTGTGTGCTCAAGTGCACGTGCCTCTGTGAGTGTGTGCAAATGTATGCATGTGTGAGTGTGTGTATGCGTGTAGATTACTGTGTGCATGTGTGTGCATATGTTTGTAGGTGTGATAAGTGGAGTCAGCTCTCTGCCTTCACCCAGCCACACTTTTCCCAGTCATCTCCCTCATTTATCTCAGACACACACACTCCTTCAGAAAACACTGGCACCCGTCGGGAAGCTGCTCTGCCACCCGGGCCATAGAGTCCAGCGGATCTGATGGTGCTTAAAGTGTCGACAGCAGTTAGAGATCCTGTATGGTCCCTTTGGCAGAAACCTATAGGTGGATTGCAGCAGAGGCCCTTAGGGTTTTGTAGCAAACCTCTATCATTCTTCAGAGATAACTAGTCTCTTTGGAAAAGCAGCTTTTCATCTGTTACTGAGCCTTGGTAGAGAGTGAACGCTTAAGCATGGGTCACCAAGTTACCATGCGACAAGAAATGGGTGTTAACTGACCCACCAAACCATGAACTTGAATGTGCACAGTGACACTCAATTATCAGCTGTATCAGGTACTGTGAGAGCTTACCTGACTTTTGATTCTTATGAGGGTGCTTTATTCATGTAGATAGCTGCTACACTGCTGTCTGTGTATGTGTGTGGTGGGGTGGGGAATAAAAACATTCTTTTTTATGTATTCATTTATTTTTTGAGACAGGGTCTCGTTCTGTCACCCAGGTTGGAGTGCAGTGGCATGATCTCAGCTCACTGCAAGCTCCACCTCCCAGGTTCAAGTGATTCTCCCTCCTCAGCCTCCTAAGGCATGCACCACTATGCCTGGCTAATTTTTTGTATTTTTAGTAGAGATGGGGTTTCCCCATGTTGACCAGGCTGGTCTTGAAGTACTAGCCTTAAGTGCTCCGCCCACCTCAGCCTTCCAAAGGGTTGGGATTACAGGCATAAACCACCTGTTACATTTCTACCCCACCTGTTGTTTAGCCATTCATCCCTCCATGGATATTTGGGCAGTTTCCACTTTTAATTATTGTAAATAATGATGATATGAACATGTGTCTGTGAATATCACTTCAAGTCCATGCTTTGATTTCCTTTTTATACATACCCGGAAATGAAATCGAAGATCATATGGTAATTCTATGCTTCAATTTTTCAGAAACCATTATACATTTGGGCAATTATTTACAGCCTGTTCATTGTTTGGTAGTCTAATAAGCAATATGGGCCGGGCACAGTGGCTCATGCCTATAATCCCAGCACTTTGGGAGGCCCAGGCAGGCGGATCTCTTGAGGTCAGGAGTTCAAGACCAGCCTGGCCAACATGGTGAAACCCCATCTCTACTAAAAATTCAAAAATTAGCCAGGCGTGGTGGTGTGCACCTGTAATCCCAGCTGAGGCAGGAGAATCGCTTGAACTCGGCAGTCAGAGGTTGCAGTGGGCTGAGATCACGCCATTGCACTCCAGCCTGGGCAACAAGAGAGAGATTTCATCTCAAAAAAAAAAAAAAGAGAGAGATTTCATCTCAAAAAAAAAAAAAAAAAGCAATATGAAGCCACTGTTATTATTATTATTTTTATTAAGTAATAAATCCCAAAGTCCTGTCACGCTGACTGGCATAATGCAAGAGGCTACATATATTGAGAGAGAAAGTGATTAAATAAATGATGCAATGTTCTGGAGGAAACTTAGAGCCCAGATACCATATCTGGAGCCTTTGTCTTCCTCGTCCAGTAGGCAAAGCAGAACTGTGAGACTCGAGTGTCCGTGACAATGAACACAAAGGGGCTGAATGTTGGGAATCCTCCAGATAGCAGGAAAGAGATGCTCCTTAGCCAATGGCTTGGGTTCTGAATCTGGGTTATCAAATATGATAAAATAGAAGTGAGAGCATGAAAGGAGACAAACATACTCACTCAGATCAGAATAATGTCTGTGGCTCTAGTTTCTTGAGAAGTTCTGGGAAAGAGGCTGTGGCTGCGAATATGTTGGACTCTGCTTATACTGATACAGAGCAAAAATCACAGAGCAGCTGGTCCAGACCATGAAGGCCAAAGAAATACCATCCATGAAAGAGAAAATGACTGCAATTCCTGAGAATATAAATGTCCTTGAAGTGGGTGTGAAACAGTAGCTTTATATATTTTTCATACTTATGTTTTTGCTATTTGTTGGGACAGTTACATACTTTGCAATATTGATATTTAACACGAGATGCAAGATCCAGCAGATAAAACAGCTGAAAAGAATACACTCTGGGGATCCAATTTGGAGTTCCACCTTCCCAGAGACACTGGGATGAAGCTTCATGGTCTGGAAGCCACTGAGGAGGCAGGTGGTGCTGAGGGAAACCCCTCTGGCCACTCTGTGTAGATAGAAAACAAGTTTACATCCAGCCTCATCCAGGAAGGATGAGGGAGAGTGGCTCTTGTGGTCGCTGTCCACAGAACTGACTGGGATGTTGCCTTGAATCTAGTTTCAGCACCATGGTCAGAGTCCAGGAGGCAACACGGCTTCCCACTGTTTTCTGGTGTTAGCTGATACATTTGTATCAGCTGGGCCCCCTTTTAGAGACTCCTAAATAGAGATTCCCCAAAGGAGTCTAATAAATATTTAGCAAATGCATCAGAATAAATTGGAAAAAGACACATCCACTCCATGAATTCTGAATAGGAAAGGAATTCAGAAGCTTAAGATATTGGCCACTCACCCAGCAGGACAGCCACTAGCATGGCCCAGGGTGGCATCTAAAGTTGGTTCTTCCTCATCCACCTCAGGTCATCTCTTTCCAGATCAGGTTCAGAAAACCAGTTTATAGGGTATTGACTAACAAGCAACAGGCTTGTGGCCAGACATGGTGGTTCACGCCTGTAATCCCAGCACTCTGGGAGGCCGAGGTGGGAGGATCATGAGGTCAAGAGATCAAGACCATCCTGGCTAATACGGTGAAACCCCGTCTCCACTGAATATAAAAAATAAAAAATAATTAGCCAGGCGTGGTGACGGGTGCCTGTAGTCCCAGCTACTTGGGAGGCTGAGGCAGGAGAATGCTGTGAACCCTGGAGACAGAGCTTGTAGTGAGCTGAGATCGCGCCACTGTACTTTACATAAGATAAACATAGACATAATTGGGCGGGGGAACGATCCAATATGCATTTGAGTCTGATGAGCCAGGGAGACTGTACCTGGAAAGATAAGTTGTCAATATATATTGCCATGGTGAAATTTTAACAGCTCACTAGGAATCTTCTTGTGGGCAAAATGTGGGGGAGGCGTGTAGCTTTTCACTTTGTAGCCATCTTATTTAGGAACCAAAATGGGGAGGCAGGTTTGTGTGACGCAGTTCCCAGCCTGACTTTCCCCCTTAGCTAAATGAGTTTGGGGTCCCCAGATTTAATTTCCTTTCACAATATCTACTAATTTCCTTTCACAATATCTACTCTCAGTCATTTTTTAAAATTGTGGTAAGAAGAGTTGGTTATCTTACCAATTTTTAACTTCATGATGCAGTATTGTTAACTAAAGATAAAATGTTGTAGGGTACATTGATAAACTTTACTCATCTTCTAGAACCCAAACTTTTAGTCATATACCTAGAAGTGGAATTTCTAGATCATATAGTAATTCTAGATTTATCTTTTACTTTATTTTATATTCAAAAGGTACCTGTGTTTGTTTGGTAAATATATACATATATATATAATACATATATATACATATATTTTTTTCTCTCTTTTTTGAGATGGAGTTTCACTCTTGTTGCCCAGGCTGGAGTGCAATGGTGCGATCTTGGCTCACCGCAACCTCCACCTCCTGGGTTCAAGTGATTCTCCTGCCTCAGCCTCCCAAGTAGCTGGGATTACAGGCATGAGCCACCATGCCCGGCTAATTTTCTATTTTTAGTAGAGATGGGGTTTCTTCACGTTGGTCATGCTGGTCTCGAACTCCTGACCTCAGGCGATCCGCCTGCCTTGGCCTCCCAAAGTGCTGGGGATTACAGGCGTGAGCCACCGCGCCCAGTGCTAATATATTTTTCTAACCTCTTACCCTCTTCCCACCCTTCCCCCCTTTTGAATTTCCCTGTGTTTATCTCCATCTTTATGTCCGTGAGTGCCCATTGCTTCGCTCCCACTTATAAGTGAGATCATGCATTATTTGGTTTTCTGATTCTGGGTTACTTCATGTAAGATCATGGCCTCCAGCTCCATCCATGTTCCTGCAAAGGACATGATTTCACTATTTTTTATGGCTGTGTCGTTTTCTGAGTTATATATTTACCACTTTTACTTTATCCAGTCCACGATGGATGGGCATCCAGGATGGTTCCATGACTTTGCTATTGTGAATAGCACCGCAGTGAACATATGAGTGCGTGTGTCTTTTTAAATATAATGATTTCTTTTACAGTAGTGTGATTGCTGGGTCAAACGGTAGTTCTGTGTTTAGTTCTTTGCGAAACCTCCATGCTATTTTCCATAGAAGTTGAGCTAATTTACCACCAACAGCATATAAGCCTTCCTAGATCCATCTTTTAAGGAACTGCCAAACCGCTTTTCTTTTCTTTTTTCTTTTTTTGAGATGGAGTCGGGCTCTGTCACCCAGGCTGGAGGGCAGTGGTGTGATCTTGGCTCACTGCAGTCTCTGCTCCGGGTTTCAAGTGATTCTCCTGCCTCAGCCTCCTGACTAGCTGGGATTACAGGCACCCACCAACACACTCGGCTAATTTTTGTACTTTTGCTAAGAGAAGGGATTTTGCCATTTTGGCAAGGCCAGTCTCGAACTCCTGACCTCAGGCGATCCTCCCGCCTTGGCCTCCCAAAGTGCTGGGATTACAAGCGTGAGCCACCGTGCCCGGCCTCCAAACCACTTTTCACAGTCACTGAAAAATTTCACAATCATGCCAACAGTGTATGAAGTTTCTCTCTTCCACACACCCTTCCTGACATTTGCTATTTTTAAGAATATGGCCAATCCAGTGTTTGAAGTAGCATCCCATTGTGGACTTATATGAGTTTTTATAATAAGTAATGGTTTGGGCATCTTTTTACGTGCCCACAATTATTCCTATATCTTGGGAGGATGTCGATAGAGGGGTCCAAAATTTCAGTTTGACAGAATAACTTCCAGATCTACGGTACAGCATGGTGACGATAGTTAATAATGATGTATTCCATTCTTGAAAATCAATGTGAGAATATGTTTAAGTGTTCTCATCACAAGGAATGATAAGTATGTGAAGTAATGTGTATGTTTACTAGATCCATTTTAGCCAACCCACAAATAGGAATGTTGCAATAGCACATGTTTTATACAGTAAAAATATACAATTTAGGGAAACATTTAAGAAGCTGTGTTAGTAACATGAAATTCTGCATTCACACATGACTCATGCCAGCTTCAACAGACACGGGTTGGAGGTTTCTTACCTGAGACCGTGAGCTTCAGTGATACAGCTTTGGTGACTAGGGTTTTTGGTCTCACGCTGGTTTAGATTAAACAATGAGGACACACGTGGAGTGGTTTTAAGGAGAGAAAAGTTTAATAGGCAAGAAAGAAGAAAAAAAGAAGAGCCACTCCCCAAGGGAGGGGAGTTTAGAACAAAGAGGAACCTGCTCTGTGGTGGAAAAGTGGTTGCTTACATTGGGAGGCTGGAGGAGGCAGTGTCTGGTTTGCACAGGGCCCAGGGGATTGGTTAGACCAGGTGTGTCATTTGCATAGCCCTGGGAAGACCTGTTCCTCCCACCTTAGCCCTGTGATATGCAAATGTGGACCACCATGAAGTTTTGTGTTATTTGGAGGTGGCCATGGCACTTGGCATAGGTGGTGACAAGGAGAAGATGGCGGATATCGCCATATTGCATGAACCCATGTTTTAATGGCCAGTATTTGCATATAAAGCTTGCCGGTCAGGCCCTTTAAGACAGCTTCTGTGTTGGAAAAGAGATGATTCAGGGGTTGTTTCTTATTACAGGAAAATGTCCACCAAGAACCTTTACCCTTACTATCTGCTTCAAATAATTTCTTAATAACTCCTGTATTATTCCTCCTCTTAAAGAGAGGCAAAGCTAACTGCTATTAGTGGGTGTTGGATCACGATTCTTTCTAGCTACTTCTTGCTGTAAAGGGGTGTTGCGTGGGGGAGCAGCAGTCGGGCCTTTTTCTGAGGTTGATTTAAGGTTTCTCAGAAGAATGGCACGTCCATGTGTGACTTTGCTTGCAACACCGTTTGGAGTTAATTTGGAGTTAATTTAATTACTTTCAGGCATAAAGAGATATATTTTACAAGAAGGTTTAAAATATAGGGTTAGAATATGAGTGTTAAGATTACTATCATTGGGGCTGAGTGCAGTGGCTCACGCCTGTAATCTCACCACTGTGGGAGGCCGAGGCGGGCAGATCACCTGAGGTCAGGAGTTTGAGACCAACCTGGCCAACACCTACTAAAAATACAAAAATTAGCCGGGCATGACGGTGAGTGCCTGTAATCCCAGCTACTCAGGAGGTTGAGGCAGGAGAATCACTTGAACCCGGGAGGTTACAGTGAGCTGAGATTGTGCCACTGCAGTTCAGCCTGGGCAACAGAGCAAGACTCCGTTTCAAAAAAGGAAAAATACCGTCGTTAGTGTGAGTCCTACAGACCCTAAGTGACAGTGGAGTTTGACACCTGTTGGTTCCATCAATGGATTGCAATACAGGTTTTCCTCCACTAGGTGTTGCTGTACATTACCAGAAACGTTACTATAAAAGCAACTTTTTCCTAGAGAAAAGCATACATTTCCCCCTTAACGTGCCATTAGAGAATAACTTTAGGCCTAGGCCATTTTT
>NW_012105697.1:489393-490753 GCF_000951045.1 Mandrillus leucophaeus | reverse complement strand
GGTTGAAAGAAGAACAGTGTAGGGCCCTTTTTAGCTTGGTTTAGGGAAGGAGACAGAGATGAGGGTTTTTACTATACTAAATTTCCTGGGTTAAATAAAGGTGGTTTTATTTCCTGGGACTGGGCTTCTGCTAGTTGTGTTAATTTTTGTTGGAAGTGAGCTAGAGAGGTTACATGTTAACCATTTCAGAGGTTTCCTGTCTGAAAACAATGTTGGAGTACATTGGTAAGTCTTATCTTTTCCTAAGTGAAAAGCTTTGTGAAGGATTTTAAGGACTTTTTATTGGCTGGAGGCTGACCAATAGAGTTTGCCATCCTGACCGTAGCCATCCTGAGGGCTGAAAAGTATGCCCTTGAGAAGTGGCTTATTTTATTTTTTCAGGGGAATACTGAGTTTTAATTTCTCTTATGGAGCCTTTTTAGATTAGAAGGGGCTTGAAGTGCATTAATGCTTTGAAGCTTTTATGCCTTTGACTTAGCTGCCCGATTGGCTAATTTATTTCCTTCAGCTACCTTGTTTCCTTTTGATGTTCTTTAAAATGCATCCCTGCTATTTTTTTGTGGAAGAAAAACTGAGGATAATAACCTGCCAATTTTTTGGTGATATTTTTATAGGAGATTTATTAGCATAAGAAAATTTTTTTTGTTTTCAATGGCAGCATGAGCATGGAGAACCAAGAAAGCATACTTGGAGTTAGTGTAAATGTTAGCTACCTTTTCCTTGCTTAATTTAAGTGCTTTTGTAAGAGTTATTAGCTCAGCTAACTGAGTGCTTGTGCCTGGGGAGAGTGACTACTGCTTATTCTGTTTTATGTACTTTTTGCTTTACCAGCTGTTTACCAGCTAAGAGCTCCCCCTAGAGGACAGTGATTCTGCTACATTATGTGGGCTGTAAACAGTTAAATTATTTTTATTTTCAAGGGTTAACCTAGAGGCTTTTCTGACTAGTAGAGCTATCAGGACAATGGCTTGAAAGTATTTTTTTTTTTTTAGACAGAGTTTCGTTCTTGTTGCCCAGGCTGGAGTGCAATACAGCAATCTTGACTCACTGCAATCTCGACTCACTGCAATCTCTGCCTCTTGGGTTTAAGCAATTCTCCTGCCTCAACCTCCCAAGTAGCTTGCATTACAAGCACTTGCCACCACACCTGGCTAAATTTTTGTATTTTTAGTAGAAATGGGGTTTCTTCATGTTGGTCAGGCTGGTCTCGAACTCCCAACCTCAGGTGATCCACCCACCTCAGTCTCCCAAAGCGCTGGGATTATAGGAGTGAGCCACCACACCTGACCAAAAGCATGTGTTAACTAAGGTTGAGAAAATATTGGATTATACTTTTTCCTGAGATGCCCCTTACAGTTGT
>NW_012105697.1:488846-489343 GCF_000951045.1 Mandrillus leucophaeus | reverse complement strand
ATTGGGTGGTTAAAATAACTTTAGGGTTAATTTGGACTTTTTTTAAATATTAATTTTTTTAATGACTTTCACAGACTCTCTTACAACATACTGAAACTTTTAGACTTGTCCTAAACTTTCTTCCTTTAAACAACCAGTTATTTTCTTTTAGGACAAGTATTCACCATACAAAATCCTTTTTTATGTAAAATTTTCTAACCTTCTTATAGCTTAGAGTGCATTATATTACCAACCTTTGGTAAAAAGTTTTATTAAACTTAATGCTAGTAAAACTTGAATGTGTGCTTTTTATTCGTTACTGTTACTTCTGCTATAAGCAAAACAACCTTGATTACATTTTTCTGCAATTATTAATTTTGTTATAAGGATGGTAATCAGGCAAAATATTACCACAATTAGAATTTTACAACCAGAATTCTACATTGTGGGTGCCACAGTGTATAGTTTTGTTGCAAATAGTAGCATGACTACACCAATTTTCACAAGAGTGTTTTTTT
>NW_012105697.1:479931-484246 GCF_000951045.1 Mandrillus leucophaeus | reverse complement strand
ACCAAAAGCATGTGTTAACTAAGGTTGAGAAAATATTGGATTATACTTTTTCCTGAGATGCCCCTTACAGTTGTGCTATGGGAAGAAGGGAGGCCCGGATTAGAGAAGAGAAAAGAGAGAGAGACTGGCTTTAGTGTTTAGAAGGAGGTCTACTTTCCTTCCTTTAATTTGCAGAATTATCCAGGGATCTTGTGCTATAATGGCAGTTTGAGCCACTGGAGCCAAGGCAAGCACCGGGATCCATCAGTTTTGCTGGACCATCTGTGAGACCGGTTTTGAACTCAGTAACCTCCACCTCCGGGAGCAGTTCCGTTTTCAGTGGTTTTTGCTACAGGCAAGACAGGGTTGAGGTTGCTTCATTTTACTGACTGGACATTCCTTTTTAAAATGCCCTGGACTGCTACACCAAGAGCAACTAGAGGATGCACCTTGGTGATCCTGGACTTTGTGAGTCTGCAAAGGTGCTGCTAGAGCCTTTGTCCTTCTCCTGAGCTTTGTTTCTTTCTTTTGGGACTCCTCCTGGTCCCTATTATAAAAGACTGAAGTGGCCACCTTCAGGAGGTTTTCTAAGATGCTATTTGGTCCTATAGCTTGCTTTTGTAGTTTTTTTTTTTTTTTTTTTTTAATATTGAGAGCTGCCTGTGTAATAAATTTGTCCTTCAGGATGAGCTGTTACTTAACTGAATTAGGGAATAAAAAGATATACTTTATTAGTGCCTCTTTTAGCCTTTTAATAAAGGCTACAGGATTTTTACTTGGCTTTTGTTCCATTATAGACCGTTTAGAGTAATTGAGAGGTTTGGCCATGGTTTTCCATAGGCCTTTTAAAATGCATATTAAAAGGTGCTTTTTCTTCCATTCGTTTTCTGAGCTGTGGGATTTTAGTTAAGGTTGTTTACCTGAACTGCTTCCCTCCCTGTTGGGAATGGTGTTTCTGCTATTTCTTTGCTTTCCCTATTTGTTTTACTTTCCTTTTGGTGTATTATAGGAGACACATTGCTTATTTTTAAAATTATTTGCTGCTTGCAGACTTACCTGCATTTTAGCTGCTATTAGGGTTTGGTTTAGGAGCAACATAACGTTCCTTCATGTGAGGTTAAACACCTGAGTAAAATTTTGGAAAGCTTCTATATGTCTATCAAGGGTTTTAGAAAATTGGCCTAAGTTTCCCTTTATTCATCTAAGGTTCTGTAATGGAAGGGAACTTGAGGGAGCCCCAAATAAGGGGGCTCATTTGATGGTTCCCCTGAAAGTTGCTTTTCTAATTTTGGAGAACTATTTTCCCTGGGCTTGCCTAATATGATTGCTAAAAGAGCTGGGTTGATTTTACAACGCTTGCAAAGGTTTAGTAAAGTTGCCATGCCCTCGTGCATAAGAAAATGAGTCACTTCTTTTTAAACTTTTGAGGTTAAAGACGTTCCACGGTTTAGAGTGCACTCCGGAGGGGTGCAAGCTGAGGATAATTTATTACCCATTTAGAAAAAGAATTGAGAATAAAAGCGTTCTTTTAGTTTCCTTCCTTTCTGTATGACCCAGAGTGGAGGAGAAGACAGGGAGTCTCCTCTGATTTTTCTCCTTCCCGGTTTCTGGATCCCGAAACCACGTTAAACGTGTCTGCATTTATTGACATGGTTTCTGCAAGCTATGGAACTGGATGAACCAAGTGGTGGGACTAACCACGCTTACCCATGCAACCTTAGTTTATTTGCCGTGTGTGACTTTCCTTTGACTTTGTAAACCTTTGTGATTTGCCTGGTTTCCCGAAAAATGGATTTCTGGAGAGACTGGGTTGCCTTTGGGCAAGACTCCTTTAATGGAGGCAAGGAGCTAGACTGCCTGTTATTACAGACCTTGCCAAAGCATTTACCCTTAGAAAAACAGTTTTGGTTAACTTTTGGACTGAAAATTCCTTTGCTAATTAAGTATTGTCTTAATTGAAGACAGAATAGGTGCCTTAAAAGAACGTAGGCACCGAATGGATGGGGCAATATTGGGACTAAAATTTAGATGTGGAAGACATTTTACTCCTAACTGTTGAAAGCAGAGCTCTCCCATTTACAGAAATAGCTTAGAGCCTCATTGTTAGTGGTGTGAAAGGAAGCTGCAGTGTAGAGCAAAGGACCAGCAATGTGTCTTATGAAGAGGATTTCTATTTCCACTAGGTACCACCTAGGAATACCATATCCTCACCTGAGAAACCATAGAGAGAGACATTTAATGAATTACTACCTGCTGCAATTTGCAATTTTTTTTTTAACAGACCTGTTTTCCTGAGCTGTAAAGATTCCTGCACACTAGACATAGATAGAGAAAGAGACCATGGATAGAGAGAGAAAGTTTGGTGACAGGAGAGCTGGAAGAGAGCCTTGAGAGTAAAGGACAGATTTAAGGCTGAGATTCACTCCATACTCACCAGTCTGATGAATGAATTCCCTTTCCTGGCCAACGCACCAAAATGATACAGCTTCAATGACTGGAGGAACACCAGGGTTTTTGGTCTCACACCAGTTTAGATAAAATGACACAGACACATGTGGAGTGGTTTCAAGGAGCAAAAGTTTAGTAGGCAAGAAAGAAGGAAGAAAGAAAACAGCTCCCCATACAGAGAGAGAGGCAGGGGAGCTTGGAACAAAGAGGAACCCCATGTTGGGTGGAAAAGGGGTTGCTTAGATTGGGATGCTGGAGAAGGCAGTGTCTGGTTTGCATAGGACCCAGGGGATTGGTTTGATGAGGTGTGTCATTTACGTAGCCCACAAAAATCCTGTCCCTCTCACCTTAGCCCTTTAATATGCAAATGTGGGTCACCATGATGTTTTGAACACGTGGTGTTATCTGGAGGTGGCCATCACACTTGGCACAGGTGGTGACAAAGAGAAGATGGTGGGAATCACCATATTGAGTGAACCCAGGTTTTAATGACTGGCATTTGCACATTAAAGCTTGGTGGCCAGGCCATTTAAGCTGTCTCTTCTGTTAGAAAAAAGGTGGTTCAGGGATTGTTTCTTATTACTGGAAAATTACCCTTACTATCTGCCTAGAATAATTTCTTAGTAACTCCGGTATTACCAGGGGGCCGCTGGGGGAACAACAGGTTGGGGTAAACGCTCTGTGAGGCATAGCACCTGTAGGTCCCTGCATGGGCTGAGGTCACAGGACTCACAGAGAATTCAGCCTTTACCGCTGAGTGTGGTACTTTGATATTAGATACGAGGCTGCATCCTCCTCAGATGGAAGGAAAGTGTCCATCCACCCACCTTTACATCTGACATAGCAGGGTCACGTTCTCCCCTGAGGCCACCATGGGGCCTGGTTGCACCGAGAGGGAATGTCTGTCGTGGATCTGTTCTGGAGATAAGAAGGATGGGTGAGGAGCTGCACCACCTTGTTCTGAGCTGAGACCTCCTCAGGCCTCTCTCTGGGACCCTCAGTCTCCCTGTCTCTGTTTTCTCTGAGTCCCCCTCTCCCTGCCCAATCCCTCCTCTCTGTCTCTGTCACTCCCTCCCTTGGGACCCCCACCCCTCATCCCAGCCATCACCACCTGGGCTCCCCTGGCAGGGCCTGTACAGAGCCTGGGTCCCTGACTGAACCCGCTGGGCTTCTCACCTGTGATCAGGATGTCCAGGGGGTCACTGGGGGCAGACCCCCTAGAGGAGAGGTTGTGTTCACTGAGCATCTGTACTGGCCCCCATGGGAGATGCTCACAGGGCCCAAGGGGAAGTCATCCTGGGAGAACTTCTGGCCAGAACTCAACTCAGAAGGTGATGTATCTTTTTCTTGGACAGAGAGAATATTTTGTAGCCAACATCAGAGCAACACAAGAGGGTCAAGCTCTCTCCATGGGCCATGACAAGGCCCTGTGGTCAAATGGGAGGGCTCCCTAGGCACACCTGGAGTGTATGAGGAGCCGAGACTCCTCCTTCCAGGTTCCCTTCCAAGCTCCTTCTTTCACCAGGTCATCTCCAGGTATGGTCAGAATCCAGTGGGCTCCTGGAGCTTTTGGTCTCAGGTGATAAAGTCTGCTAAACCAGACTGGTAAACCTCCACCTGTGGCTAGAGGTCATGGGGTCCACCAGGATCAGGGCTTGGAACTGTCCATTGGACTGTGTTTTGGGGTCCAGGAGACAGAATAGCTTGTGTTCACCTTCTATAGTCAGAATGGACCTGTCAAATCCCAGCCGTGAAGGACATAATGGGGTCACCTTACCTCCCGAGGTCAGGACAGGGCTGGGCTGAGCTGAGAGGGCAGGTTTGCTCTAGAATCCTAGAAGAGAAGGAGGCATCATGTTAAATGGGCTCACACCTCCCACATCATCCC
>NW_012105697.1:474281-479881 GCF_000951045.1 Mandrillus leucophaeus | reverse complement strand
TGGGAATCACCATATTGAGTGAACCCAGGTTTTAATGACTGGCATTTGCACATTAAAGCTTGGTGGCCAGGCCATTTAAGCTGTCTCTTCTGTTAGAAAAAAGGTGGTTCAGGGATTGTTTCTTATTACTGGAAAATTACCCTTACTATCTGCCTAGAATAATTTCTTAGTAACTCCGGTATTACCAGGGGGCCGCTGGGGGAACAACAGGTTGGGGTAAACGCTCTGTGAGGCATAGCACCTGTAGGTCCCTGCATGGGCTGAGGTCACAGGACTCACAGAGAATTCAGCCTTTACCGCTGAGTGTGGTACTTTGATATTAGATACGAGGCTGCATCCTCCTCAGATGGAAGGAAAGTGTCCATCCACCCACCTTTACATCTGACATAGCAGGGTCACGTTCTCCCCTGAGGCCACCATGGGGCCTGGTTGCACCGAGAGGGAATGTCTGTCGTGGATCTGTTCTGGAGATAAGAAGGATGGGTGAGGAGCTGCACCACCTTGTTCTGAGCTGAGACCTCCTCAGGCCTCTCTCTGGGACCCTCAGTCTCCCTGTCTCTGTTTTCTCTGAGTCCCCCTCTCCCTGCCCAATCCCTCCTCTCTGTCTCTGTCACTCCCTCCCTTGGGACCCCCACCCCTCATCCCAGCCATCACCACCTGGGCTCCCCTGGCAGGGCCTGTACAGAGCCTGGGTCCCTGACTGAACCCGCTGGGCTTCTCACCTGTGATCAGGATGTCCAGGGGGTCACTGGGGGCAGACCCCCTAGAGGAGAGGTTGTGTTCACTGAGCATCTGTACTGGCCCCCATGGGAGATGCTCACAGGGCCCAAGGGGAAGTCATCCTGGGAGAACTTCTGGCCAGAACTCAACTCAGAAGGTGATGTATCTTTTTCTTGGACAGAGAGAATATTTTGTAGCCAACATCAGAGCAACACAAGAGGGTCAAGCTCTCTCCATGGGCCATGACAAGGCCCTGTGGTCAAATGGGAGGGCTCCCTAGGCACACCTGGAGTGTATGAGGAGCCGAGACTCCTCCTTCCAGGTCCCCTTCCAAGCTCCTTCTTTCACCAGGTCATCTCCAGGTATGGTCAGAATCCAGTGGGCTCCTGGAGCTTTTGGTCTCAGGTGATAAAGTCTGCTAAACCAGACTGGTAAACCTCCACCTGTGGCTAGAGGTCATGGGGTCCACCAGGATCAGGGCTTGGAACTGTCCATTGGACTGTGTTTTGGGGTCCAGGAGACAGAATAGCTTGTGTTCACCTTCTATAGTCAGAATGGACCTGTCAAATCCCAGCCGTGAAGGACATAATGGGGTCACCTTACCTCCCGAGGTCAGGACAGGGCTGGGCTGAGCTGAGAGGGCAGGTTTGCTCTAGAATCCTAGAAGAGAAGGAGGCATCATGTTAAATGGGCTCACACCTCCCACATCATCCCCAGAGCTGGGCTTAGGGGGTGAGAGGGAGATGCCCCTGAGAGCCAAACCCCTTCCTGAGGCCAGAGCCTGGGGCTGGGACCCCTGAGGGTCCTCTCACCTGTCACCACCAGCTCCAGGGGGTCACTAGGTTCTGACAAGCCTGAAGGACTGAGAAAGTGACAGCAATATCACTGTGTGTGGTGCAGAAATGCGGGGAAATAGGGGAAGAAAGCAGATCTCCTCCACTGACCTTGGGTTGTGAGTGTTCTTTCTACTAAACAATTCTCTGCTTGGGCTTCCCTTGTTTTGTTACTATTTTCTAACAGTCTCCTCCACATCTCCCTAGAAACGGCCCTTGATTCATTTCTGCCTCCTCAGTGCCCCTTGTCTAGTTCTCAAAACCTTCCTCCTCCTCTTTCCATGGTCCTGCCCTCAAGCCTTAGGGACAGTGGGTGGGTTAGCACTCCAACTTTGAAAGGAAGTCTAATCTTTATTTAAATAATCATGTGTCATCCATTGCCCGTGGCCAGGACTTAGCAGCAAATACCCCTGGTGCCTTCCTCAGTTGGACCCTTTCCAATGAGGCTGACTGAGGGCTGAGCACACATGTGCATGAGAAGTCCTAGGAGTTCAGCCAGAGTGCAGTTAGAACCTGTCCTTTCTGAAGGAGGAGGACGGAAGAATCCTTGCTCAAAAGTATATGCTCTCGCCCCTTCTCTTCAGCATAGTAATAGAAGTCTTAGACACAGCAATTAGGCAATAAAAATACACAAAGCACCCAAATCAGATAGAAAGTGACATTGTCTCCATTTGCTGCCATGATTTTATATATAAAAATCCCTAAAGACTCAACCAAACAACTTTTAGAACTGATCCATGAATTTAGTAGAGCAGGATACAAAATCAACATGCAAAACTCGGTAGCATCTCTGTACACTAAAAACAAACTATCCAGAAAGAAATCAAAAGAAAAATTGCACTTATAATAGCTAAAAAATTACTTAGAATTAAATTTAACCAAGGAGGTTGAATATCTCTGTACTAAAATCTTTACAACATTGATGAATGAAATTGAAGAAGACCCACATAAATGGGAAGGTAGCTTAGGTTCATGGTCTGCAAGAATTAACACTGTTAAAATGTTCTTATTACAATAAGAACACATGGACACAGGGAGGGGAACAACACACACTGGGGCCTGTGGGGGGAGGGCAGAGGATGAAGGGAGGGAGAGCATTAGGAAAAAGAGTTTTGCATGTCGGGCTTAATACCTAGGTAATGGGTTGATAGGTGCAGCAAACCACCATGGCACATGCCTACCTATGTAATAAACCTGCCTGTCCTGTACATGTGCCCTGGGACTTAAAAAAAAGTTTATACCTGCAGACTCAATGCAATTCCTATCAAAATTCCAAGGTCATTTTCCACAGACATAGAAAAACAATCCTAAAATTTGAATGGGACTACAAAAGGACCCCAAATAGCCAAAACAATCTTGAGCAAAGGGAAAAAGGGGGTATCACACTTTGGAATCCCCAAATATCCTACAAAGCCACAGCAAGGAAGACAGCATGGAACTGACATAGAAACAGGTACAGTGATCAGTGCAACAAGGATGAAAGCAAAGAACGAAACACACACATTTATGGTGAATTGATGCTCAACAAAGTTTCCAAGAACAAGAGAGCGCAGTCCTTCTGAATAAACGGTCCTGGGAGAACTTAGTCTCCATGGAGTGTGGAGGTCTGGGTCCTCCCTGGGCTAGTGGATGGCCACAGCAGCGTATACGCTCAGCTCAGCTGAACTTTCCCTTTCCTGGGAGGAAAGAGGCTTCATTATTTCCTGTTTGAGGGTTAAGTTGTGCAGCTGGGCATAGGTCACATCCTGGGGATATTCATATGAAGAAGAATGAAATTGAACCATTATCCCATGTACAAAAATGGGTGAGAGAAAAGCTTCAAGACGTTGGTCTAGGCAAAGTTGTTTGGATATGGCCCTGAAAACACAAGCAACAAAAGCAAAAGTAGACAAAGGGTGTGCCTTCTAACTAAACAACTTCTGCACAGCAAACAACAGAATGAAGAGACAACTCAGAAATGGGAGAAAATAGTTGCAAGCTGTATCTCTGATAAAGGGTTAATATTTAAAAATATATAAGGAACTAAAACAACGCAACAGCAAGAAACCAAAAACTACTTGAAACACGGGCAAAGGAGCTGAACAGGCATTTCTCAAAAGAAGACATACAAATGGTCAGCAGGTATATGAAAAGGTGCTCAGACAAAAGCTTTGTCTGTTGAGATAATAACTTTTTGTTCATTTTGTTAAAATACTGAATTACATTGATTGAGTTTTTGAAAATTAAGCTACCCTTGCTTTTCATAAACAAAATTAAAAAATAATAAAAAACCAGTGTGGTCATGATATATTGTCTATTTTATAGAGACATGAATCTTGTTAATATTTGTTAAGGGATTTATATTTCGGTGAGATATCATCCATGACTTTAACATTTTGTAGTTTCCTTGTCAGGTTTGGGTATCAACTTGTTCCTAGTCTGATAAAATGTATTTGTGTAAATATACACAAAATATTCTCAGGGAAAATTTATGCAAGTTTCTGTGTGTGTGTGTGTGTGTGTGTGTGTGTGTGTGTCTGTGTGTTTCATGAGTGCATAAGAGTTTGAAAAAACCACCAACAAATCTTCCTGAAGTGGCATTTACTTTGCGGGAACTTTTTTTATTACAGGATCAATGCATTTTATATATATTTATGTAGGATGATTCAGTTTTTCTATTTATTCTTATGTTCATTAAGTAAACTGTAATTTTGAATATTTCATCTATCTCATCTGCATTTTCTGTTATGTCGGCATAGAATTGCTCAGTTTTCTTTCACCTTTGTAAAGCTGTGTGTAGGGTCTGTAGTGCTGCCTCCTGTTTTGTTCCTGTATGGAAAAGCGTGCCTGCTCTTTTTTTATTCTTATTTTTCTCATTGTGGCCAAGTTCCATGTATCATTAATGTTTTCAAGAATAAACTTTTGACTTTATTAATTTTTCCTTAGTTTTTGTTTGTCCTCATTAGAAGCTCCCATTTTCCCATGTCATTGGTTTGATGTGTAATATTTACATGAGCATTCAATTTAAAACATTTTCTGACTTCTGGTTTTTTGTTGTTGTTGTTGTTGTTGTTGTTGTTTTTCTATCAGTTAACTCATTGGGAACTGAGAAGTCTGCTACTTTATTTTGATAATGCAGGGATACTATTTATCTTTGCAGAATCAGGTGAAGCCCAAAGTTCCCAGAATCTTCTAGTGGTCTGTGTTAGGGGTCTGGGCTGGCTGGGGTTCAATGATGTCCACTGGGGGCAACTTCCATGCCTTCTGGGGTCTTGAGTCTCCGTGGTTTGTGGGGTCTGGGTCCTCCCTGGATTAGTGGATGCCAGAGTGGCGTAGACACTGGGCTCAACTGAAGGTTCCCGTTTCTGGGGTGGAGGAGGCTCAGTTGCCTCCCGTCTGAGGGTCAAGCTCTGCAGCTGGGCATAGGTCACATCCTGGGGGGCTTCAGATGTAGCAGCCTGCAGTGGGGGAGAGTGAGAGGGAAGGAATGTGGTGGGGGTAGGGGAGGGCTGGGGGCCTGGAGAGGAAAGGACCAGCCTGAGTGTCCATCTGCCTGGCCTCTTCCGCCTGTGTGTCCTTTGTGTCCAGGAATTCCTCGGACAGTGGGGAGGGAGGGGAGGCCATTTCTCTCCTAGGTCTGGAGTGTTTCACCCGGGCATGTGTCACTGTCTGGGGGTCTTCATCATGTGGGCTCTGCTAGAGAAAGACACTGGTGGGGGGTGTCCTTGAGTCCCCCTGACCTCCTGGAGTCAATTTTCCTCACTGTTCCCAGGGTGATCTGATTACATCCCTTTCCTGATGGAATCTCAGGGATGCCCTAAGGCCATGTAGGGTCTGGCGGCTCCCTCCCTGTGGTTCTGGCCTCTCCTCCTCACTCTGACCTTGCCCATTTGACTGCAGCCTCACGCCCACCTTCCTGCAAGAGCTTGCTGCTGCCTCAGGACCTTTGCACGGCTGTTTCCTCTGCCTGCAGGGGCTCGTCCATTAGAGGATCCTGTGGCCCCCTCCGTCCAGGCTTCTCAGATGACAGCTGAGCAGACAGCCCTCCCCTTACATTCAGACTGGCCC
>NW_012105697.1:459667-473736 GCF_000951045.1 Mandrillus leucophaeus | reverse complement strand
GGATTAGATCTGGCACCAGGAGGCCTTTGGTGCCCGGGACAGGGGCGGGGTCTCACCCGACTGTCCAGCTCCACCCCGTCCTCAGGCTGTGTGTCCTTCATGGCAGCATCTGCTGGGGCAGAGCAAGGGATTTGTCTCATGGGAAGGTTCCCTGGGACCGCTCATTCCTGCCAGACCCTGCCCTGTTCCCATTAGGGCCACCGTGATGCAGGGAGGGGCTGTGATGTCCCCGAGGTCCCACAGTGTGGGTTCAGACCACCTCCCCCCGAGTCCCTGACCCTTACCAGCCTGTACTCCTGCCCCCATTGCTATTGAAACTTTGGGGCCCGCATCTCCACCCCAGGTGCACCCCCTCTGCCTCCCACTTACTGGGGTTTTCTCCCTGGACGTCAGCAGCTGGGCTAGACCTGGGGGAGGATACGGGAGTGTGAGGGGCAGTGAGGTGGCTGTTGGGGTGGGTGGGAGTCTGAGGTCTTCAGGCAGAATTACCTCCTCTGTAGACCCCCATCCTTGGGCTCTGGCTCTGCAGCCCCTGGAGGACGTTGGAAATCAGCCTGTCTCTGGGCTGGGGAAAGGTGGACAGAGTCTCAGCTCTCGGAATGTTAGAACCACCTGCCTTCCACATGCAACTCAAGAGGAAGACAAACCCGAAAATACACTTGCAAGGATGTTTTAAATCCTTCCTAAGTGTAGAAAAACCGCAAGAATAAAGCACTTCCATTATGCCCTTCTTTATTTTCTTCTTTCTAGATTTTCTCACTGGGAATTTCTGGAGCAGTTCCTAAGCTGATCTCTCCTATCTGGACTCTCTTTGGCTAGCGCCCTGAGCCCACCCTGCATCGGCCCACAGGTCCCCCAATTTCCTTCTTACCTGATGTCCTGTGTTTGCCCTGACGCCAGTGTTGGAGGAGGAGAAAGAAGAGGAGGGAGAGAAGCAGGATGGAGACCACCAAGACCCCGATCAGTACCTCCCAGTGCCTTCTCAGACCTTGGGCGTGATGACATCAGGAATGGGGATGATGTCACTGATGTGAGCACCTACTGTGCGCACACCTACTGTGTGTGCTGGGTCTTTCTTTCATTACCTCCAACCCTCACAGCAGTCGTGCAACTTGAGATTGCCACCCTCTCTCCACCCATTTCACAAAGGAGGAAACTGAGGCTCAGAGAGGGGAATCGCCTGCCCTGGGTCCCCAGCCAGGAAGCAGCAGAGTTAAAAAGTGAACCCGGGACTCTGATCTGCAGCCCTTATTCCCTGCACCAGAGCCAAGCCTCAGAGTTGCAGGGAAAGAGCCTGACCATCTTGAACCACAGCCCTGCTCCCCTCCCCTGCCCCAAGTCACTGTCACCGCTGCAGGTGGGACAGGACAGGCCCCTGTGGAATCGACTCTGGGAGGCTTCCCTGGGAGGCCTCCTCTCCCAGGAGGTCACAGCTGGGAGTCAGAGCTGAAAGGAATATTCCCACCCGCAGGCCTCTCTCCTTTACACCTGGAGAAACTGAGGCCCAGGCAGGGGAGGGGCCTGTCCACGTCACCATCTCCAGAGGAGGCTGAACCTAGGACAGAACCCACCCCTGCCCCCCAGGGACTCCATTCACCTCCCACTCAGAGCCCCTCACTCACCACTCTGGGGGTCTGACCCTGTAGGCATGAGGGGCTGGTCCTCAGGGCCTGCTGGGTTAGAACAGGGACATGAGGGCTGGGGCTGCCCTGCCCCCCACCTCAGCTCGGCTTCTCCTCCCAACATCTCCCTCTGCCTTGACCCCTCACCCCGCATTAGCCCAGCCTCAGGGCCTTGGGAGGCTTCAGTGCCTCCCAAGTCACTGCCCGACTCCCACATCCCTGGAAGCAAGCCCAGCTGAGAACTGGAACGAGGACTTAGATCCACTGAGCGTGTCTTGAGACAGGCCTCGGGCTTTGGAAACTCTCTGGACAGAGGCCTCTAAGACTCACCAGCTGCTGAGATGGACCTTGTGGGTGAGGGGCTGGGACTCTCCAAGGATCCTGGGTAGAAGGACAAGAGGAGGGTGAGAGTCTGGGGTTGCCCCAGAGTCTCCACCACAAATTGAACCTCTTCCTACATCTGCCCTGTGGCTTCCCAGGGACCTTGTCTCTCCCCTCCTGGCACCTTCTGGACCCCACAGGTAAGGGAGAAGAGCATGGGCATGCCTGGGAAGACCCCGTTGTCCTCCTCCCCTCTGAGGGCTGAGTCTCCCCTTGGCTGAGCCCCCCTTCCTCCGTCCCTGCCCAGAGCTCTCCTGGGGGCAGGGCCTGAGCTGAGCCATTGAGCTCAGAGGGGACAGGGTCAGGAGCCTCACCTAAGACTGTGAGCTCCACGGGGTCACTGGGGCGTGACAGCAGGTAGTGGGAGAAGCTGCGTGAGCTGATGCACCTGTAGGTCCCCCCATGCACTGAGGTCACAGGACCCATGGGGAATTCAGCCCGGTGCAGCTGAGCTCCATGCTCTGATCTCAGACGCGGCAGGGGATGGGCTGCCCCCTCCTTAAACAGAAGGAAAGTGTCCATCGGGCTCCGTGACTGACACAGCAGGGTCACGCTCTCTCCTGAGGTCACAAGAGGACTCGGCAGGACTGAGAGGATGGGTTTGCTGTAGGCTCCTAGGAGAGAAGGAGGCTCCGTGTTAAATGGGCTCCCACCTCCCGCATCATCCCCAGGGCTGGGCTGTGAGAGGGAGACGTCCCTGAGAGCCGACCCCTTTCCTGAGGACAGAACCTGGGGCTGGGACCCCTGAGTGTCCTCTCACCTGTCATCACCAGGTCCAGGGGGTCGCTGTCCTCTGACCAGTCTGGATGGCTGTGATAGTAACAGCGGTATCTCCCTGCATAGTGCTGTGTCATGGATGGAATGGAGAACTTGGCCTTGTTCCTGGGCTCCAGTGGGTTCTGTATGTCCCAGGGTGCTGAGCTTCCTTCTTTATCCAGACGGTACTCCTGAGCGTCCAGGGTTCCCTGACACCAGATGGTCACGGGGCTCCCCCAGCTGATCACAGAGCCAGGCTCAGCCCAGACGGTGGGTTTGGGGAGGGGCCCTGGAAGGAAATCAGAGGCTGCATCCCAAGACGTCCCTCAGCCCTCAGATCCCAGCTCTCAGTCCCAGGACCCTTCAGACGTCGCCATCAGTCACCCAGAACTGCTGTCTCCTCTCCCAGCTGCCCATGGGTGGCCCTTTGTCCCCAGGGAGGAGGAGGGACCTGGGACAGCTGGGGACAGACTCACCTGCCTGCACACAGGTCCTGGGGCCCAGACTCAGCCCTGGAAGAGAATTCCCTGTGAGAGATTTGCCCCTGAAGCCTGAGCAGGTCCTCTCTTTACCCTGTGATTTTTGAGTCTCCTAAAGAACCAGGGCCTGGCTGTGAGGCAAAGTTCTTCCAAGACTTGGGTATCCCCTCCCCCTTTTTAAATCTCACCTAAGCAGAACAGGACCATGAGGGTGGGGGTCATGGCGTCTCCTCCCAGTGGCCCCAGCTGTGCAGATGGATGAGTCCTCAGTGCCGGCAGGACAGAGAGACACACGGTGTGTGGCCGCTCAGAGGCTGGGTCCTTCTAGTCATGGGGTTGTTCCATCAGCCGCCCGCAGGAAGGGAAACTGCCCTCATTTGAACCCCAGCCTGACTTTCATTTCCCCAGGGCTAGGGCTGGGGCAGGCACCAGGTTCTCTGCAGACATTTCAGACAGAAATGGGGTCTCTCTGATCCCAGCCTGCTGTCTCCCTCATCTTAATTCCTCTCTTGCCCAAACATCAACCTGTATGTATTGTGTATTTGCAATAAGCCTGATGCTGGGGGTACATCATTGAACAAGTGAAACAAACAAACAAACAAACAAACAAAAACCTGTGTGTTCAGAGCACAGGTGAACCATAAACCTTCCTATTGCTGCCATAACAAATCACCACAAACTTAGTGGCTTAACATAATGTAGGTTTCTTGACTTACCATTCCAGAGGTCACAAGTCCAAAATGGGTCTCCTTGGGCTAAGACACAGTTGCCATCAGAGCCATGTCTTCCTGGAGGCTCCAGGGAGGATCCATTCCCCGGCCTGTTCAAGCTTCTGCAGGCTCCCACATTCCGGCCTCACCATTCCCTCCATCCTCAAAGCCACCAGTCCCGTTATCCGGCCCCCGCTTCCATCCACTCACCTCCTTCTCTCACTCTGACCCTCCTGCCTCCCCCGTTTCATTTATTCAGCCCCTTGCAATTACATTAGGCCCACCTGGATAATCTCCCCAACCCAAGATCCTTAACTTAATCACATCTGCAAAGTTTGTTTTGCCACATAAGCTCCCCCTATTCACAGGGTCTGAGGCTCAGGACGTCGACATCTCTGGAAGGTCACTATTCTGCCTCCCACAGGCCTTCAGGGACTCCTTTAGCCAAATCTCTCAGAAACCACTTCTCTGTGATGACGGAGAGCGGCTGGGCATGCCAGTTGAACGCTTGGTGGGCCAGTGCGCAGCCAGGTCATGGTCGGCTACTGATGTCCCACGGGGCCCTGCCTACGTGAGGCCGAACGTTCCATCTCTACCAGAGCCCAGTAGCCACCTAAAAACTGTGCCGCAAAACAAAACTCATTCTCTTCAGCGCCAGCACGATGTAGCTCCAAAATCTTTTTTTTTTTTCTTTCTTTCTTTTCTGAGACGAAGTCTTCTCTGTCACCCAGGCTAGAGTGTAGTGGTGTGATCTCAGCTCACTGCAACCTCTGCCTCCCAGATTCAAGCGACTCTCCTGCTTTAGCCTCCTGTGTAGCTGGGATTGCAGGCACCCGCCACCACTTCTGGCTAATTTTTGTGTTTTTAATAGAGATGGGGTTTCACCATGTTTGCCAGGCTGGTCTCGAACTCCTGACCTCAGTTGATCCACCCGCCTGGGCCTCCCAAAGTTGCTGGGATTATAGGCGTGAGCCGCCGCGCCCAGCCAAGCATAGATTTTAAATGTCTTCACTGCAGATAGATGTTAGTATGTGGAGTGATGGACATGTTAATTGGCTTGATTCCATCATTCTGCAATGTATACATTTATAACACATTGTACTCCATAAATATATATAGTTGGTGAATTCAATATTTAGTAAAATTATTTTGAAAAGAAAAATAACCATAAATAGATAACAAGCACGCAAAAAGGCCAGATAGCTTCAACCCTCAGACCACTGCGTGGATTAGCTTCAACCCTCAGACCACTGCCTGCGTTAACTTCCACCCTCAGGCCGCTGCCTGCGTTAGCTTCCACCCTCAGGCCGCTGCCTGGGTAAAACACTGCAGGTGGTCAGCTCTCAATAATCATCCATTCGAGTGGGCATGTCCTGCAATGATCTGGAATTGTGGTCTGTCCTAGATGGTGACTAATCATTTTCTGCCTCTGATCTCCTTAAAAGGATAGAAAGGGCAGGGCGCGGTGGCTCACACCTGTCATCCCAGCACTTTGGGAGGCCAGGGCGGGCGGATCACGAGGTCAGGAGATCGAGACCATCCTGGCGAACACGCTGAAACCCCGTCTCTACTAAAAATACAAAAAACAAACAAACAAAAAAGTTAGCCAGGTGTGGTGGTGGGCACCTGTAGTCCCAGCTTCTAGGGAGGCTGAGGCAGGAGAATGGCGGGAACCCGGGAGGCGGAGCTTGCAGTGAGCGGAGATCGCCCCACTGCACTCCAGCCTGGGCGAAAGAGCAAGACTCAGTCCCAAAAAAAAAAAAAAAAAAAGATGAGAGGACCTTCTAATTTTAGAACTGAAACATAGGGTGGGAGGGGAAGGAGGAAGTAGAGGTTAAAACAAACCCAAAATAAATCATGTCTAATGGTCAGGAAGGCAAAGAAGGAGAGGCTTACAGGAGGCTGAAAGTCAAAGTGCCGGGAACTGCATGAATACCGCTGCATTCAGGTTTCCAAGCACCTGCGTTTAGTACCTCATTCCGTATCCTTTGGGGTCACTCTCAGAATCACGGGGCATATCTCTTTTTGAGGATTTCCATGTGTGTCTCCACACTGGTGTGTAAGGAGCTGATGGGAAGCTATTTCAGCCAAAGCCTGATGCATCGGACAATCTCTGGGGAAAAACAAACTCCCAGAAATGGGAACAAGGAAGTCACATACATATTGCCGAGTATCTCCTGTTTTGGAGGGAAGTTCTGGATCGTGGTCTGCAATTGTCAGAGATCCTGGTGTGGACCTGTCCTTGTTACCTGCTGCAGTGGTGTCCGCGATGCGTGCTGATCTCAGAAATTCCTTCCCTTCTCTCTTTCTCTACCCTATTCCCTTAACCCTGGTACCCAAATCAGTTACCTGCGCTCATATCCTTACGTCCTGCTTTCAGAGTAACCTGTGCTAGGCAAGGACTGAGAACTATGCCAGGAAGTTTTTCGATGTCCTCACCCCTTTTCTAACCGCTCAACATGACTTGCCGTTACCAGTCCTGGACTTCTTCTTGTATTTTGCTGCTTTTTTTTGAGACAGGATCACGCTCTGTCACCCAGGCTAGAGTGCAGTGGTGCAATCTCCGCTCACTGCAACCTCAGCCTCCTGGGTTCAAGCACTTCTCCTGCCTCAGCCTCCCGAGTAGCTGAGATTACAGGCAGCTGCCACCACGCCAGGCTAATTTTTGTATTTTTAGTAGAGATGGGGCTTCACTATGTTAGCCAGGCTGGTTTTGAACTCCTGATCTCAGGTGATCTGCCCGCCTTGGCCTCCCAAAGTGCTGGGATTACAGGCATGAGCCACCACGCTCAGCTAATTTTTGTATTTTTAGTAGAGATAGGGTTTCACCATATTAGCCAGGCTGGGTTTGAACTCCTGACCTCAGGTGATCTGCCCGCCTTGGCCTCCCAAAGTGCTGGGATTACAGGCATCGGCCACATCACCCAGCCTCATTTTGTTTTTGTAGTCATGCACTCACCGTTCAGTAAATCTTATCCATCCTTACTTAAGAAACATTTAAACATGTCAACCTGTGGCCATCCCAGGACACAAGAGATAAAGGCGAGCAAAGCAGATATATTGGATTCACAGTAACCCAGACTTCATTTCCAGTTACCTCCCCTTCTGGAAAATCTAGCATCCTAGCAAAAACTAAGTTGATAAAATCACTACACAAAAAGTTTAGAAATAGGACCAGTCCCGGGAAGGAAAGATTTAAAGCAATAGGACAGGATGAAAGAGATACTCACTGGGTACTGCACTCACCTCCTGGGTGCAATAGTCTCATGTAGCAAACCTGAGCATATATCCCCATATCTAAAATAAAAGTCGAAGTTCAAAAAATAAAGAAAAAAAAAGAGAAAGCAATCACATATTTTGTGGATTTGAGATGGAGGGTGGTGAGGAAGCTGAATGAGAGGTCAGATGGTGATGATGAGTTGGCATTATCTGAATGAAGGGATGCCTGGGAGTGGAAAGAAAAGCATTGCAGGTGGTCCCGGGCAAAGGTATTCGAACGGGTGGATCCTAACGCCTTACAAGAAGTAAAAAGACCACAAGAATCTTTTCATTCTTTTCAAAGTATGTTTCACTGTAGAATCAAACTTTTGTGAGATACTAAAAACGACCTAATTGGAATGAATCATAAATTTCCAACTTAATTTGGGGGCACGGGTGTTCTGTGATTCATAAGAACTCATGTTTTATTGTTTCATTTTCTTTTTTTTTATGATTATACTTCAAGTTCTGGGATACATGTGTAGAATGTGCAGGTTTGTTACAGAGGCACACACGTGCCACGGTGGTTTGTTGCAACCATCAACCCATCATGTACATTAGGTATTTCTCCTAATGCTATCCCTCTGCTAGACCCCCAACTCCCTGACAGGCTCCAGTGTGTGATGTTTCTCTCCCTGTGTCCATGTGTTCTCATGATGCAACTCCCACATATTAGTGAGAACATGCCGTCTTTGGTTTTCTGTTCTTGTGTTAGTTTGCTGAGAATGATGGTTTCCAGCTTCATCTATGTCCCTGCAAAGGACATGAACTCATCCCTTTTTTCATGGCTGCATAGTATCCTATGGTGTATATGTGCCACATTTTCTTTATCCATTCTATCATTGATGGGCATTTGGGTTCGTTCCAAGTCTTTGCTATTGTGCATAGTGCCATAACAAACATACGTGTGTATGAGTCTTTATAGTAGAACGATTTAGGATCCTTTGGGTATATAACCAGTAATGGGATTGTTTCATGTTCAATTGACATCACGTGACACCGAGAAAGATGATTCTTAGCTCCTACCCCACGTTGCATCTCCTGGGCAAGGGTCAAGTTATGACTGGGTTTAGTGAAGTTTGATCAGTTGGGGGTTGACTGGCCCATGGGGGGATCCCCAAAATGTCAGCATGTGGAAAACTCTATGGTTGCTCAACTCTCCCTTTGGCTGAGTCATTCCTAGCTCAAGCTAGACTCTGCCTTTCTCTATTTTGAATATAGCTCCCTTGTTTCCTGTCTTTGTGCTGTCAGTCTAGTGAGATTGATAAGATATTTGTCCCAGAATAGAATAAATTCTTTCCCTGATCTCCAACCACTGATTCACTGCACTGGACTGCCTGGACAATGAACTAAACCCTAACATCTACATTAATCAACTTAATCTCAATTTTCAAGCCTAAGAATACATTTAGCCTTAGATTGCAATAATCTGGACTTCATCTGAAATTACTTCAAATGAATACTATTGGCCCTTGGACAGGAACATTTTCTGCCTTAAAATGATTTTTCTTATTTTTAAGGTGCCCATTATATATATATATATATGTCCAGTTGTAGTCTAGGGTGACAAGATGATCAACCAGGTGTTACCCTAAGATTACCTAAACAAAAGTACCTGGAAGAATTTGCTCAGGAGTTTTTCCATGTTTTCAAAGAAAGACACTCCTAGTGTTCTGATAGTCTTCTGGGTGTGGGAGAGCAATGGAGTTCAAGTTGCTATGAAAACACTTGCCATCAGTTTGTCTGCTCTTACCCTGTGTCATTCCTATAATCCACAGACCCAGGGTTTCCCAAGCACGGAGCATCTCCAGGTTTCTGGAGGACAGATTGCATTCCATGGTCTCCATTTCACTGTTGTACATTTCAGGTTGTGGCTATTTCCTTAAGTTTATCACCACCACACCTGCCTTCTGCTTTTAGTTGCCAGGAAATACAGTCCCACACCACTAGAATGTCTGGAGTAGTATTTGGCAAACCAGATACAAGCCTTCAAAGAGTAAAATTTCTCCCACTCCTAGGCAGGTGTCTGGGAAGGAACATTGCTGCTGTTCGTCTCTTGGATGGGATCCAGAATCCTCCCAAGACTTGGTTCCTGGGTCGTATAGGCAAGAAGAAGGGAGAGGGAGGATGCGTTTTATGGATTATATGGTAGTTCGCCAGGATGTGGATGATAGAAGCTCAGTCCACACTTGGTTAATAAGTCTCTCTCTCTCTCTCTCCCATCATGTCTTGCAGATGTACATGTAGATAATACATTTCCATATCTCCATTACCGATGTGCTTCTCTTGTTCCAATGCCTCCCTCTCTATCCCTACTTCTGTGATATCACAATCCAACAGCAGAAACCACTGGAAAACCCCAAGGGTCCTTAAGTACATCTCTGAGACTTTTATATCAGGGTTAGATTTCTCTGTTGGATTCAGGGACTTTGCTCACATTTTCAGGGTTAAGTGTGAAGATTTTCCAATTCCCAGCATGGCTTCAAAGACAGTGGGGACTACCGTGACTGGCTTTACCTCAGACACTACCCCCAGTCTCTCTGTCTCTTGGCCTGGCCGCCTCCCCCATGGACCCTGAAATCACACAAGATTCTGGACCTTTGGCAGCACATAAGCTGAGAATCATCCACCATGTTGGAAGCATCAAAGGCTCCCTTATGCTCAGCTTTGAATTTCAGGCTGTGAACAATGTTCTTATCTTTCAGTTTTGGGTTTCTCCATTTGAGCCTGGTCTACCACCTGTGGACAGGCTTATCTGAGGGCCTCAGTGTGCTACTAAGGGCCCTCATTTTCAGGCTTCTTTTGCCATCTCTACCTCAATTCTCATCACACTTCGTTTGTCCCATCTACTGGGACCGTGGAAATGTTTGCGTTCGTCTTACCCATGAGGTTACCTATTAATCTGAATATCTGCTTCCAATGCCTTTCAGCATTTTCCTCACCTCCATCTACTGGAAATTTCTTACTTATTTTTCCAAGCCCTAGCTTAGGTGCCACTCCCTCCAAGAGGCTCTCTGAGCACCCACACCCCCAGCAATGAGGTCTCTCTCTGGTCCTGGAGCTTCCTGTGCTGCCTCTAACAGGACTGGCTCTGCTTAATTGTCAAAAATGCAAAAACAGCAGGAAACACTCAGAACCCCTGTGGGGTCCCTTCTTGTCCTACCCCCACAGAACATTACAAATAGATACAAATGTATTTCTTTAGTAGTGTTTTATTGCAGCCTTTTCAATAGGTTACAATATCTAAAGATTCTGTCTGCATTTTTATCTCTCATTTTAATAAATACTTCCAGAACGTGGAAGGCAGAAGAGAGAATTTTCCTCTCCCTTCAGGACATTTCTGCGTTGGAATTTACTCTCATTATGGAGAGAAGAAAATATGGTAGACTCATATTTTCCATGTTGGAGGAAAGATGCATTGTGCCATATCATAGTGAAGACACAATGATGGCTTTGATGAAGACAGTAATGATGATGAGGAGCAGGTCAATGTTGGGGATGATAATAAGAATAACGATGGTGATGATAATGATGATGATGATGGTGGTGACAAAAATAATTCCACGATGGTGCTAATGTTAGGTAAGTCATGTATCTTGAACACAAAAAACGATGCCAGGCTCAGATCTTTTAAGTCAGGAGCCAGCATACTATGACCCTACTGTCAAAACTGGTTCCTCACCCATTTCCATAAATAAAATGTCATTTATTGGGCCATAGCAATGTTCATTCATTTACAAATTGTCAGTGGTTGCTTTCACCCTACTGTGCTAGAGTTCAGTAGCTGCAACAGAGCTCCTATTGCTTTCAAAGCATACACTACTTACTATCCTGTCCTTTGCAGAAAATGTTACTGAGTCCTGTGGTTAGTGAGGTAGGTACACTACCCACTAGTACCTGGCAGCAACATTTGAAGATGAGCACTCCTACCATTCCAGTGCTATGGGCGTTGAATGTGAGACGCACAGTTTAAGGACCTTTCTCAGAGTTCCACAGGGAGTAACCAATGGATATTGCATTTAACGCACAGCCTCAGAATACAGAGATGAAGTGCGTCACCATTGAGCGGTACTGACGATTCCTAGGAGGATTTAAAGTCAGGAGTCCACCTCATGCAAGCCCACACCATGTGGTGTCAAGAGTCCAACCAGGCCGGGTGTGGTGGCTCACGCCTGTAATCCCAACACTTTGGGAGGCCAAGGTGGGTGGATCACCTGAGGTCAGGAGTTCAAGACCAGCCTGGTCAACATGGTGTGAAACCCCATCTTTACTAAAAGTATAAAAATTAGCCAAGTGTGGTGGCCCATGTCTGTAATGCTAGCTACTCAGGAGGCTGAGGCAGGAGAATCACTTCAACCCAGGAGGCGGAGGTTGCAGTGAGCTGAGATTGAGCCATTGCACTCCAGCCTGGGCAACAAGAGCAAAACTCCATCTGAAAAACAAAACAAAACAAAAACAAAAAACAAACAACAGCCAAAAAACAAACAACAGTCAAAAAACAAACAAACAAACAAAAAACAGTCCAGCCAGGGCACTTGTTCCCTCTCTGGACCGGCCTGGGTTGAGGTTTCAGAAAACCGGCTATTTCCCATATGGTTTCCAATGGATCCAACTGTTATCACCTGAGGTTCTTCCAAAACCTTTCTATTTTTTCATTGTTAGTTGCGAAGTTCAAAACCTAAAGAATAAACATTAAACAAAATGACCCATTAATAATAATCAAAACAGAAGATAGGTAGAACCAAAGGAAAGTTAGAAGGGACATGGCTGTTGTTCCAGAAGCTTCTAGACTTCCTTTCACAATCTGTGTGTGCGACAATCACCATTATTTTTAAGTGAGTCATTTTGTTTCTTTATTCATAATTTTCGCATCTTTCTATTACTTCCTAAATGAAATATGCTGTCTCTTTCCAAAAAACGCAGTCATTTCACATGCATTCTTTTTGGCCTCCTTCTTTCGCGCGCCATTCTATTCCCAGGATTCATCTCTATTTTTATGGATAGACCTAGTTTATGCATTTTTCACACTGTACAATGATCTGTTTTATAAATGCAACACAAAGTATGTATTCATTTTGTCCGGGAGTGGCGGTTCACGCCTGTAATCCCAGAACTTTGTGAGGCCGAGGCAGGCGGATCATCTGAGTTCAGGAGTTCAAGATCAGCCTGGCCAACATGTTGAAACTCCATTGCTACTAAAATACAAATATTTGCCAGTGTGGTGGTGGGCACCTGTAGTCTTAGCAACTCAGGAGGCTGAGGCAGGAGAATTGCTTGTACCCAGGGTTCAGAGATTGCAGTGAGCTGAGATTGCGCCTCTGCACTCCAGCCTGGGTGACAAAGTGGGACTCCGTCTCAAAAAACAAAGACAAAAAACAAAAATTAGCCAGGTGTGGTGGCAGATGCCTGTAGTTCCAGCCACTTGGGAGGCTGGGGCAGGAGAACCATTTCAACTCAGGAGGTGGAGGCTGCAGTGAGCTGAGATTGTGCCATTGCACTCCAGCCTGGACGACAGAGTGAAGCCTCTTAAAAAAAATGTATTCATTTATCAGAGGATGAATGTTTGTATTTGACAGTATGTGGCCGAGGGGAACAATGCTTCTCTCCCAATTCGTTTGCCTGTGTCATGGGGCAGATGTGCTCTGTTTTTTGAGTAATCTCTGTGGTAAGGCTGCCTGGTCATAACTGCCCATCACTTCCCCTTAAAATTCCAAACTCCTCCCCAAATTGGCTGAAGCAATTTGTGAAACTCTCCACAGTGTATGATATTCTACTTGTTGTATCCTGTCTTCAACAACTGGCATTAAAATGGAAACAAACCAATAATAACAACAAATTTGTGTCTCTTGTCTTGGAATTCACAATCTCGTATAATTTGCACCACCACCCTGAAGGAGCCATAATTGCCACCAGTTACGCAGGAAGACACAGAGGCTGGCAGAGGAGCTGTCACTTGCAGGAGGATGTGCAGAGAGTGTTTGTTCAGGTGCTGGTGCTCTGGAAGGAGCTACAACAGGAAACACCAAGGGAAGAGAGAGGAAACTACAGAATCCAGACAGCCTGTTGGGATATCATCCTGGATTTGCATTTCCCAGTCTAGATATAAATTTCAGTCCCTTGATTCGGTTACTCAACCACACTGCCTGAGTCTCTTCGCTGAGAGCTGCAGTCTCAAGGCTTAGCAACGTGCATCAGGCTAGGTGGACATTCTACAGGAGAAGTTTGCAGGACACCGTGTTGAATAGATCTGGAGGTTGAGTGGAGTTGTGCGTAGACATCCTTCATGTGGGATGTGGCATCACAACATGGGGGCCAGAGAAGGAGAGAAGCCAGAGACGGAGGAGACAGCAAGGCAAGAAGAAAGCACGGCAGGCTCATGGGGGAGGTGGCTCCTCCAAGGGTTTTTCCAGCCCCTGTCATTACTTCCTGCACCAACAATATTGCTTCATCATCATCCTCAGCACAGATCTCACATAGCTCATGCCCCGAAATCCGTACAACCTTTCTCATGATCATAACTGCATATTTGTTTTTTCAAAACTATACTTTAAGTTCTGGGGTACATGTGCAGAAGGTGCAGGTTTGTTACACAGGTATACACGTGCCATGGTGGTTTGCTGCATCCATCAACCCATCATCTACATTAGGTATTTCTCCTAATGGTATCCCTCAACAGACCCTAGTGTGTGATGTTCCCCTCCCTGAGTCCATGTGTTCTCATTGTTCAACTCCCACTTATGAGTGAGAACAGGCAGTGCTTGGTTTTCTGTTCTTGTGTTAGTTTGCTAAGAATGATGGTTTCTAGCGTCATCCATGTCCCTGCAAAGGATATGAACTCATCCTTTTTTTTTTTTTTTTTTTTT
>NW_012105697.1:456508-458187 GCF_000951045.1 Mandrillus leucophaeus | reverse complement strand
ACACACTAACTGGGTGTGGTGGCGGGCACCCTCAGTTACCAGGAGACTGAGGTTGCAGAATCACTTGAACCTGGGAGGCAGAGTTTGTGGTGAGCCGAGATTGCACCACCGCACTTCAGCCTCAGTGAGAGAGTGACAATCTGCCTCAAAAAAAAAAAAAAAAAAAAGTCATATGATCATCACAAAAGATGTTTAAAAAGCATTTGTTCAAAATTCAACATCCCTTCATCATAAAAACATCAACAAATTAGGCCTAGAAGAAACTCACCTCAACAAAACTTCCCAAATAATTCCATTAACAAGTGTGTAAAGGATCTGAATAGTCATTTCTCAAAAGAAACCGTACAGATGGCCAACAGCTATATAAAATTGTTCAAAACACGAATCGTCGGCCAGGCATGCTTGCTCGTGCCTATAATCCAGCACTCTGGGAGGCCAAGACCAGTGAATCACTTGAACCCAGGAGTTTGAGACCAGCCTGGGCAACATGGTGAAACCTCATCTCTACCAAAAATACAAAAAAAAAAAAAAAAAAAAAAAAGCTGGACCTGGCGGTACACACCTGTAGTCCCATCTACTGAGGAGGCTGAGGCAGGAGGCTCACTTGGACCCAGTAGGCAGAGGTTGCAGTGAGCCAAGATCGCACTACTGCATTCCAGTCTGGGTAACAGAGTGAGACTTCACCTCAAAACACAAACAAACAAACAAAAACCCACAATCATCACTGGCATACAAATCGAAATCACAATGAGTATCATCTTGTTTCAGTTAAAGTGTCTATTATCAAATAAACATATAAAAACATGCTGGGTTGGGCACAGTGGTTCACACCTTGTAATCCCAGCACTTTGGGAGGCCGAGGTGGGCGGATCACAAGGTCAGGAGTTTGAGACCAGCCTGGCCAACATGGTGAAACCCTGTCTTGACTAAAAAGACAAAAATTAGCCGGGCGTGGTGGTGCTCACCTGTAATCAGGAGGCTCCCAGCTACTCAGGAGGCTGAGGGAGGAGAATCGCTTGCACTCAGGAGATGGAGGTTGCAGTGAGCCGAGACAGCGCCACTGCACTCCAGCCTGGGCGACACAGTGAGACTCCATCTAAATAAGTAAATAAATAAATAAACATAAAAACATGCTGGTGAGAATGTGGTGACAAAGTAACTCTTACACACTGTTGGTGGGAATATAAATTAGTACAGCCATTATGGAAAACATGGAGATTCCTCAAGATACTGACACTGCAATTATGATAAAACCCAGTGATTTCACTACTGGATATCCATGCAAAGGAAAAAGTCTCAGGACATCACGAGAGTCCCTGCACCCTTGTGTTTATTGTGGCACTCTTCACAAGCCGGCATACAGAATCAACCGAAGTGTCCATCAGTGGATAAAAGGGTAAGGAAAATGTGGTGTAGATACACAATGGAAGAGGGGTCATCCTTAAAAAAGAATGAAATCCTGACATTTACAGCAACATGGTTGGAACTGGAGGTCATTATGGTCAGTGAAATAAGTCAGAAACAGAAAGACAAGTCTCGAATGTTCTCACTCACACGTGGGAGCTAAAGAAGTGGATTCCTGGCCGGGCGCGGTGGCTCAAGCCTGTAATCCCAGCACTTTGGGAGGCTGAGACGGGCGGATCACGAGGTCAAGAGATCGAGACCATCCTGGCTAACAC
>NW_012105697.1:450003-455983 GCF_000951045.1 Mandrillus leucophaeus | reverse complement strand
TCGAGACCATCCTGGCCAACATGGTGAAACCCTGTCTTTAGCCAGTCATGGTGGCACGCACCTGTAATCCCATCTACTCAGGAGGCTGAGGCAGGCAAATTGCTTGAATCAGGGAGGCAAAGGTTGCAGGGAGGCAAGATCGCGCCACTGCACTCCATCCTGGGTGACACAGCAAGACTCTGTCTCAAAAAAAAAAAAAAAAGATGTAGACTAGTGGTTACTAGAGCTGGAAAGGGTGGGGGATAAGGAGATGTTAGTTATGGAGTACAAAAATACAGTTGGATAGGAGAAATAACTTTGAGTATTTGACAGTACAGTAGGGAAAGTATAGTTAACAATAATATATTGCATATTTCAAAACAACTAGAAGAAAAGAATTGTAATGCTCTCCAACACAAAGAAAAGATAAATATTTGAGGTAATGGATACCCTAATTGCCCTGATTTTATTGTTACCTATTGTATACAAGTACTGAAACATCATAAGTACCCCAAACCTATATACAACTGTCATATATGGATAAAAATAAATAAAGAGAACTCTGGCACCAACTTCAAGGCACAACATGTACAAATCCAGGGGATCTATTTATGGCATTGGTTGTGCTGAGTGTGCTAACTAATTTGATTGTGGAAATCATTACACAACGTATACATATATCAAATCATCACGTTGTACACCTCAGTATATACAATCTTGGTTGATTAAATCATTTTAAGAATAAAAGAATGATTTTTTAAAAGGATAAAAAGGAAAACACTGAACTTATCTGTGGCTCTTCTTTTTCCCTGCTCAGCTTTGAGCAACTGTGAAGGTAAAAACTGGATGCAGGTGACCTGTGCACCCTACGACCTGGCATGGGGTTCCCAGACGTTAGGTCTTTAGGATTATTTGTTGAGGTACAAAGGAAAGCATTGCCCAGAGAACTGGGCCCTGCTTTCAGTTACATAAATACGGCCCATTCTTAAGGTCAGCAATTAAGTTCCAGGAAGATCCCTAGAGTCAGCTGAGCAGAAAATTACAACAAAGTCTCTGGGGCAATTGGGGATTTCCACGAGACATAGGAGCAGCTGGGGACTGCGTCAATGATAATGAAATCAGCTGGGTGGATGTAGCCGGGTCTCTGGAAACAGCCAGGTGGATGTAGCTGGGTCTCTGGAAACAGCCAGGTGGATGTAGCCGGGTCTCTGGAAACAGCCAGGTGGATGTAGCCGGGTCTCTGGAAACAGCCAGGTGGATCTCTGCAAACAGCCAGGCAGCTAGCTATGGGGCGGTTGGAGGTGGTCACTGGAAACAGCTAGATGACTGTAGCTGACTCTTTAGTAACAGCCGAATGTAACTGGGTCTCTGGAAAGTCACCCTGAGGACGGAGCTGGGAGATGAGAAGTGCTTCGTGGAAGCTGATGTCATGGGTAGAGGAGCACAGTCTTTTGCCTGGCAGGGTGTATGTGTGGGAATAGATTCCCCAGCCTCGCTCTCTTCTCACTCTCTGCTTTCTTGACGGTGCCTCCCATGGCTGAACTCAACCAGAAACTAGACGCAAGAAGATGTTGGTGATGCAATCCATAGAGTCAGCCTCCAGGGTACAGACAAGACGGGAAAGGACAGAGGGTGTATTAGGAGTGGCCAGAACTTCCAGTGGGAACTGCTGCCACTGAACGGAGAACCTAAGTGTAAGGGGTGTAGTTGGATCCCAGAGTGGCAGGACTCAGTGTCAGAAGTCAGTGGACAAAGGCGAGAATCTGGTGTGTTGAACTGGGTGTGGTTATCACAGAACTGGGTGTGGTGATCATAATGGACAGCAGAGTCAAAGCAGTAATCCGAATAGACTGTCTCATGCAGCCCTTTAGTGTTGTCCAGTTGACCGCAGCGTTCTAAGACGTGACATAGATAGGAAACTTACTTAATTCTTACTTGATTTGTATCAGCAGAACATTTCTTGGCGAAGAGTAAGAATCTAATTAGAATCATAAAATAGAGAGTCACAGTTTCTTAATCAATTACTGGAATTTGGCCAGTTTATAGACCCAGAACCCCTTGAATTAAAGGGAAGACCAGGTACCCTTGAAAGCACTGCTCCAGTATATACTACAAAAAGTTATACAATTATATTTCTCTCAACTTTCCTTAAATGGACCTATGGCCTTTATCATGGTAACTGTGCATTGGGTAAAGGAAATAATCAGATATTTTGGGTACAGCTAGACACTGGCTCTGAGCTAACACTAACTTCAGAGGACCCAGAACACCATGGTGACGCTCCAGTCAGATTAGAAGCTTATAGAGGTCAGGTAGTCAATGAAGCTTTAGCTCAGATCTGTCTCCTATTGAATTTTCTTGGCCACCAAAGGCATCCTGTGGCTTTATTCCTAGCTCTGGAATGTATAATTGGATTAGACATTCTCAACAACTATCGAAATCCCCACAAGTGGGGGAAAAGATAGGACAAGCTATGGGCCATATGTAAGACTACTGAATGTGTTGATGTTTGCGTAGTGTTCAACTAGTAATTGCTGCATAGGATGAGCTGATTGAGTTATTGTTGAGTTTTTTTTTTTTTTTAATATTCTTTTTCTTGTATAAAACGACGTTTAAAAATCCACCCCGTTACCAATATGCAGGTTTCTTTTCTGTTATTTTATTATGGTATTTTAATTGAAAAAAATAATTGTATATAATCATACGTATTTATTGGGTATCATGAGATGCTTTGATATATGTTTACCGTTGCAATCCGGCCAAAGGCATGCCCATGGTAAGTGTGCTATTTTTTATTTAAAATGTGCACAAAAATTAAGTCAGATGAGACACTGTCTCCCCCTAGTGGTTCTCAAGTCATTTTCCATTTTAATCTGAGTAGGGAGAGCATCTAACTTTATAAGAGGAGTGGAGAAAACCAACAAGTCCCAGCGCACAGAGGACTCAGAGGTCTCCTGACATGCGAGAATGTGTTCATGCTTGCGCATGCGTGTGCGTGCGTGAATGTGTGAGTACATGCGCATGTGTGTTATGTGCGTAAGTGGGATGAGCTGTCTGTCTTCACCCATCCATGCCTCCCCTCAGACACCTCAATTCATCCCGGATACATACGCTCCATCCTGGAGGCCTAAGATGAGCAAGTTCAGGGGATCTTATGTACAGCATGGGTGGGGATGGATGTGCTGATTAATTTGACCGTGGCTATTATTTCACAATGTATATGTATATCAGATTATCACCTTGTGCATCTCGAATATATGCAATCACTGCCAATGAAATACTTACAAAAAATACTGACACCTCCTTTGTAGTTCTTGTTAATCCCATGCAGCCTTGAACGACATGAAGGCAGAGACTGGGTCCGAGTGATCTGTACACCCCAGAGCATGACACAGGACTGCCAGATGTGAGGTCTTTAAAGTATTTATTGGTGCAGGAAGTAAAGCATGACCCAGTGGACTGGTCTCAGCTCTCAGATCCATATGTACGGCTCGTTCTCAAGATCAACAGCTAAACTCTAGGAGGACGTTCAGGATCAGCTGAGTAGATGATTGCCGGGGCAGCTCGCGGGATTTACAGAAGACATTTGGAAACTGCAGGGGGATGCGACGTTGTTGATGGAATCAGCTGGGATGACTACAGCTGAGACTCAACAGCCAGGACACTGGAGCTGGGTGTCTTGAAACAGACAAGTGACAGCAGCTGGGTCACTGGAAACAACCGGGTGACTGGTGTGATGGTGCACACCTGTAATTCCAGCTACTTGGGAAGCTGAGGCATGATAATTGCTTGAATCCAGGAGGCAGAGGTTGCAGTGAGCCAAGATCACACCACTGCACTCTAGCCTGGGAGACAGAGTGAGACTCTGTCTCCGACAAATAAAATAAAATAAATGATTGTAATTTTTAATAAATAAAAAATAAAAATAAAATAAAAATAATAAAAAATTTAAAACCCCCAAATATATGACCTTTTGTGTCATGATTCATAATAGCTAAATAGTGGAAACAACTCAAATGTCCATCAATTGGTGAATGCATAAACAAAATGTGATACAGCGGTAGAATGGAATGTTCTTCAATCACATAAGGGAACAAAGGCCAATGACATGTTACAACATGCATAGACCATGAAAACATTACGCTAAGTGGAATTGGATTTTTGCCGTTGTCGTTGTTAATGTGATGAATTTATTTTTACTTTTCTTTTTTAAGTTTCAATAGTTTTGGGGGAACAGGTGGTGTTTCGTTGCATGCGTAAGTTCTTTAGTGGTGGTTTTTGAGATTTTGGTGCACCCATCACCTGAGCGGTGTACACTGTACCCAATGTGTGGTCTTTTATCCCTCACCCCCTCCCATTGGTCCCCCTGGGTCCCCAGAGTCCATTATATCATTCTTGTGCCTTTACATCCTCACAGCATAGCTCCCACTTACGAGAACATACGATGATGGTTTTCCATTCCTGAGTTATTTCACTTAGAATAATGGTCTTCAAGCGCCTCCAGGTTGCTGGGAATGCCATTATTTTGTTCCTTTTTATGGCCAAAGTATTCCATGGTGTGTGTGTATGTGTATGTGTGTGTGTGTGTGTGTGTGTAATATACATATTTTTCATATGTTTGTTGGCCATTTGTATGTCTTCTTTAGAGAACTGTCAAAAGTCAAAAGGAGAATTGGATTTGGAGGGAACAATTTTATGGCTATTTTTCAGTATAATCATCAGGTGAATATAGAATCTTTCCGGCCAGGGTTACTTTAATCTGTTACCTGTAGCCAGGAAGGGAGACGTTTATCACAGAGATAGGCACCAACCTGGGATACTTTTCCCCAAAGGTGAGTAACTGTAGTGTGAGCCCTAAAATTCACCACAGGTAGGTCCTGATTTGGCACAAGATATGCTTTATCCACTGATGTGAAATGCCAGGTGTTTTTCGTATGGTTTTGTTGCTGAAAGACACAACACCCTCTAATCTAAGGCATCCTCTCCAAATCCCACTGAGGCACAGGAGCGGCACTAGGGAGGGGGTCCCGGAGCTTCCTGTGAGAGATTCACCTCCTGAACCCTGGGCGGATCCTCCCCACCCTGGGATCTCTGCGAACCTCTGGGGTCTCCTATTCAATCAGGACCAAGTTGTGAGGTGGGATTCCTCCCAGGCTACAGTCTCCCCGCTCCCTCTTTCAATTTCATCAAGACAGATCAGGAGCGTGAGTGTGGGAGTCATGGCGTCTCCTCCCACAGCCCCTGGCTGTGCAGATGGGGGAGGCCACAGTTCCTGGATGGAGTAAATCTACTGGGAGCCTGGGTTCTCCATCACGAGGCTGTCCCGTCAGCAGCCCCACAGGAAGGGCAACTGCCCTCTCCGGGAGGCTGGCTTCCATTTCCCCAAGGCTGGGGCTGGGGCAGGCACCAGGCTCTCTTCAGATACTTCGTACAGAGATGGTATCTCCCTGACCCTTTTCTGCTATTTGCCCCATCTGTCCTCATCTCACCAAGGGTCAGGACATAGGAGCCAATAGACTCAGCACCTTTCTGAGTCTATCCTGTCCAAGTGAGGGTCACTGGGGGCTTGTTCTTCTTCTCAGAGCCTCCCCGTGGGGTCTCCTTCCTTCCTTCAGCCCGTCCATGAACACAGCATTGTGGGATCCTTACCATGGCGGCCCAGCCCTGGGGATGCTTCATGGAAGCTGCAGGTCCCTGCTGCAGGGCGGACTCAGATCGGCAGAGACGCGTCGCACACCTGGCTGTGAACTTCAAGTTGAGCTGCAAATGGCAATGAGAAAAAAAGGAGAAATAAAGAAAGAAAGAGGAATGAAGAAATAAAGAAAGAGACTCTTCTTTTGTCGTTGGAATATGGGTTTTATTTCTTCCCAACAGTTTCCTTCTTAGACTTTCCTCCCCCTTTATTCTATTTTTTAACAGTGTTCACCTCCCCCTCCCTTAAAAGTAACCTCTGAGTCATTCCTGCCTCCTCGGTGTCCCTCCCACCCCCAACCCCGCTTCC
>NW_012105697.1:446096-448413 GCF_000951045.1 Mandrillus leucophaeus | reverse complement strand
CAAAACCTCTTCTCTACAAAAAATACAAAAATTAGCTGGATGTGGTGTCATGAATAATGGCCTCCAGCTCATCCAAGTTGCTGCAAAACTCAATCCTTTGTATATCAGTTGCAAAAAATTAAAAATACCTAAGAAGATACCTAACCAAGGAGGTGAAAGATCTCTACAAGAACAACAGTAAAACGCTGCTGAAAGAAATCGTAGATGGCACAGCAAAACAGAAATGAATCCCATGCTCATGGATTGGAAGAATCAGTATTGTGAAATGATCATACTGCCCAAAGCAATCTTCAGATTCAATGCAATTCCCATCAAAATACCGATATCATTTTTCACAGAATTAGAAAAAGCAAAATCCTAAATGTCAGGCCTCTGAGCCCAAGCTAAGCCATCACATCCCCTGTGACCTGCACGTACACATCCAGATGGCCTGAAGCAACTGAAGAGCCACAGAAGTGAAAATAGCTTAACTGATGACATTCTACCGTTGTGATTTGTTTCTGCCCCACCCTAACAGATGGATGTACTTTGTAATCTTCCCCCACCCTTAAGAAGGTTCTTTATAATCTCCCCCACCCTTAAAAAGGTTCTTTATCATCTCCCCCACCCTTACGAAGGTTCTTTGTAATTCTCCCCACCCTTGAGAATGTACTTTGTGAGATCCACCTGCTGCCTGCAAAACATTGCTCCTACCTCCACCGCCTATCCCCAAACCTACAAGAACCCATGATAATCCCACCACCCTTTGCTGACTCCTTTTTCGGACTCAGCCCGCCTGCACCCAGGTGAAATAAACAGCCTGGTTGCTCACACAAAGCCTGTTTAGTGATCTCTTCACACGGACACGTGAGACACTAAAATTCATATGGAACCAAAAAAGAGGATGAATACCAAAGCAATCCTAAGAAAAAGATCAAATGTCAATCGAATACACGTATCCTAGGCGGAATTGTGGGGTCTTGTTTTTGTTTTTGTGAGACAGAGACTCTCTCCGTCACCCAGGCTGGAGAAACAAAACCTTATTCAAAAATATAGAATCGTTTGTGAAACTTGGCAATTGTGAATAGTGCTGCAATGAACTTAGGAGTGTGGACATCTCTTCTGTGTGTCAATATCATTTCCTCTGGGTATACACCCAGCAGTGGGCTTGCTGGATTATACGGTGGTTGCATGTTTAGTTTTTTGAGGAGCTTCCATACTGTTTTCTAAAATGGCTGTATTAATTTACACATCCACCAATGGTGTGTAAGGATTTTCTTTTCTCCCCATGCTCACCAACACTGATCTTTCACCATTTTGATAATAGGCAATCTAACAGCTGTGAAGTGATAGCTCACTGCAAAATTTCACTTTTTACACATATATGTGTATACATATGTATACATATATACATACACATACACATGCGTATATATGTACATACGTATCTGCACATATGTACATATGTATGTGTGGATGTATATGTATGAATACACATATTTGTATATATACATATATGTACACACTTACATACATACAAACTTCAAGAAGCTATAACTTCACATCTCTTAGGATGGTTACTATGAAAAAGAGTAGAGTAGCAAGTGTTGTGAGAATGTGGAAAAAATGGAATACTTGCACTCTGCTAGTGGTAATGTAAATGAGTACAATGACTGCAAAAATACTATAGATGTTTTTCAGAAGTTAACGATCAGAACTGCCCTATGCTGCAACAATTTCACTGCCGGGTGCGTATCTAAAGGAAACGACATCAGTACGTTGAAGAGACGCCCGCTCTCCCATATTCATGACAGCTTTAGTCACCATAACCAAGACATGGAACCCGCCCAAGTGTCCATCAGCAGGCGAGTGGATACAGACAAGGAAGTGCTCAGTGTATCCACAGCGAAAAACTACTCAGCCTTCTAGAAGAAGGAAATCATTTCATTTGTGACATGGATGAGCCTCGAGGACATCACGCCAGGTGGAGTAAAGAAGACACAGGAAGACCCCTGCTGCCTGATCTCACTTATGTGTGGATTGCCCCAGTTCAGCTCATGGAATTAGAGAGTCGAAGGTGGTTCCTGGGAGCTGAGGGGCGGGGGTGGAATCAGAGAGCTGCATCGAAGGATACCGCGTTTCAGTTAGACAGGAGGAGTGAGTTTAGCAGATCTGTTGTACAATACGGTGACTACAGTTGCTCACAATGGATTGTATACGCGAACATTAGTAAGAAAGTAGATTTTAGGCCAGGCGCAGTGGCTCAAGCCTGTAATCCCAGCATTTTGGGAGGCCAAGATGGGCAGATCACGAGGTCAGGAGATCGAGACCATCCTGG
>NW_012105697.1:442530-445126 GCF_000951045.1 Mandrillus leucophaeus | reverse complement strand
CACACACACACACACACACACACAAACACACACATCTAAAATGGGTCAGATTCTCTGATTACTCTTATGTTCATTACGTAAACTCCAGTTTGCAATACTTCATCTATTTAATCTGCATTTTCTAGTATATCGGCATAGGTTTGCTGCCTGTTCTGTTGTTAGTTTTTGAAAACATATGTGGGATCTCTAGGGCTGTCTGCTCACTCACTCCTGTGTGGAAATGCGTGCCTGCTCTTTCTTTCTCTTGCTTATTGTAGTTGGGATTCATGAGTGCAATTAATGTTTTCAAGAATGAGCTTCACTGGCTTTGTTGAATTTTCAAGCTTTGGTTTTTCCTCATGAATAACTCCTGTTATAATTATTATTATTTTTCCCTTTCTTACGCCTTCATTTGGAATAATTTGTTATTCTTCTTCTAGATTTCTTTTCTTTTTTCTTTTTTTTTTTTTTTTTTGAGAGTCTCCCTCTGTTGCCAGGCAGGAGAGCAGTGGTGCGATCTCAGCTCACTGCAACCTCTGACTCCCTGGTTCAAGCGATTCTCCTGCCTCAGCCTCCCGAATAGCTGGGATTACAGACACGCCCACCACCACACCCAGCTAATTTTTGTATTTTTAGGACAGACAGGGTTTCACCATGTTGGTCAAGATGGTCTCGGTCTTCTGACCTCGTTATCTGCCCGCCTCGGCCTCCCAAAGTGCTGGAATGACAGGCGTGACTCACCGCGCCCGGCCCTAACTTTCTAACAGGAAAACCAAGATCATTCATTTCCTACTTTTTTTTTCTTTTCTAATTCATTCATTCGTGGCTCGTAGTTTTCCAGTTTCATCGTTTGATGTGTAATATTTACATTATGATTCAGTTCAATGCACTTTCTGACTTTTAGTTTTCTCAGTGACGTCAATGATTATTGAAAAGTCTGTTGCTTTATTTCAAAAATGTATAGATGTTAGTTATTTATACTGCAGAACTGAGTGACCCCCAAAAGTTCCCAGCGTCTCCTGGTGTAGGTCCAGGCTGACTGGGGTTCAATGGTGTCCACTAGGGGCAACTCCCATGCGTTCCAGACTCCCTGGAATGTGGGGTCTGGGTCCCCTCTGGGCTAGTGGATGGTCAAGGTGGCGTAGACGCTGGACTCAACTGGAGGCGCCCTTTCCTGGGATGGAGGAGGCTCAGTTGCCTCCCGTCTGAGGGTCAAGCTCTGCAGCTGAGCGTAGGTCACATCCTGGGGGTCTTCAGATGCAGCAGCCTGCAGTGGGGGAGAGTGAGAGGGAAGGAACGTGATGGGGGTAGGGGAAGGCTGGGGGCCTGGAGAGGAAAGGACCAGCCTGAGTGTCCATCTGCCTGTCCTCTTCCGCCTGTGTGTCCTTTGTGTCCAGGAATTCCTCGGACAGTGGGGAGGGAGGAGAGGCCATTTCTCTCCTAGGTCCGCAGTGTTTCACCTGGGCGTATGTCACTGTCTGGGGGTCTTCATCGGGTGGTCTCTGCTGGACAGAGACACTGGTGGGGGGTGTCCTTGAGTCCCCCTGACCTCCTGGAATCAATTTTCCCCACTGTTCCCAGGATGATCCAATTACATCCCTTTCCTGATGGAATCTCAGGGATGCCCTAAGGCCGTGGAGAGTCTGGCCGCTCCCTCCCTGTGGTTCTGGCCTCTCCTCCTCACTCTGACCTTGCCCATTTGGCTGCAGCCTCACACGGCCTTCCTGCAAGAGCTCGCTGCTGCCTCGGGGCCTTTGCACGGCTGTTTCTTCTGCCTGCAGGGGCTCGTCCATTAGAGGATCCTGTGGCCCCCTCCGTCCAGGCTTCTCAGATGACAGCTGAGCAGACAGCCCTCCCCTTACATTCAGACTGGCCCCACTGCCCCACACTCTGCCCTTTCCCTGGTTTATGTTTCTTACAGCACGCTGCACTGCTGGACACTGCATTTATTTGCATTTTGTTTCCCACCATGAGGTGAGCTCCAGAGGCAGGGGTGGCTCTGCTCCCTGCTGTGTCTGCAGCTCCCACAGGGAGCCTGATCCACAGTGAGCTCCCTGGGAACACTCGCTGGATGAATGAATGGAGGGAGCCCAGGGGACCCGGGTGGTTTATCTACTTCTCATCCTCCTGAGGCCTGGGGGGCGCTCTAACCACCAGACGGCCAAACAGAGGAGGAGGAGCGGGAAGGGGACCCGGGAGGAGGCCCACGAGGTCCCAGGACAGCAGGAGAGAGTGAGGTCACAGCAGGCGGGAGGCAGCGTGCTGGACAAGGAGGGGTCCACCGTGACGATGCTGAGAACCGGGGGAAGAGGCCAGAGAAGTCCTGCAGGATTAGATCTGGCACCAGGAGGCCTTTGGTGCCCGGGACAGGGGCGGGGTCTCACCCGACTGTCCAGCTCCACCCCGTCCTCAGGCTGTGTGTCCTTCACGGCAGCATCTGCGGGGGCAGAGCAAGGGGTTTGTCTCCTCGGAAGGTTCCCTGAGACCTCTGAGTCCTGCCGGCCCCTGCCCAGCTCCCAGACGGGGCCACTGCGATGCAGGGAGGGGCTGCGATGTTCCCGAGGTTCCACAGTGTGGGGTGAGATCATCTCACCCTGAGCCCCAGACCCTTTCCAGC
>NW_012105697.1:435707-437330 GCF_000951045.1 Mandrillus leucophaeus | reverse complement strand
GCCTCAGAGCCCCTGAAAGCCTGTGGCCCCTCCTCTGGCTCTGGCCGGCTCCCTGGAGGGAAGGCCATGCCTGAGTCCTTGAGGGGAATGGGATTCTCTGGGAGACTCAGGGCTGCCCTGGGGGAGGCCGTACTCCCTCTGAGCCCAGAAGCCTCAGTGACTTACCACATGTGGAGGTGGGGCCTGTTGTGGGGGAGCTGGGGCCTCCGGAGGGTCCTGGGTTAAAGAAAGAGAGGAGGCTGAGGAGCTGGGGCTTCCCTGAAGTCTCCACCTCAAACCAAATTTCTCTACATGGGGGCTGTGGTCTTCCTAGCCTCTCCCTCCACCCACCTCTCCTGTTCATGATGCTGGCGATGCTGCTGAGGGTGGGCATGCCTTCGGGGGAGCCGTCGTCCTCCTCCCCTCTGATGGGTGAGTCTCCCTCTGGCAGAGACCCCCGTCGCACCCCCACTCACTCCATCCCAGCCCAGAGCTCTCCTGGGGGCAAGGCCTGAGCTGAGCCTTTGGGCTCAGAGAGGACAGGGTCAGGGCCCTCACCTGAGACCACAAGCTCCAGGGGGTCACTGGGGACAGACAGCAGGTAGGGGTTGGAGCTGCGTGAGCCGTAGCACCTGTAGGTCCCCGCGTGGGCTGAGGTCACAGGACTAATGGGAAATTCAGCCTGGTACTTAGGATATTTGTACATTGATCTTAGATGGAGGTGGGCATCAGCTGCTCCCGCCTGGGTGAGAAGGAAAGCGTGGAACTGCCACGAGGACTGACAGAGCAGGGTCACATTCTCTCCTGAGACCACCTTGGGGCCCGGCTGCACTGAGAGGAAGGGTGTGCCACGGATCTGTCCTGGAGAGAAGAAGGATGGGTGAGGGGCTGCCTCACCCTTCTGACCTGACACATCTCCAGGCTTCTATCTGGGACCCTCAGTCTCTGTCTCTGTTTTCTCTGAGTCTCCCCCTCCCCACCCATCCCCTGTCTCTGTCTGTCTCTCCCTCCCTTGGGACCCCCACCCCTCATCCCAGCCATCACCACCTGGGCTCCCCCGGCAGGGCCTGAGCAGAGCCTGGGTCCCTGACTGAACCCGCCGGGCTCCTCACTTGAGATCAGGATGTCCAGGGGGTCACTGGGGGCCGACCACTCGGAGGAGAGGTTGTGTGCACCGTAGCATCTGTACTGGCCCCCGTGGGAGCGCTTCACAGGGCCCAGGAGGAAGTTGGCCCGGGAGAGCCCAGCCTGGGGCTGCCGACCAGGGCGCTGGAGGAAGTCATCTTCTCCCTCCTCGTACAGAGCGAATCTGTTGTAGCCGGTATCAGAGCCACACTGGAGGGTCAGCTTATCCCCAGGGGCCACGACAGGACCCGGCTGCACTGACAGTGACGGCTTCTTAGAAACACCTGGGAAAAGGTGGTCACAGTTTCCAGGAGCGACCCTCAGGCTTCCCCACAAACCCTCCCTCTCCCCTTGGGCCTCACCACTGCTGATCTTCCTGTGTCTCTGGCCCCAGGAGCCCTGAGCCCTCTCGTCCCAACATCATCCCACCTGGAGCTGCCCTGAGACGCGGCTCCTCCCCACCTGCCCGGAGACTCAGGGAACTCCAGGCAATGCTGTGAATTTCTCACCTGGGACCAG
>NW_012105697.1:432318-434452 GCF_000951045.1 Mandrillus leucophaeus | reverse complement strand
CACTCAGAGGCTGGGCCCTTCTTGTCATGGGGTTTTGTCATCTGCAGCCACACAGGAAGTGGAACTGCCCTCCCCAGGAGCCTGGCTGTCATTCCTTTAGGTCTGAGGTTGGGGCAGGCACCGGGCCCTCTGCAGACATTTCAGACACAAATGGGGTCTTTGCTGACCCCCAGCCACTGTCTGTCTGGTTTATCCTCGTCTCACTGAGAGCTGGGACGTAGCGGCAAATAGAACTGGTGCTTCCTGTGTCTGCCCTTCCAGATGAGGGTAGCGGAGGCTTCCCCTTCACAGTCTCCCACAAGGTCTCCCTCCCTCCTTCAGCCATCCATCAGCACAAGGTTGTGGGTCCTTACCTTGCCAGTTATCTCTCCAGCCCTGGAGATGCTTCAGGGAAGACACAGGTTCATGCTGCAGGTCGAATCAGATCAGCAGAGACGCATCTCACATCTGGCTGTGCCTTCCAGGCTGAGCTGCGTGTGGCAGTGAGCACAGAGGAGAAATGCAGGGAAATAGGGGAAGAAAAGTTGACTTCTTTCTTGGCACTGGATTGTGAATTTTCTTTCAACCAAATAGTCCCCGTCTCAACTTCCCCTTTTTAAAACTTTTTTTGCTACAGCGTCCAGCCCCACCCAGCTGGGAACAAACCTCTGAGTCTTTCCTTCCTCTTTAGTGCCCCTGTGCCCTTGGCCGCCCCTCTGCACCTCAATTCCTGCTCAGCATTTCTGGAACAATGACTTATGTTTGAGCTTTGATTTGGGGCGTGGGGGAGGGAGCTGATATTTATTCAATGACCAGTTATCATCCGCTGCCTGTGTGACCTCGGGCGGTAGTGAACCATCTCTGAGCCTCAGTCTTTTCCTTTGTAGACTGTTGTCACAAATCCCACTCGCCACCGTGGTTGTGGGGTCAGTGGTGCCTGGGACATTGGGAGGGGCTCATTTGTGCTTCATTTCCAGACCAGGGTAAGATCTGAGGTGTCTGGGACATGAGAGGATCTTGGTGTTGGATGGTTGATGCGTCCACTCATGATGTCGCCCCTGACCCTAATGGAGAAGTGTACATCAGGCATTTCTGAAATACCCAGAGAATCAAGGTCATGAGCAGAAAAAGAGGTATGGAAGTTCCCAGGGGTAGACGGATCCACAAGAAAGAACAGAGGCCAGAGATGAGATGCCACAGGGTCCCGGGACCATCAAGGGCTCATTAGGGTGGAGGTTTCCACCACTGAGTGGAGCCGGAAGAGGAACCTCAGGATCTGCAATGACAGAGAGGGGCTCAGGGCTCCAGATGAAGGTGTGAGGCTGCGTCTTCCAGCCACACCTGAGGCTGGAGTGGACCCCATGCAACCCAGGGGAGTCACCTCAAGGGAGTGCACCCAACCGTCCAGTGATAGAGCTGCTGGGATTCCAAAGAAAGAAGCACTGAACACCAGGGTGTCCATAGAGCATTTATTAGGGGGACTTCCATATAGTGAGGCATCCTTGTCTCCTTGCCCAGTGTCTGCTTGTGCATCTCAAGGATGTGCTTCCACATAGAAGTATGTTCCTGAGATGGACAAGGAGGCACTGGGTGTTCTACACAAAGCTTTAACCAACCAACCAACCAAACAAACAAACAAACAAAAAACCCTAGAGAATATTATCTCTCAGTACAGTTGTTTTTTGGGATACACAGGCAATTCGTTTCAGTACCCTCTACATGTACCCAAATCTGCCCGTACTCCAGCCTCGATGTTGTCTCTGCTTGACCTGCATATAGGAAAAGTTTGCTGTTCATACACGCAGGTCTTGCTTCTCACAAATGCCATAGTTCTGATCCCTGTTTGGTTGAAAAAGTGTGTATATAAGAGACCCCAGGAACTCAAGGTTGCCTTGCTCCAGGGTCCCCTGGATTTTGAGTGTATTTGGGAATGAGAAGCAAGGATTACAATCTGGGGTGCATGGCATGGCAAGCCACAGTGCGTCCAGAGAGGGAAGTGTGATATTGGGATATATACTGGTTTTCACCCGCGGTTCCTTGCTTGTAACTCCCATAGCTCTTGTTGCACTCTTTTGTTATAACATTGGCTGTGTTGGGCCTCAGGGGAGGCCTCTGACCTCCTCCTGCCCTTCCTTCACCCGCTCAAGGCAAGAAT
>NW_012105697.1:430720-431404 GCF_000951045.1 Mandrillus leucophaeus | reverse complement strand
CGACAGACAGCACCTCACAGGAAACACGCCAGGTCCATATGCACCTGCTTGTGCTGAGGGTGGCTCTTACCCTTAAGCACCAGCTCCCGGCCTGCCATTTGAACTGAACAGCCCAACACAAACCGTGCTGCAGAAGCGCCCAAGGCTATGGGAAAAAGCCAAAAGACCCTTCCCAACATGCTCTGCAGTCACGCTCCCTGCGGGGTGGGAGGGAAAATGTGCAAAAGAAATCCCATCCAAATGAAAATAAATTCAAAGACAGTAAGTGGCAGCCTCTCCAGATGAGAAGGAATCCGTGCAAGGATTCTGACGCCGTGAAAAATCTGAATATTGTGGCACCACCAAAGGACTGCACTAGCTCTCTAGCAATGGACGCTGAAAACAACAGAAACTCAGAAAGGACAGATAAAGAATGAGACTGAGACAAAAACATTACAAAGAATCAATGAAATAAAAAGTTGGTTTTTTGAAAGTATAAATAAAATTGACAGAGGCTAACTACACTAACCAAAAAAAGGAGAAGATTTAAATAAGCACAATCGGAAATGATCAAGTTGACAGTACAACCAACACCATAGAAATACAAACAATCATCAGAGACTACTTCGAACAGCTTTATGCACATAAACTAGAAAACCTAGAGAAGTGGATGAATTCCTAGACATATACAACTTCCCAAGATCG
>NW_012105697.1:426625-430250 GCF_000951045.1 Mandrillus leucophaeus | reverse complement strand
CTCCGTCTCAAAAAAAAAAAAAAAAAACCCACACATCTGATCCTACAAGTCTTCTGTGTTGATGATTGTTGATTATTGGTGTAAGAGTAGAGGGAAAACACCTTAGAGAGAACTCTCAGTACATAGAGAGGTGAAGGAGGTTCTTATCAGCAACAAAGGAGAGGCTGACAGAGCTGCTTAGAAACAGAGTTCCCTGATTCCACAGGTTCAAAGCCAGAGCTGCTGTCGGTCCGCTGGAGGAGATGTTGTTGCTGGGAAAATGTTCTCTCGAGAGCATCTTACCTGAATTCCTGACATCCTAAAGAATATTTAGTGATAAACCCTGTCAAAACAGGAGATGGGTGAAGGACATGAAAGAGTTTCTTGTGGGGTTTTTTAAAAGTCCTTAGAAACAGTTCTCATCTGAGACCTGGAAGCATGAGCCTTCTCTCCTTCAGGCCTTTGTGGCCCTGTGGGGTCTGAGTTTGACCAAAGTCATCTCATCCTTGCATCTGTGACTTTCCTACTGGGTGTCTGCAGTGAAGGGATTGGGTTACCAAGTTTAACTTGAGAGTTTCAGGAATTTGGTTGAGGAGAGGCCTTGTTTCTATATCATTAGCAAAAGGGTTAATTTTTCAGTGTTTTCTAGAAACAACCTAAAGTGCTTTATCAGTACCTGGGAATATTCAAGACCTCAGCTTGGGTTCCAGCCTGCAGGTGGAAACAGGCATCTGTCCAACCCACAGAGCAGTCATGGCACTTTGTCTCTCTCTCAGAACAAAGCAAAAAGTGTAGGAAACCGTGGGACCCTAGAGAGACTGTGGTTCCCCCTCTTCTGTATTTGTGGACAGACCCTGGGATAGCTCTGCTCAGTGACCCCAGCCACACTCAGCACTAAGCCACTTTCCCGGATGGGCATGACACAGACTCACTTTATCATTGCTGGACCGGGCATCTCTCGCACATGAGTGTGAGACTCACATGGGCCCCACCATGTGGGGCACAACACAGAGCTGATACTAAGCTTGGAAGCATGGACACTGCAGGGTAGAAGCGGCTACAGCAATGCTCCTCATCAGCTTTCATTCCTGAGTGAGCCCTGGGAGAAACCGTATAGAAGATCACGTGTATAGGAGAAAACCCCACCCAAGAGAAATAAAAATCAAAGCACCCAGTACAGAAAAAACAGGCAATTATAGAAAAGAATTAGGAAGATATTGTGACATGAAAAATAGTAAACCATATTAACACATTTAGAAATAATTGCATCAAGGACAAGACACAGCTGAAATGATGAACACTGTATTGGTGTGGAATATCAATTAAAATTTTCATTAGTCATCAGAGAAAAACTAGAAATGAATAAAATAGAAAACATAATGCGCACAAGAAACAGAATGGAGAGGAAACAGATATCTCTCTCTGTGTCACACTTTCAGAATGAAGGAAATGAGTATGTTAGTCAGTAAATACTTGCAAAGAAAATGGTTGACATTTTTATAGAAATGAAGAAAGAACATGAGTTTAACACAAACAAATTAATAAATAAAATTAATGTCTTAACTATGATAGAGTAAAAGCTACCTAGAATAGATTAAAAGTAATTTTAAAATTACTGGAGAAAATAAAAACTATTCTCAAAGGAAAGACGAGCACATTGGGACTGGATTTCCCAAGAGTAAAAAGTGACAAGAAAATGACTGGGGGTTGAGGTTCCAGTTGGCTGAATGGAAAGGGCTGGAGTCTGCCTACTCACCAAGAGGACCCAAAATGGCGAGTAAATACCAACAGGTCAAGTGGATCTTCCAAGAGGACGCTGGGGTTCACCTGAGAACCATGAGGACACGTAGAGAAGAGAAGAGAAAAGGTGGGAGCCAGGAGAGGCTCTTAACACAGAGAAGGGGTGAGTGAGTGAGAGATTCCGTAACATGGGGAAGGGGTGAGTGAGAGGCTCCTTAACAGAGGGAAAGGGTGAGTGGCTATGAGGCCCCTGGGATCCACACCCCTACCTTGGCCCTTTATAATTCTGGTCACAAGAGAGCCCCTGACCCCTCCTTGGCCTGCAGAGGCACACAGGGAGTTCCTGGAGATGGTGCAGAGGCGCCTCTGGAGCCCACGTGGAATCCCACAGGCTTCTGATCCCTGAGCAGCCTGGGTCCAGCTGCCACTGCCTTAGCAGGGAGGGAGGAGGCCAGGCACCTCTGTGGGCCCCAGAATCAATATGACAGCTGGGGCACAGGAACAGCCAAGCTGAGCACCACACAGCTCCCCACCTCTGTTGTGTCCTGCTAAATGGGGCTTCCTTCCTGCTAATGGGGCTTGCCAGCTGCAGGGCCCCAGTGCACCCGTCCTGCCCCCAGCTGAACACCGTGGCCCTGGCTTGGTGCCCTCTGAAAGCCCAATGCTCAGAGGCCCCTGACAAGCCCTTTGCAGTCACTGCCACCTCTGCCTCTGCCCCTAGGCTGCCCCAGGCGTAGGGAGGGTGTGGGGAGGCCTGGCACTTTCGCATGTCCCCAACAGCAAAACCGAGTGCCACTTTTTCAGGAGGGCAGTGTGAGCGGGCCCTGTGCCCCACAGCTGCCAGTCTCCAGTGCCCCAGCGGAGGGGCCCTGCCCTCCCTAGTGACAGGCCCACAGCACGGCCGCCCTGCCCCGACCTGGACATTTCAGCTGCAGCCCCCAGCCCTTCTGAGAGCCCAGTCCCCACAGGCCTGTGATCTGCCCACGGGTTCCAACACCTGAGCCTTCTGCCTCTCCTGCCTGAGAATTCTGCCTGTGACCTGGGGACCAGCCCAGCCCTCCCCATCACAGCCAGCATCTGAAGCCTGGAACAGCCGAAACCCAGTCAAGCCCCTACAGGACTTGCACACACTGTCCAGCCGGCCACCTAGGGGCCTGCAATCCGGGAACTGCCTGCCCGTTCCTACCCTGCTGGCACCTGACCAGTCACCCCAGGGCCTGAGGTTGGGCCCACCCAGCCGGTAACACCACCACAACTGACGTCCACTCTCCCATCCAGAGACGCAGAACCCCCCACATCCCACCTATATGAAGCAGCTGCCATGTTGGACAACAGACAGCCGCTCAGGGTCTGCACTGGGCTGAGGGAGGAGGCTCTGCCTTGGAACCATGTCTGCAGAGAATGGCAAGGCAGGCGTTTCCCACGGCTCCCAGCCACACCGTGGCCTGGGGAGAGACAACAGTGTGTGTCTGAACTGAGACTCACGAGCCCTGGAGCAGGGGTGTGATAGGGAAACAGACAATGTTCCTCCCTATGGGACTGGAAGCGGATGTAGCTCCTTCATCCCCCACAGAGACCTCAGGGCATTTCACCAGGCACTGCCCCAGCCATGTCCATCAGGACTGGTGCCTGCACTCATCATTAGGATATTCGTGGGCAAGCCAGGGGTTCCAGCTCTGCCCCGTTGTGTTCCCTCACCCCGTTGGAGCAGGAAGCTCAGGGCTCCAGACACTCCACGGTCCAGTCCTTCCCCTGAAACGACAGACAGCACCTCACAGGAAACACGCCAGGTCCATATGCACCTGCTTGTGCTGAGGGTGGCTCTTACCCTTAAGCACCAGCTCCCGGCCTGCCATTTGAACTGAACAGCCCAACACAAACCGTGCTGCAGAAGCGCCCAAGGCTA
>NW_012105697.1:420568-421790 GCF_000951045.1 Mandrillus leucophaeus | reverse complement strand
GATCTCAGCTCACTGCAAGCTCCGCCTCCTGGGTTCACGCCATTCCCCTGCCTCAGCCTCCCGAGTAGCTGAGACTACAGGCACCCGCCATCTTGCCTGGCTAGTTTTTTGTATTTTTTAGTAGAGACGGGGTTTCACTGTGTTAGCCAGGATGGTCTCAATCTCCTGACCTAGTGATCCACCCGTCTCAGCCTCCCAAAGTGCTGGGATTACAGGCTTGAGCCACCGCGCCCAGCCTATACATGACTTTTAAGTAAGCTCTGAATTAGACACAGATATTTATCTCTTAATAAGAATTATTTCTTAAAAAATGTTTTCCTATAATTTTTAAATTATAAATTATCCAGCTAGTCAATTAATATCTATTTTTTAATATAACTTTAGATTCTAAATTATGTGACAAGTTTGTTTATAAGCATTTATTCATTGCATTTTCTTGATAAATTTATTTAATAGTTTACCTAGATTATTTATGAACACTGTGACAGTCATCACTTCAAGTTAATTCCCTGTTAACCAATGTTATAAACTATGAATTTCAGGTGTTTACTTAAGTAAGGGAACTTATGGTTAAATATAAGGGTATTTTTTTAACCAATATCTCAATAGTTAGCTGTTTTCACATAACCAACAATATTACATGGCTTCTTTATTAAAAATTATACAAACAAAGATCATTCTGTTTTGGGCTGGGTTTATAATTTTGTTTTGTGTGTGTAAGGCTGCTCTTGAACTCCCAACCTAAGGTGATCCACCGACCTTGGCCTCCCAAAGTGCTGGGATTACAAGCGTGAGCCACCATGCCCAGCCAGGTTTGTAGTTTTATAACCCTTGTGGCAAATCTCATACTATTCTGCAGGGATAAGCCCAAAACCACTTGTGCAGTAAATGCAAACAAAAATGCTAACAATTCTTAAGACATTTCTAATCTTATTTTACCAATAGTTTTAAAGCCAGCTTATTTATTAAAGATTTTACTTCAGTCAGGTGAACTTGAAGAAGCATTTTGTTCTGATAAAGTATTTGATTTAAGCACTTGTATTTTCTTTAAGCCAATTAATTAGAGCTCTTTTGTATATTTTTAGTAGTGAAACATAATGTTCACCACACACAGATACATGGATGCATTAGGCATGCTGATAGAAGTACATCTTATAGATTCAAAAATCCTCTTTTTTTTTCTATCTCAAACTTTCAAACTCTTTTTTTTTTTTTTTTTTTT
>NW_012105697.1:415406-418463 GCF_000951045.1 Mandrillus leucophaeus | reverse complement strand
ATCATCAGAGACTACTTCGAACAGCTTTATGCACATAAACTAGAAAACCTAGAGAAGTGGATGAATTCCTAGACATATACAACTTCCCAAGATCGCACAGGCAAAAAATAGAAACCCTAAACAGACCAGTAATAAGTAACAGAAAATAATCAGTACTAAACATCTTCCAGCAAGAAAGCGCAGGAACAGATGGATTCACAGTTGAAATTTGCCATATATACAAAGAAGAGCTTGTGCCAATCATACTGAAAGTTTCCAAAAAATCAAGGTGGTGGGATTCTTTCCTAGCTTATTCTATGAAACCAATATCACCCTGACAGCAAAATCAGACAAGGACCCAACAGAAAAATAAAACTACAGGCCAAGAAACCTGAGGAACATAGGTACAAAAATCCTCAAGAAAATACTAGCAAATGGAATCTAACAGTGTATAAAAAACATAATACATCATGATCAAGTTGACTTGATTCCAGAGATGAAAGGATAGTTCAATATATGCAAAGTTAATAAAGGTGACTCATGACATAAACGTGAACTAAGAACAAAAAGCATACGATCATCTCAATGGATGCAGATAAAGCATTCAGTAAAGTCCAATATCCCTTCATGATAAAATCCCTCAACAGACTAGGCATGAAAGAAACATACCCCAAAATAATAAAAGCCTTATATGACAAACCCACAGCCAACATCAAATTGAATAGGGAGAAATGAAAGCATTTTCCCAAGAAATGAAACAAGACAAGGATGTCCACTCTCACCACTCCTATTCAACAGAGTACTAGAAGTCCTAGCCAGAGCAATCAGGCAACAGAAAGAAGGAAAGTGCATCCACATTGGAAAAGAGAAAGTGAAATTATCTGTGTGTGCTGATGACACGATCATATACCAAGAAAACCCTGAAGATTCTTCCAGAAGACTCGTAGACTTGATAAGTCACTTCAGTAAAGTCTCTGGATACAAAATCAAGCTACAAAAATCATTAGCCTTTCTATACATGAATACCATTCAAGCTGAGAACCAAATTAAGAACACACAAACACAAACACACACTGAGGAGTATATTTAACCAAGGAGGTGAAACACCTCTACACAGAGAATGACAAAGTGCTGATGAAAAGAACTGTAGGCAACACTACCAAACAGAAACGTATTCCTAGATCACAAATGGGAAGAATCAATATTGTTAAAATGACCATATTGCCCAAAGCATGCTACAGATTCAACACAATTCCTATCAGATTACAAATCTCATTTCTTTAACAGAATTAGAGAGAAAGCAATTTTTAAATTCATTTGGAACCAAAAACCAGCCTGAAGAGCTAAAACAATTCTCTGTAAAAAGAACAAACCAGGAGGCATCACATTACCTGATTTCAATTATACTGTAAGGCCATAGTAACTAAAACAGCATTTACTGGTACGAAAATATACACAGATGCCACATGGCTCACATACAAAGCACATTCACTGCTTCATCTGGGTACTGCACTTGGTGTTTTATACGGAGAGTTGGCTAGTCCCCTTCTCAGGGCCAACAGACCTTTTAGTGGCATTGTCTCGTCCACTAAGCTGGTCGTTCTCTCCAGAATAACCTCCTGTGCATTTGGATCACATATACTCATTAGTGATTGCTTAATAGAGATCTATGGGTCCTGCATCAACCCAAACAAGCTCTTAAATTCTGAAACATTTAAAATTAAGAATTTGGCCCTTAAAGTGGTTATTTTTTACAGTCTACTACATAGATTTTTTTTTTTAAGAAACTGATAACAATCTAAAAAGTGGAACAATTCCTTTGCATTATACCCTCTGGTTTTAATAGTTACTTGTTTTTGCCCTTCCTCCATATCAAGTATCTTCTCGGTAATCACAGGTCTCAGAGTTAACTTTTGTTGTCCTGGCTAAATTGTTCTTTTTATTTACTTTTATCTGTGTAATTTTTCCTTCATTTTAAAGCAACTCTTAAATAGTTTCCTAACTAGAAAAAACCTACTTTTTTGGCAAAATCCATATCCTTGAGTTTTATAAACTTCACCAAAAACATTTTATGCTCCTACTATTTTAATTTAGTAACCCAAATTTCAAGTGAAAAAAAAATGAGATTTAACATAACATAGTTGTAAGATTGCAAATTACTCGAGAGTTTTAAGATTAAATTTACCAAATTAATTTTACTAAATATTAAAGTTATATGAATTCAAAGGCATCTGAGTTAGCCTCTGCCAATCTGATAAGCACTTACTTTTTTTAAAAAAAAAAGACAATTGATGAGTTTTTTCATGTAGTTTGGTAGTGAAATATCACATCCAGATAACACATCTGAAGATAGAGATATAACAGGCATACAGAATAAAAAGAGCAGGTCTAAAAGATATTTCATTTTTCTGTTTTTAAACAAAAATTCCTCTCTTACTTTAGATAATTAATAAAAGTTACAGAAGCCAACAAAAGGTGAAGGAGAGAGCTATCATGCAAGGCCTTTCAAAAGAGAAACAGTCAAACTTTGATATATTCATCAGAAGAATTTCAAAAAGACAGATTACAGAATTTTAAAATTAAAAACTTTTTGCATTAAGAATAAGTTAATATTTCAGTAAAACCTTGTTTTAACCAATTATTTAGTTTTGTATCAGTGTGTGTTTTTTAAATATCAAAGACCAATCTGTAGAATGACTATTATTATTTATTTCTTAATCATAATCACCTATATTATACAACCTTTCTTTTTAAAAAAAGTCCTGTTTTTACTAACCTTATTGTGACTTACAGAGACCATTTACATCATGCTTAAACTGCCTGTTTTGTCCTAAATGTCCCTCTTTCTTGAACTATCAGTTATTTTATTTCAGGACAAAAATTCACTACATAAGACACTTTCTTGTATAAAATTACTTTCCTTTTCATCTTTTTTTTTACCAAAATTCCTCTTTATATTTATAACTTTCTTTACATCTCTCTTCTTTCCTGGTTCCATTTATCTTGTTTTATACATGACTTTTTTTTTTTTTTGGTGACAGAGTCTCGCTCTATCGCCCAGGCTGGAGTGCAGTGGCC
>NW_012105697.1:384537-414166 GCF_000951045.1 Mandrillus leucophaeus | reverse complement strand
CTCACTCTGTTACCCAGACTGGAGTGCAGTGGCATGATCTCGGCTCACTGCAACCTCCATCTCCCATGCTCAAGCGATTCTCCTGTCTCAGTCTCCCAAGTAGCTGGGATTACAGGAGTGTGCCACTACTGCCTGGCTAAGTTTTACATTTTTAGTAGAGACAGGGATTCACCATGTTGGCCAGGCTGGTCTTGAACTCCTGACACCTACCTCAGCTTCCCAAAGTGCTGGGAATACAGGTGTGAGCCACCGCACCCAACCCTTTCAAACTCTTCATAACCTGTTTCCTTACCCCAGGCAGTTATCAGCTAAATATCCCTAAATTTCCATATTACAGGAAACAATTTTTAGAAGAAAAAATCAGATAGCAAAACTTACATCTCAAAGTACAGAGGAAGAAGTCTGGTGTGTTAGAGGGACATTAAAATGGGTTCATTGCTAATTAAACATAAGATTATAGAAATCTATCATAAAGGCTTTTAAACACACACCACACACACACACACACACACACACACACACACACACACACACACACACAGAGAGAGACATCCTGTAGCTTTTACTTCAAAACTCTAGCCATGAGATATTAATATAAATTTACCAGTTTGCAAAAAAAAATTTGGAACTGGACAGTGGTTTTTATCTCAGTAGAAAAGTAACAGCAGATGTAAAGCAAGCAGAAAAGAAAATAGAGAAAGAGAGAACTTAGGAACTCTATAGTTTGCAAGCCGTCATTAGGGCTCTCTTACCTTGATGTAAATGTGCACAAAGACCATAATATTTTTGTTTTACACAAACTCCAGCAAGTAGAGGCGCCATAAAACCAATGGAGTGCCACAAGGGGGTCATTCTTCTTGTTTTCTCCTCATTCTTAGATTATTTGTTTCCCACTTTTTCTTTTCTTTTCTTTTTTCTTTTCTCTTCTCTTCCCCCTGTCCTCTCCTCTTCCCTACCGTCCTCTCCTCTCCCCTCCTCTCCTCTCTTCTCCTTTTGTTAAAGGAGGAAGTGAGCTGTGGCCTAGGGGTTTGTGCAGTGGGCCACAGTGTGCTGGTTGTGGGTGGGACTCCACAGGGTCTCACCACTGAGTCATTTCTTCCCTTTCATGTGTGTAAATTTTTCTCTCCGAAGGTCTAAACACCTCCAGGAGTGCTCAAAATGCAGAGTGACCAGCTCCCATCTGTGCTTCCTGGACAAACCTTTTTAATACTAATTTTGCTGTGGGTTCCCTGTAGGCCACTCACATCACGGTGGGGTCCACCTCCCCAGACACTCCCACAAGCCCTCCTCATCACTTCCCACATTTCGGCTGGGAGGAGCAAAATGCCCTTTCTTTTTTAAGCTGAGGAAACACAGTCGGTCATTTCCCTATGAAAACAACAGTTCAGTTCCTCATGCAAATGTGAACAGGCAAGCCAAATCGAGATTAATTTGGGGAGAAAAGCAATGGAGAAGACCCTTTAGAATGTATCTCCCAACTAGAAGTAGGATCCTTAAACAACAACTTCCTAGAAAGAAAAAGAAATAGTAGCTCAGAATAAATAAAGGGCCGTCAACCAAAGGGAGGTCGGGGCTCAGGAGCCCTTACCACTTCCAGCAGAGAAGAAGCTCAAAATCCTGCAGGCTTTCAGTAGACCCCTGCTGGTACCGTAGCTCCAGGTTGAGACAACTCCTTTGGAATCCTGAGTCTTCTCTGAGACCTCACGTGTTCAGGCATCAAATTATTGTGGACAAAAAGAGTCAAACTCTGTAATACATTAAAAGAAATTTATTCTGAGCCAAATATGAGGAACCAGCCCTCAGGAGGTCCTGAGAACACGTGTCCCTTGACTTTTTAATAATAGCCCTTCTGACAGGCGTCAGAAGATATCTCATTGTGGTTTTGATGTGCGTTTCTCTCGTGATCAGTGATGTTGAGCTTTTTTAATATGATTGTTGACCACATGTATGTCTTCTTTGGAACAGCGTCTGTTCATGTCCTTTGCCCACATTTTAATGGTTGTTTGTTTTCTTCTTGTAAATTTGTCTAAGTTCCTTAAAGATATTGGAGAGTAGACCTTTGTTAGATGCATAGTTTGCAAAAACTTTCTCCCAGTCTGTAGATTGTCAGTTTACTCTGTTTACAGTTTCTTTTGCAGTGCAGAAACCCTTTGGTTTAATTAGATCTCATTTGTCAATTTTTGCTTTTGTTGCCATTTCTTTTGGCATTTTAGTCATAAAATCTTTGCCCATGCCTGTGTCCTGAATGTATTGTCTAGGTTGTCTTCCAGGTTTTTATAGTTTTAGGTTTTACATCCATCAATCAATCCATCTCAAGTTAATTTTTTTGTATATGGTGTAAGGAGGAGGTCCAGTTTCAATTGTCTGCATATGGCTAGCCAGTTATCCCAGCACCATGTGTTGAATAGGGAATCCTTTCTCCATTGCTTGTTTTTGACAGGTTTCATAAAGATCAGATAGTTGTAGGTGTGTGGTACTATTTCTGGGTTTTGTATTCTTTTCCATTGGTCTATGTGTTTGTTTTTGTACCAGTACCATGCTGTTTTGGTTACTGTAGCCCTGTAGTATAGTTTGAAGTCAGGTAACATAATGCCTCCAGCCTTGATTTTCTGTTTTTGTTTTTGCTATACTTGCCTTGACTATTTGGGCTCTTTTTAGGTTCCATATGAATTTTTAAATTTTAAATTTTTGGTTCCATATGATTTTTCTAGTTCTGTGGAGAATCTCAATGATAGCTTAATACAAATAGTACTGAATCTACAAATGGCTCTGAGCAGTATGCCCATTTTTAAGATGTTTATTCTTCCTATTCATGATCATGGAATGTTTTTCCATTTGTTTGTGTCATCTCTAATTTTTTGAGCAGTGTTTTATAGTTCTCCTTCAAGAAATTGTTCACCTTCCTAGTTAACTATATTCCTAGGTTTTGTGTGTGTGTGTGTGTGTGTGTGTGTGTGTGTGTGTGTAAACTGTAAATGGGATTGCATTCCTGATTTGGCTCTCAACTCGACTGTTATTGGTATATAAATGCTAGTGATTTTTGCACATTTATTTTGTATCTTGAGTCTTTGCTGATGTTGTTTACCAGCTTAAGAAGCTTTTGGGTTGAGACTATGATGTTTTCTAGATATAGGATCATGTCATCAGCAGACAAAGATAGTTTGACTTCCTCTCTTCCTATTGGAATACACCTTATTTTTTTCTCTTGCCTGATTGCCCTGCCTAGTATTTCCAATACTGTTGAATAGCAGTGGTGAGAGAGGGCATTCTTGTGCCAGTTTTCAAGTGGATTGCTTCCAGCTTTTGCCCATTCAGCATGATGTTGGCTGTGGGTTTGTCATAAATGGCTCTTATTATTTTGAAGTATGTACCTTCCATACTAGTTTAATTAGAGTTTTGAACAAGAAGTGATGTTAAATTTTATCAGAAGCCTTTTCTGCATCATTGATATACTCATGTGGGGTTTTTTTGTTTTAGCTCTGTTTATGTGATGAATCTGTTTATTGATTTGTGTATGTTGAACCAATTTCAGGCTCATTATTGGTCCATTGAAGAATTCAATTTCTTCCTGGTTCAGTCTTGGGGGGGTGCATGTGTCTAGGAATTTACCCATTTCTTTTAGATTTTCTAGTTTATGTGCATTCAGATGTTCATTATATTCTCTGATGGTTGTTTGTATTTCTCTGGGATCAATGGTAATATTCCCCATGTCATTTGTGATTGTATTTATTCGAATCTTCTCTTTTTTAAAAAATTAGTCTAGCTAATTTATATTATATTCTCTGATGGTTGTTTGTATATCTCTGGGATCAATGGTAATATTCCTCATGTCATTTGTGATTGTATTTATTCAAATCTTCTCTTTTTTAAAAAATTAGTCTAGCTAGCAGTCTATTTTATTAATTTTTTCAAAAAACCAGCTCCTGGATTTGTTGATCTTTCGAATAATTTTTTTTGTGTCCCAATCTCCTTCAGTTCAGCTCAGATTTTGGTTCTTTCTTGTATTCTACTAGCTTTGGGGTTTGTTTGCTCTTCATTCTCTAGTTCTTTTAGTTATGATGTTAGGTCATCACAACTAATGCGATGTGGACATTTAGTGCTATGCATTTTCCTCTTAGCACTCCCTTAGCTGTGTCCCAGAGATTCTGGTATGTTGTATCTTTGCTCTCATTCGTTTGTAATACCTTCTTGATTTCTGCCTTAATTTCGTTATTTACCCTGATGTCATTCAGGAGCAGGTTTTTTAATTTCCATGTAATCATATGATTTTGAGTGAGTCTCAATTTCTAATTTGATTGTGCTGTGGTCAGAGAGTGGTTTGTGCCGACTTCAGTTGTCACAAACTGAATTTGCTGAGGAGTGTTTTGCTTCCAATCATGTGACTGAATTTAGAGCATGTGCCATGTGGTGATGAGAAGAATGTAAATTCTGGTTTGGGGGTGTCAAGAGTTCTGTAGATGTCTATCATGCCCGTTTGATCCAGTGCTGTGCTCAGGTCCTGAGTATCTTAGTCAATTTTCTGTCTTGAGGATCTGTCTAATATTGTAAGTGGGGTATTAAAGTCTCCCACTATTTGTGCGTGGGAGTCTAAGTCTCTTTGAAGCTCTTTACAAATTTCTTTTATGAATCTGGGTGCTGCTGTGTTGGATGCATAGATATTTAGGAAAGTTAGATCTTGAATGGAATGAATGGAATTCTCATGGGAACATGACCAAGGTTCTAAGATCCATGAAGGTGTCAGTTTGAGTGACATACATTTTTTTTTCTTTCTTTTTTTTTTTTTTTTTTTTGAGACAGAGTCTCACGCTGTCGCCCAGGCTGGGAGTGCGGTGGGGCAGTCTTGCCTCACTGCAACCTCCTGCCTCCCAGGTCCAAGCGATTGTCCTGCCTCAGCCTCCCGAGTAGCTGGGGTTACAGTTGCTTGCCACCATGCCCAGCTAATTTTTGTATTTTTAGTAGAAACGGGATTTCACCACGTTGGCCAGGCTGGTCTCAAACTCCAGACTTCATATAATCTGCTGGCCTCTGCCTCCCAAAGTGCTGGGATTACAGGCGTGAGCCGCCACGCCCTCCTGAGTGATACATGTTTTTACCTGCAACCACAAGCTCTTACAGATCATCACAGGTAGCTGGAGAAAAATATAAGACCAGATCGTTTGTAATTTCCCTTGGTTCAGACAATTGTTGGTCCTATGAGAAACTGAATCTGGTACTTTCTCAGTGTGAACTAGGAATAGTTTCACTTCATGGGAAATTGCAACCTACTTATTTTAGAACACTGAGTGATATTAGAGTATCACATCCTGTTTGTACTTCTCCATAGGTGTGGGAAAAAAAAAGACAAAAAGGGTTTTGTGTGATACTTGGGAGATGTGAGCTTTTATAAAGACAAATATATACATATATACACATGTATATACACATGTATAGTTACTATTGCAATTATCTGGCCTAAGAAAAGAGACAGGGAACCAAGATTCTTCTTTATAACACCTTTTTCGGACCAAGAATGGAACAGAAACACATACTTTTTCTCCTCAGACACCAAGACTCAGGGCTGTCTCTTTCCTCTCAGGCCAGTAAGGAGTCTCCACTTTCCACCAGTAGTTCTTACAGATGAAGCCCAGTTGTCCCTACATGCCCATGTATACAATCACATTTATAGTTGTTTTAAATTTCAAAATCTCTAACACTTGGGCCTCTTCCATTTTGTACTTGAGTTTATATTGCTAAGATGCATGCCTATTAATTTTTAGTTCCTTATTATTATTATTATTATGTTCAACTTTTATTTTAGAATGTGGGGGCACATAATGCAAGTTTGTTAGAAAGGTATATTACGTGATGCTGAGGTTTGGAGAACAAAGGAATCCGTAAACCCAGGTAGTGAGCATAGCACCCAACAGACAGTTTTTCAGCCCTTGCCCTCCTCCCTCTCTCCCCACTCTAAGTGTCTCCAGTGCCACAACCAGACTGTCTCAAAGAAAAAAAAAATCACAGGAAACATCCTGTTGTTACAGGCATTGGCAAAGTGTTTACAGCTAAGTCTTCGAAAGCAATTAAACAAAAACAAAAATTGATGAGTGGGACCTCATTAACCTACAGATCCAGTGAAGGCCTAATATTCAGAATCTAGAAGCAACTTACACAAATCAGCAAGCAACAAACAAATAGCCCCGTTAACAAGTGTGCAAAGAACATGAACAGACACTTATCTATGCACACGTGTGCCCAATGTTTAGCTCCTGTTTATGAGTGACAACGTGCTATGTTTGACTTTCTGTTTCCACATTACATCACTTAACGCTAATGACCTCTAGCTCCATCCATGCTGCTGCAAAGCGCATGATTTCCTTTTTGATTGCTGTGTCGCATTCTATGGTGCATATATCCAGTCCATTGTTAATGGACACCTGGGTTTATTCCACATCTTTGTTATTGTGAATGGTGCTGCAATGAACATATAGGTGCCTCTATCTTTTTGGTAGAATAATTTATTTTCCTTTGGGCATATACCTATCAATGGGTTTGCTAGGCTGAATGGTAGTTCACCTCTTAGTTCTTTGAGAAATCTCCCAACTGCTGTCCACAGTGGCTGAACTAATTTACGTTCTCACCAACACTTGTTCCATTTTCTTTGCAGCCTTACCAGCATCTGTTATTTTTTGACTTTTTACTAATAGCTGTTCTGAGTGGTGTGGTTATCTCCTTGTGGTTTTAATTTGCATCTCCCTAAGGATGAGTCATGTTGAAGATTTTTTCCTACGCTTTTTAGACATATGTGTGTCTTCTTTGGAAAAGTGTCTGTTCATGTCCTTTGCCCACTTTTTAACGGGGCTGTTTGTTTTGTGCTTGCTGATTAGTGTAAGTTGCTTGCAGATTCTGAGTATTAGACCTTCGCTGGCTCTGTAGGTTAATGAGGTCCCACTCATGAATTTTTGTTTTTGTTTCATTGCTTTTGAGGACTTAGCTGTAAACACTTTGCCTGTATCAAGGAAGATGTTCCCTATTTATTTATTTATTTATTTTTCTTTGAGACGGAGTCTGGCTCTGCTGCCAAGGCTGCAGTGCAGTGGCGTGATCTCGGCTCACTGCAACCTTTGCCCCCCAGGTTCAAGCAGTTCTCCTGCCTCAGCCTCCCAAGTAGCTGGGATTACAGGTGCCTGTCGCCATGCCAGGCTATTTTTTTTTTTTCTTTTTTGTATTTTTAGTAGAAATGGGGTTTCCACCATGTTTTCTTCTAGGATTCTTATAGGTTGAGATCTTACATGAAAATATTTAATCTAGGCCGGGCTTGGTGGCTCACGCCTGTAATCCCAGCACTTTGGGAGGCCGAAGGGGGCAGATCACAAGGTCAAGAGATTGAGACCATCCTGGCTAACACGGTGAAACCCCATCTCTACTAAAAATACAAAAAAAAGTAGCCGGATGCGGTGGCGGGCGCCTGTAGTCCCAGCTACTCGGGAGACTGAGGCAGGAGAATGGCGGGAACCCGGGAGGCAGAGTTTACAGTGAGCCGAGATTGTGCCACTGCACTCCAGCCTGGGCAACAGAGCGAGACTCTGTCTCAAAAAAAAAAAAAAGAAAAAAATATATATATATATTTAATCTGTCTTGCTTTAATTTTTGTATATGGTGATATGTAGGGGTCTGTCCAGTTTCATTCTTTTGCATATGGCTAGCCAGTTATCACAGGATTATTTTTTAAATAGGGAGTCTTTTCCCCATTGCTTATTTTTGTTGACTTTGTTTAATTTCAGATGATGATGGTAGGTGTGTGGCTTTATTCTGTTTCATTGGTCTATGTGTCTGTTTTTGTACCAGTACCATAATGTTTTTGTTACTGTAGCTTTGTATTATAGTTTTTTCTAAAAAATGTATTTTATTTCAATAGCTTTTGGGGTACAAGTGGTTTCTAGTTGTATGAATGAATTGTACAGTGGTGAAGCCTGAGGTTTTAGGGCAGCCGTCGCCCTAGTAGTATACATTGTATTTGGTACGTAGTATTTTATTACTCACTCTCCACCCCCTTTCTCCCTTCTGGGTCTCCAATGTTCATTATACCCCTTTATATGTCTTTGATTACCCATAACTTAGCTCCCACTTATAAGTGAGAGCATACGGTATTTGGTTTTCCATTGCTGAGTTAGTTCACCTAGTGTCATGGCCCCCCGCTTCATCCAGGTTGCTGCAAAAGACATTATTTCATTTTCTTCAATGGCTGAATAGTATTTTCTTGTGTGTGTGTACCACATTCACTCATCTGCTGATGGGCACTTAGGTCGATTCCACATCTTTGCAATTATGAATTTTGCTGCAATAAACATATGTATGCAAGTGTGTTTCTGATGTGATGATGTCTTTTCCTCCGGGATGTACACATTTGTTGGCTGCAGTGAGCTGCTGGTGGGTGCAGGGGTGCTGGCCTCCGTGTCGGTGTTCAATGTAGTGGTGTCAGCAAAGCTGGGTGGGGTGGGCAGGAGCCCCGCAGGTGTTCGTATGAGCATTTGCACTGGTAGTGGTGTTAGCACGGTGGTGGGGCTCTGGCCTCACAGGATTGTGTACACCCTCTGTGTGCACTTCCACGCTGGTGGCAGCAGCTGCTTGCAGTGGGGGTGGATCCTCTGGTCTCCCTGTGTGTGTGCACACCAGTGGCAGTGTTGGTGCAGGGAGGTTAATGAGCTGGTGGGCACTGGACAGGCAATCTCTGCACCCACGAATGCTCTGACAGCAGTCCCAGTGCTCGGGGTCATTGGGTGAGTGGGTGAACTCACACCAGCAGCTGTGGCATGGCGAGATGCATGTGCACCCACGTGTTGTTGGGCAGGGGAGAGATTTCTTTGTTCTAGAGGGTAGTTGGCAAACGATAAGATTTCTTTATTCTAGACAGTAGAGGGTGAATGATAAGATTTCTTTATTTTACATGGTAGATGGCAAATGGCTGCTCCCTTTGTCCTAGAAAGTTCAGGACTATTTGATCCCTCGTGTTTCTCAGGATCCTCCCTCCAAATATTCTATCCTGTGCAGCAGGGTTTTACATCCTTCCAACACAACAGTGGTCTTTGACCTAGACATGTTGAACTCTTTAGTGCTAGGACCCAAGTCCTCTTGCGGTTTTGGGACAATTCAGAAAAGAATCAGCCCAGTCCTTTTGCATACTTCTGTCTGACTGTCCTAAGTGAGTAGAAAGAAACAGTTCAACTGCTTGACAAGATTCATTGACCTGAGGTCTTGTCTGCAGCTGGATTTCTATCCCACTTCTGTGATTTTCCTTTCGTGGATCACCAACGCACTGCAAACGCCTATCATTGCTTTTGACATGGTGTACTTTGGTTCTGCCTGGAAAGGCAGGAAATCTCGGAGTGAGGAGCTCACAGATCATAGGCAGATTGAAATGTTTTCAGCAAGAATAGGCAAAGCCATGGAGACGGAAAGCACACTCGTGGTTAGCAGGTGCTGGAGGGAGGAAGGAATGGGGAGTGGCTGCTGACTGGGGGTAGGGTGATGACAATGTGTGGAACAGGATGGCAGTGATGGTGACACAATGATCTGAGGCAAAGCTAAACAGGTAGCATCTGAGAAGGAGGGAAGGGCTCCCAGGGTTCAGAGAGGGTGTCAGGGCATCAGGATGGATTTATCTTTTCCTGGTGGAAATCCGATACTCCTCCATTGATTTAGTTACTGAAGCACGTTTGGAACTCTGAACTGAAGAAATGGAGGTTCAGTAAAGCACACCAGGGAGTGTGGCAATGAGGAATAAAGAAGACTGTGTTACGCGCCATGGACCAGAGCACGCAGGTGTGCAGAGCTGTGGACCCAACGCTGCTGTGTGGGATGTAGCCTCATGTCTGGGGGTGGGAAAAGAAGGGGATCCAACCAAGGGAAGTCAACATTAATAGAGAGGAAAGGTATCACATGTTATGTGCCATGGATCACCCCGGAAAATGTCTCTGCAATCCAATTCCTCCTTCTGGAAATGATCGGCAGACAGTCCAGATACCATTGGCCCTAAATTGTCTCCCGGAACCTCCTGGGATCATCAGATCTGTTCCTAAGGCCCCAACACTCTGAAGGGTGCATTCTTCTCTCTCCTGTTCACCTCCCGGCTGCATCTTGGAGGCTTCTCTGGCTGTGCTGAGGCTCAAATAGCAGAATCCCGAGGACCACCAGGATTAAGCCAGCCATGCCCATGCGGATGAGATTCTCCACTGTGTAATCCTGGGAGTGTGAGGCTGGGGATAGTGGACAAGGAGGTCACAGAAGTTGGGACAGATCAACATCACCCAGGACCTCTGGATGTCCACCCATCCTTACCCTTGACAGGACCCAACCCTTGTGCCCAGCCCCGTAAATGAGAGCATCTCCTCACTCACCAGTCTGGGGGTCTGAATTGTTTTGTGACGGGCCGAGGGTGTCAGCTGCTCCTGAGAATGAAAACAGAGGGGAAGAGCCCTGAGCCAGCCTCTCCCCCGGGCTCTTCACTCTTATCTTCCCCTATGTCTCCTGACATGAGTTCTAGTGAGTTCCTCGATAAACCCTTCCTCTGCCACAGCAGCACTCTCTTCAGTCTCCTTATTGAATTATTTCAGACTTCCTGTGTCCTACAAACCCAAACGTTGCTCCTGAGGCCTTTGGGGAGGGCATTTTCCTGCACTCTGGGAGCTCAGAATCTGAAAGGTAATACAGAAGTCACTGAGCCCCGTGCACTGTCTGTGTAGCCAGGGACACAGGAGCACATAAGCCAATTCCCCCGGAGAGGAGAGTTTCACTTATCCACCAGCTGAGGACCCAGGCTCCACGCATGAGAGGCTGGTCCGCAGGGGCTCCCCAGTGTCAGAAGCACAAAAGGGGGAAATTCTGGGGGTGCTTCTTCTTCACACAGCCTCAGCCAGTTCAGCCGGAGTTTCATCTTCCGTTTAATCTCTAGTTTACTAATTCCTCATATAGGCAGTAACACCTAGAATGCGACGCAGGTGACCACATTCATACACATACAAATAGATGTACGTTAAATGGTGGTGTCACTCAAGGTTCATGAATCAGTATTTGTTTTTATGAAGTGTGAATCTAGGTGAGTCTAGACCAGGAACAAACATGTAAACACCTATCACTTCAAATATATTAAGCATATGCGTGAATATACATCAAATGAATTTGGATATACTTACGTATTCAAATGTATCTTACATAACCACATGTAAATATGTACATATGTAAAACTTCAGCTATATATTTAAGATGTCGTTACATACATGTTGACATTTAAAGTGAGAAGTGTTGGCACATAATTTAGAAATGAAGAAGTAAAATTTCCCATTGTCTTATGGTTTACACACATTGCATTAGTCAATTAGAGGAGATCCGTTGAGAAGCAATTAGCACAGGGCACTTTGGTAGTGAGTTAGCATGAATTACAATGAATATACTCAAAGCAGTAGCTTTCTCATGGAGAGTTGTCTCTTCTTTAAAACATGTAAAGGAAGGAATACTTCACTTATAAATTGTTAAAGGTGGTGAAGAATTCTTTAAATTAGAATGAATGTAATTTTTTAAAATGTCCAGCCAGGACACCCAGTTCCCTTGACAGGACCTGACCCTCTGTGCCCAGCGTCTTCACCGCGAGCATCTCCTCACTCACCGGCCTTGGAGTCGGACTTGGTTTGTGGTGGGCTGAAGGTCTCAGCTGCTCCTGAGAATCAAAACAGGAGAAGAGACATATTCAGATGTAACTTATATAACAAATTCTGTACAAGGTTATGTATAACTTATATAACCTCCCCATCAAGGAGAGGTAGGTGTCCTGGGTAGACATACAAAAAAGTAAATTCAGGCCAGGCACGGTGGCTCACGCCTGTAATCCCAGCATTTTGGGAGGCTGAGGCTGGCGGATCACGAGGTCAGGAGTTCAAGACCAGCCTGGCCAACATGGTGAAACCCCGTCTCTACTAAAAATACAAAAATTAGCTAGGTGTGGTGGTGGGCGCCTGTAATCCCAGCTACTTGGGAGGTTGAGACAGGAGAAGTGCTTGAAACCGGAAAGCAGAGGTTGCAGTGAGCCAAGATCGCACCACTGCACTCCAGACTGGACAACAAGAGCAAAAGTCCATCTCAAAAAAAGTAAAAATATATATATTTATTCTAATTTAAAGAATTATTCAACACCTTTAACAATGTGTAAGTGAAGTATTTGATTCTTTACATTTTTTAAAACAAGAGATAAGTATCCACGAGAAAGCTACTGGTTTGGGTATATTCATTGTATTTCATATTAACTCACTACCAAATTGCCCCCTTCTAATTTAAATCTAAATTAACAATTTAAAGCACTTTTTCATATAAAATACGTTTAGTTAGATGTTAGAATGATCCAGTGATTGGACAAGATTGGACATGAACCCACCCAGGCCCAGGGTTGAACTGCACTGCAGCCCCCGCTGACCTCCCGCGGGTTTCACGAGCCACAGGGAGCCACCCGGTCAGTTTCCCTTGGGCCATTGTGCTTTGAAACCTCCAAACACTTCTGAGGTTCATTAAGGAGACCTCAATTTTTAATATGTACGGGAGGAAGACTTGAGGTTAATGAAGAATGGATGTCTACATTGAATATATAAATTAAATCAAGGCCCAATGAAAGGCAAAGTAGAATTAAATATTTTTAAAGAATAGGTTCATATAATTGAAATAAAAAGTATACATTTGTATATTGAAGTATTGCTTTAAAAGTTTTAGTAAAAGAGAGGGCAACAATGGACAAAGGCATATAGAAAACACAGAGTAGAAATGAGTGACACACGACACGCTCTGTGACTAATTCCCTAACTCATGCAGGGAGCAGGTGCATGGTCCCTTCTTAGTCTCAAGGTGCCGTGAGCACGGAGCCTCGGTGGGATCTGACTGTGATGAGGCTGGAGTCCACCCTAAACGTGCTCCTTTAGAGAGAAGCACCCCAGCTGTGGGTGCTGCTCACATGGCCCCTCCTGTGCTCACCTGGTGGGCTCAGGCTCAGGGCACTCCTGAGACTAAGGAGGGGCCGTGCACCTGCTCCCTGGCAAGTTAGGGAATTATTGCCAGCATGTGTTGTGTGTCACTCACTCATTTCTACTCTGGGGTGGACTCCGCCCTCATCACAGTCAGATCCCACCAAGGCCTCCTCTCCTGTCTTGAGATGGCCCAGGGACCCCACAGGTGTGGGTGAGGGGCTCATCCTCAGGGGCTCTCGGAAATAAGAAATGAGAGCTGCCAAAGGACCGTCCATCTGTCTTCTCTCCACCTCGCCCGCCTCTGTTCCTCCTCCATCAGCCCCAGCATCTTCCCTGGGTCCAGCCTGACTTGGAGCAGGTGCACGGCCCCTCCTGCTGACCTGACCTGTTCTCCTTCCTCTACTCATCACACATCCCGCAGGACAAGGTTAGGGTGTGGGCTCCTGCAGAGCTGTGCCAGGTGTTGCTTTTGGTAGAAAATTGGAGAGATTTTGTTTTGTACATGAGACAGTGGAGAGTCTCAACCAGAGGTGATGGCTCCTGGGAATCCTGCTCCTGGAGGGGGAAAGTGCCCGCTGCTCCACTCATCAATGCCGAACCTCAGACACCTCCCTCCCCTCTGACTACCACGGAGGGAGCACCTGCCCCATCCCTGGAGCCCCAGGAAGCCACGCGGACCACACCCTTACTGTCCACCCTCCCCTCTGCTGCCCTGGAAATCAGACCCTGAATATTGAAGGTACCATTGAGATGAGTCTAAAAACTTCTCTTGAACTGGGTGTGACAGTGTTTTTATCACCCAGGGAGTCAGGACTTAGAGGTTGGGACCCCCAGAGGCTCTGATTCTGAGGTGGAGACATCAGGAGGGGAGCATGTGGGGCCTCTGTCTTCCACCGTCGGTCTAATCTCATCTCCTCTGAGGTTCACCCCCGTCTCCTCCCAGCCCTCCCTGCTCTTCACCCTACTGAGAGTCCAGGGGTTGGAGCCAGGGGTGGGAGGTCCCGTCTATTTCCACCCTCCCATGGGCTGGACCCTCCCCTGCAGACCCTCCCCGTTTACTCCCCTCTTCTTTTCTTTTCTTTTTTTTTGAGACGGAGTCTTGCTCTGTCGCCCAGGCTGGAGTGCAGTGGCCGGATCTCAGCTCACTGCAACCTCTGTCTCCCGGGTTCACGCCATTCTCCTGCCTCGGCCTCCCGAGTATCTGGGACTACGGGCGCCCGCCACCACGCCCAGCTAATTTTTTCTATTTTTCAGGGGAGACGGGGTTTCACTATGTTCGCCAGGATGGTCTCGATCTCCTGACCTCGTGATCCGCCCACCTCGGCCTCCCAAAGTGCTGAGATTACAGGCCAACTCCCCTCTTTTCTTAGTGCCCAGAGCTCTGCTGGGAGCAGGGCCTTTGCTGAGCCTTTGAGCTTAGAGAGGACAGGGTCAGGACCCTCACCTGAGACCACGAGCTTCAGGGGCTCACTGGGGTGAGTCAGCAGGTGGGGGTTGGAGCTGCGTGAGCCGTAGCACCTGTAGGTCCCCGCATGGGCTGAGGTCACAGGACCCATGGGAAATTCAGCCTGGTACTTATGAGATTGGTACTTTGATCTCAGACTCAGGAAGGGATCAGCTGCTCCCTCCTTGGTCAGAAGGAAAGTGTGCATCCATCCCTGTGACTGACACAGCAGGGTCACGTTCTCTCCTGAGGCCACTGTGGGGCCCGGCTGCACCGAGAGGAAGGGTCTGTCGGGGATCTGTCCTGGAGAGAAGAAGGATGGATGAGGGGCTGCCCCAACTTGCTCTGAGCTGATACCTCCCCAGGCCTCTCTCTAGGACCCTCAGTCTCTCTGTCTGTTTTCTCTGAGTCTCCCCTCCCTGCCCATCCCCTGTCTCTGTCTGTCTGTCTCTCCCTTGGGACCCCTACCCCTCATCCTGGCCATCACCTTCTTGGCTCTCCCGGCAGGGCCTGTGCAGAGCCTGGGTCCCTGACTGAACCCACAGGGCTCCTCACCTGAGATCAGGATGTCCAGGGGGTCACTGGGGGCCGACCACTCGGAGGAGAGGTTGTGTGCACCGTAGCATCTGTACTGGCCCCCGTGGGAGTGGCTCACAGGGCCCACGGGGAAGTTGACCTGGGAGAGCCCAGCCTGGGGCTGCCGGCCAGGGCGCTGGAGGAAGTCACATGCCCCCTCCTTATACAGAGCGAATCTGTCATAGCCGGCATCAGAGCCACACTGGAGGGTCAGACTCTCCCCAGGGGCCACGACAGGACCCGGCTGCACTGACAGTGACGGCTTCTTAGAAACACCTGGGAAAAGGTGGTCACGGTTTCCAGGAGCGACCCTCAGGCTTCCCCACAAACCCTCCCTCTCCCCCTGGGCCTCACCACTGCTGATCTTCCCGTGTAATCTGACCCCAGGAGCCCTGAGCCCTCTCGTCCCAACATCATCCCACCTGGCGCTGCCCTGAGACGCGGCTCCTCCCCACCTGCCTGGAGACTCAGGGAATTCCAGGCAATGCTGTGAATTTCTCACCTGGGACCAGGAGCTCCAGGAGATCACTGGGTAAAGACCACACATAGGGAGCGCTCGAGATATAACCATAGCACTGATACGACCACCTGCGACTCGGGCTCACAGGGACCACGGAGAAGACGGCCCAGGACCAGCCACGGGGATGGAAGTGGGAGTTCAGGCATTGTGGGTGTTCATCTTCTCCTTTCTTACACAGAACGAAGTTATCAAATGCCACCCGTGAGCCACACTGGAGAGTCGCATTCCATCCTGAGGCCACCACAGGGCTGGGCAGGGCTGAGAGGGTGGGTTTGCTGTAGGCTCCTGGGAGAGAAGGAGGCACCGTGTTAAATGGGCTCCCACCTCCCACATCATCCCCAGGGCTGGGCTGTGAGAGGGAGACGCCCCTGAGAGCCGACCCCCTTCCTGAGGACAGAGCCTGGGGCTGGGACCCCTGAGTGTCCTCTCACCTGTCACCACCAGCTCCAGGGGGTCACTGAGCTCTGACCACCAACTGTGGCTGTAATACTGACAGCGATACCGCCCTGCGTGTTCCCAGGTGATGGATGCAATGGCGAAATAGCCCTTCTTGACAAGTTCTTGTTGTATCCGTCTAACCCAGGATGCTGTTTTTTTTTCCCTTTGTAGACGGTAGTCCTGAACCTGAAGGCTCCCCTGACACCTGAGGGTCACAGGACTCCCCTCGCTGATCACAGACCCTGGCTCAGCCCAGAGAGTGGGCTTGGGAAGCGTCCCTGGAAGGAAATCACAGATCGGATTCTAAGTCATTTCCTACCCAACGAATCTCAGCTCTTGATGGCAGGACCCTCCAGAGGCCCCCATCAGTCAGCCCAGAACTGCTAATCCCCATCCCCAGCTGCACGGAGGAGGCCCCTTGTCCCCAGTGAGGAGGAGGGACCTGGGACAGCTGGGGACAGACTTACCTGCCTGCACGTGGGTCCTGAGGCCCAGACTCAGCCCTGGAAGAGAGTTCCCTGTGAGAGATTTGCCCCTGAAGCCTGAGCAGGTCCTCCCCTCCCTGGGATCTTTGTGAGCCCCTGGGGTCTCCTTATGCACCAGCATTTGGCTGTGGGGTGAGGCCCCTCCTAGGTTAGAATCTCCCCTCCCTCTTCAAATCTCACCGAGACAGATCAGGAGCGTGAGGATGGGGGTCATGGCATCTCCTCTCACTGCTCTGCTCTGCGGATGGATGAGCCCCCAGTGCTGGCAGGACAGAGACACAGGGTGTGGCCACTCGGAGGCTGGGTCATTCTTCTCATGGAGTTTTGTCATCTGCAGACACACAGGAAGTGGAACTGCCCTTCCCAGGAGCCTGGCTCTTATTCCTTTAGAGCTGAGGTGGGGGCAGGCACCACACCCTCTGTAGACAGTTCAGACAGAAATGGGGTGTTTCCTGACCCCCAGCCACTGTCTGTCTGGTTTGTCCTCATTTCACTAAGGCCTGGGACATAGCAACAAATAGAACTGGTGCCTTCCTGTATGTGCCCTTCCTGATCAGGGTGAGCCAAGGCTTTTCCTTCCTTCTCACAGCCTCCCACAAGGTCTCCCTCCCTCCTTCAGCCTGTCCATCAGCACGGTGTTGTGGGGTCCTTACCATGGCAGTCATCTCTTCAGCCCTGGAGATGCTTCAGGGAAGACACGGGTCCATGCTGCAGGCCGAATCAGATCAGCAGAGACGCACATGACACCTGACTGGGCAGTCCAGGTTGAGCTGTGTGTGGCAGTGAGCACAGAGGAGAAATGCAGGGAAATAGGGGAAGAAAAGTTGACTTCTCTCTTGGCACGGGATTGTGGGTTTTTTTCAGCCAAATAGTCTCCTTCTTCAACTTCTCCTTTTTAAAATATTTTGCTACAGTGTCCACCCCCACCCCCCTGAAACAAACCTCTGAGTCTTTCCTGCCTCCTCGGTGCCCCTTGCATCCTTGGCCGTCCCTCTGCACCTCAATTCTTGGTCAACATTTTGGGAACAATGACTTATGTTGTTTTGATTTGAGGAGTTGAGGAGGGAGTTGATACTTATTTGATGACTGGTTGTCATCCACTGCCTATGTGACCTTGGTCTGTAGTGTCCCATCTCTGAACTTCAGCTTCTTCCTTTGCAGACTGTTGTCATGAATCCCACTCATCACAGTGGTTGTGGGGTCAGTGGTGCCTGGGACATTGGGAGGGGCTCATTTGTGCCTGATTTCCAGACCAGGGTAAGACCTGAGGTGCTTGGGACATGAGAGGATCTTGGTGTTGGACTCCACAGTCTGTGAAGGTGATTGATGTCTCCACTTAAGATGTCACATGTGACCCTAATGGAGAAATGTACATCAGGCATTTCTGAAATACCCAGAGCATCAAGGTCATGAGCAGAAAAAGACGTGTGGAAGTTCCCAAGTGTAGACGGATCAACAACAAAGAACAGAAGCCAGAGATGAGATGCTACAGGGTCCTGGGACCATGAAGGGGTCATTACGGTTGAGGTTTCCACCACTGAGTGGAACTGGGAGAGGAATCTCGGGATTTGCAATGACAGTGAGGAGCTGAGGGCTCCAGACCAAGGTGGGAGGCTGCATCCATCCAGCCACACCTGAGACTGGAGTGGACCCCAAGCAGCCCAGGAGAATTCCCTCCAGGGAGTGCACCAAACCATCCAGTGACAGAGCTGCTGGGATTCCAAAGAAAGAAGCACTAAACACCAGAGTGTTCATAGAGCATTTATTAAGGGGACTTCCGTACTGTAGGGAGTCCTTGTCTCCTTGCCCAGTGTCTACTTGTGGACCTCAAGGATGTGCTTCCACATAGCAGCATGTTCTTCAGATGAACAAGGAAACACTGGGTGTTCTATCCAAGACTTTAACCTAAAACAAAAACAAAAATAAACCCCTAGAGAATATGTCTCGGTAGAGTTGTTTCTTGGGATACACAGGGAATTCGTTTCAGTATTCCCTACATGTATCAAAACCTGATGTACCAAAGCGACTGACAGAGCTGCTTAGAAACAGAGTTCCCTGGTTCCAGAGGTTCAAAGCCAGAGTTGCTGTCGGTCCATTGGAGGAGATGCTGTTGCTGGGCAAGTGTTCTCTTAAGAGCATCTTATCCGAATTCCTGATGTCCTAAAGAATATCTAGTGATAAACCTTGTCAAAGCAGGAGATGAGTGAAGGACATGGAAGAGTTTCTTGTAGCGTTTTAAAAAAGTCCTTAGAAACAGTTCTTATCTGAGACCTGGAAGCATGAGCCTCCTCTCCTTCAGGTCTTCCTGGCCCTGTGGGGTCTGAGTTTGACCAAAGTCATCTCATCCTTGCACCTGTGAATTTCCTATTGGGTGTCTGCAGTGAAGGGAGTGGGTTACAAAGTTTAACCTGAGAGTTTCAGGAATTTGGTTCAGGGATGGCTTGTTTCTACCTCTTTAGCAAAAGGGTTAATTTTTCATTGTTTTCTAGAAAAAACCTGAAGTGCTTTATCAGTACCTGGGAATGCTCAGGACCTCAGCTTGGGTTCACGCCTGCAGGTGGAAACATGCACCTGTCCAACCCACAGAGCAGTCATGGCGCTTTGTCTCTCTCTCAGAACAAAGAAAGAAGTAGGGGAGACTGTTGGATCCTAGAGAGACTGGCTCCGCCTCTTCTGTGTTTGTGGACAGATGCTGGGATAGCTCCCCTCAGTAACCCGAGCCACACTCAGCACTAAGCCACCTTCCCGGGTGGACAGGACACAGACTCGCTTTATCATTGCTGGACCGGGCATCTCTCATACATGTGTGTGAGGCTCACATGGGCCCTGACGTACTGGGCACAACACGGAGCTGATTCTAAGCTTGGGAGCGTGGACACTGCAGGACATGAGCGGCCGCAGCAGTGCCCCCCATCAATTTTCATTGCTGAGTCAGTCCTGGGAGAAAACCTGAATAGAAGATCAATTGTGTAAGAGAAAATCACCAAAAGGAATAAAAGTCAAACAGTCTATTAGAGAAAAAACAGGTAATTATAGAAATGAATTACAAAGATATTTTGAGGTGAAAAATAGTAAATTATATTAACACATTTAGAAATAATTTCATCCAGAACAAGACACAGCTGAAATGATAAATATTATACTGGTGTAGAATATTTACTAAAATTTTCAGAAGTCATCAGAGCAACTTTAGAAATGAAAAAATAGAAAACATAATTAATGTACACAAGAAACAGAATGAGAAGGGTAAAGAGATATCTCTCTAAGGATCACACTTTCAGAATGAAAGAAGGAGTATGTTAGTAAAACTTGCAAAGAAAACAGTTGATGTTTTTACAGAAATGAACAAAGAACATGAGCTTAATGTGCACAAATTTATAAATAAAATTAATGTCTTGACCATGGTAGAATGAAAGATATCTAGAATAAATAAAAAGTAGTTTTAAAACTACAGGAGAAAATGAAAATTATTCTCAAATGAATGACAAGCACGTTGGGACTGAATTTCCCAAAAGTAAAAAGTGGGAAAAAAATGACCAGGGGTTCAGGCTCAATTTGGGTGAATGGGAAGAGCAGACGTGTGCCTCTCTCCTTAAGAGGAATCAAAATGGTGAGTAAATACCGAAACACCAAGTGGATCTTTTCAGAGAGCATCCTGGGGCTCACCAGAGAAGCACGGGGACATGGAAAGCACAGAGGAGAAAAGCCCAGAGTCGGGAGAGCCTCCTAACAAGAGGAGGGGGTGAGTGAGTGAGAGGCCCCCTAACACAAAAAAGGGATGAGTGTGTTAGTCAAGGTTCTCTAGAGGGACAGAACAAACCTAAAGCCTTTTGATTTGTGATGCTGGGATGACTTTTTCCTCATTTACGTCTTTCGTTATTTCTATGAGCAGTATTTTTGAATTGTCAGTGTATATGTATTGCATCTCTTTGGTTAGATGTATTTCATTTCTTTTCTTTTTCTTCTTTTTCTTTTTTTTTTTTATTTTTTTATTTATTTATTTTTTTTTTTTTGAGACTGAGTCTCACTCTGTTACCCAGGCTGGAGTGCAATGGCACGATTTCAGATCACTGCAACCTCTGCCTCACAGGTTCAAGCAATTCTCCTGCCTCAACCTCCCGAGTAGCTGGGATTACAGGCACGTGCCACCACCACGCCTACCTAATTTTTGTATTTGGTTAAATGTATTTCTATGCGTTTTTTAAAATATAAATTCCCTTGTTCCCCTAATATACATGTTAAAATTCTGAGACCCATTACCTATAAATGTGAACATAGTTGGAAATAGAGTCTTTGCAAATGCATTTAAGGTATGATCAAGGGATCATAACGAATTAGGATGGGTCCTACTCTGATCTGACTGGTGTCATAATCTGAAGAAGAGAAGAGACACACAGAGAAGAATGGATGTGAAAACAGAGGTACCCAGGTAGACGTAGGCAGTGAGAAGATGGAGGCAGAAATTGGCGCTATGCTGCCCCAAGTCAAGGAGTGTCTGGACCAGCAGAAAATAGGACAAGTCATTTAAGAATTATTCCATCAACTGGGTGCGGTGGCTCATGCCTGCAATCCCAACACTAGGATGCCAAGGCGGCGAATCACCTGAGGTCAGGAGTTCAAGATCAACCTGACTAACATGCTGAAACTCTGTCTCTAGTAAAAATAGAAAAGTTAGCCGGGCATGGTGGCACACACCTGTAGTCCAGTTACTTGGGAGGCAGAGGCGGGAGAACTGCTTGAACCCAGGACCCGGAGGTAGCAGTGAGCTGAGAGTCCGCCATTGCACTCTAACCTGGGTGACGATAGTGAAACTCTGTCTCCAAAAAAAAAGAATTCTTCCGTCGAAGCTGCATAGTTCTGGTAACACTTTTCTTATGTTGTACTTAGATTTTTAAGTGAGTTGTGTTATCTCTCACATATTAACACGTTTGTCTTTCGTGGATATGCTAGGATAACAGTCTGAGAATTTCATTTCACCTGTGCCATAACACTGAAATAGAAGTGATCATTGCCTCTGAATTAGAAGGTAGATGAGTGAGCTCTCAGTGGGATGTGCCACAGGTGCCTGGTGCTCATTAGTGAAGACACCTGTGTCCCTTGATTCCCAACCCTGCATTCAGTGAGAACTCATTGGCACCTTGATTGGGGCCATGAAAAAAAAATTTTATGTCACAGAAACTGGTAGATACCATTAATAATAGCATTTTAAAGATGTCTTTTTCAGAATCAACATAGCTGTGGTGTCACTTGAAATGTGTGAGTGATGATTCCAAGAGGTGATATTTCAGGAGAAATTACACAGATAGCACCTAAGAAAGAGGGAAGGGCTCATAGGGTCCAGGGAGGGCGTTAAGTCTTCAGGGTGGATTTATGTTTTCCTGGTTGGAATCTGATCTCCTATTGTCGATTCAGTTGGTGGTTCAGGTTTGGATCTCTGAACTGAAGAGATGGCGACTCGGTAAGGGACAACAAGGAGTGTCACAATGAGGAATAAGGAAGACTGTGTTACATGCCGTGGACCAGAGCACGCAGGTGTGCAGAGGTGTGGACCCAACGATGCTATGTGGGATGGAGCTTCATGTCTGGGGATGGGAAAGAAAGGGGGATCCAGTCAAGGAAAGTCAACATTCATAGACAAAAAAATGTGTCACAGTTTAATGATCTTCTAGGAATCACCCCAGATAGTTTCCCTGCACTCAAATATGGATTCCTGTCTTTGGAAGTGACCAGCAGACAGTTCAGATAATGTAGGTCCTAGATTGTCCTCCAGAACTTCCTGGGATCATCAGATCTGTCCCTGAGGCTCCACCACTCTGAAGGGTGCATTGTCCTCTCTGCTGTTCACCGGCAGGCTGCATCTTGGGGGCTTCTCCGGCTGTGCTGAGCCTCAAATAGCAGAATCCCGAGGACCACCAGGACCAAGCCAGCCACGCCCATGCGGATGAGATTCTCCACTGTGTAATCCTGTGGGTGTTGGCCTAGGGATGGTGGACAAAGAGGTCACAGAGGTCAGGGCAGGTCAGAATCACCCGGGGACCCCTGGATGTCCACCCAGGGCACCCACCTCCCCTGGACTGTCCCTGACCCTCTGTGCCAGTCCCATAACCGAGAGCATCTCCTCACTCACCAGTCTTGGAGTCTGTCTGGTTTTGTGACGGGCTGAGGGTCTCAGCTGCTCCTGAGAATCAAAACAGTGGAGAAGAGCCCTGAGCCCAGCCTCGCTCCTGGCCTCTGCATTCTTCTCTTCCCCTGTGTCTACTGACATGAGTTTTATGGAGTTCCTCAGAAACCCTTCCTTTGCTGTAGCAGGGTTCCCTCCAGTCTCCTCACTGAATTATTTTAGACCTTCTGTGTTCAACAAATCCAAACTCTGCTCCTGAGTCATTCGGGAGAGTTTTCCTGCACCGCAGGAGCTCAGCATCTATAAGGAAAGTGGTCCCCAGTCCAGAAATAACCGAGACCTTGGGTGCTCTCTGTGCATCCTGGGACCTTGTGTGCTCTCTGAGCCCTAACAGGCTGCAAAGAGCAGGTGCAGGACCACAGCAGTCAATGCCCCCAGAGATAAGAGTCATGGCTCCTGGGAATCCTGCTCATCAATGTCGAACCTCAGACACCTCCCTCCCCTCTGACCACCACGGAGGGAACACCTGCCCCAACCCTGGAGTGCCAGGAAGCCACGAGGACCACACCCTTACTGTCCACCCTCCCCTCTGCTGCCCTGAATCAGACCCTAAATATTGGAGGTAGCATTGAAACGAGACCGGAAACTTCTCCTGAGCTGGGACTGGCTGTTTTTGTCACGAATGGGGTCAGGACTTAGAGGTTGGGACCCCCAGAGGCTCTGATTCTGAGGTGGAGACATCAGGAGGAGAGCGGGTGGGGCCTCCGTCTTCCACCCTCAGTCTAATCTCATCTCTGAGGTTCACCCCCATCTCCTCCCAGCCCTCCCTGCTCTTTATCCTACTGAGACTTCATGGGTGGGAGCCAGGGGTGGGAGGTCCCGTCTATTTCCACCCTCCCATGGGCTGGGCCCTTCCCTGTGGACCCTCCCCCTTCACCGCCCTCTTTCATTATTGTCCCAGAGCTCTGCCGGGGGCAGGGCCTGAGCTGAGCCTTTGAGCTCAGAGGGGACAGGGTCAGGGTCCTCACCTGAGACCATGAGCTCCAGGGGGTCACTGGGGTGAGACAGCAGGTAGGGGTTGGAGCTGAGTGAGCTGTAGCACCTGTAGGTCCCCGCGTGGGCTGAGGTTACAGGACCCATGGGGAATTCAGCCTGGTGCTGGTGAGCTCCGTGCTCTGATCTCAGACGCAGCGGGGGATGGGCTGCCCCCTCCTTGGTCAGAAGGAAAGTGTGGAACTGTCCCCATGACTGACACAGCAGGGTCACGTTCTCTCCTGAGGCCACCGTGGGGCCCGGCTGCACCGAGAGGGAGACCGTGTCATAGAAGTGTTCTGGAGAGAAGAAGGATGGGTGAGGGGCTCCCACCTTGTTCTGAGCTGACACCTCTCCAGGCCTCTCTCTGGGACCCTCAGTCTCTCTGTCTCTGAGTCTCCCCCTCCCGCTCATACCCTCTCTCTGTCTGTGTCTCCCTCCCTTGGGACCCCCGCCCCTCATCCTGGCCATCACCACTTGGGCTCCCCCAGCAGGGCCTGAGCAGAACCTGGGTCCCTGACTGAACCCACAGGGCTCCTCACCTGAGATCAGGATGTCCAGGGGGTCACTGGGGGCCGACCACTCGGAGGAGAGGTTGTGTGCACCACAGCATCTGTAACAGCCCCCGTGGGAGTGGCTCACAGGGCCCAGGGGGAAGTTGGCCTGGGAGAGCCCAGCCTGGGGCTGCCGGCCAGGGCGCTGGAGGAAGTCACGTTCTCCCTCCTTGTATAGAACGAATCTGTCATAGCCGGCATCAGAGCCACACTGGAGGGTCAGGTTTTCCGCAGGGGTCATAACAGGACCCGGCTGCACTGAGAGTGACGGCTTCTTAGAAACACCTGGGAAAAGGTGGTCACGGTTTCCAGGAGCGACCCTCAGGCTTCCCCACAAACCCTCCCTCTCCCCCTGGGCCTCACCACTGCTGATCTTCCTGTGTCTCTGGCCCCAGGAGCCCTGAGCCCTCTCGTCCCAACATCATCCCACCTGGCGCTGCCCTGAGACGCGGCTCCTCCCCACCTGCCCAGAGACTCAGGGAACTCCAGGCAATGCTGTGAATTTCTCACCTGGGACCAGGAGCTCCAGGACATCACTGGGTAAAGACCACACATAGGGAGAGCGTGAGTCATAACTATAGCACCGGTACGACCACCTGCGACTCGGGCTCACAGGGACCACGGAGAAGACGGCCCAGGACCAGCCACGAGCATGGAAGTGGGAGTTGAGACGTTGTGGGTGTTCATCTTCTCCTTCCTTACACAGAACGAAGCCATCAAATGCCACCTGTGAGACACACTGGAGGGTCACGTTCCCTCCTGAGGCCACCACAGGGCTGGGCAGGGCTGAGAGGGTGGGTTTGCTGTAGGCTCCTGGGAGAGAAGGAGGCACCGTGTTAAATGGGACTCACGCCTCCCGCATCATCCCCAGGGCTGGGCTGTGAGAGGAAGACGCCCCTGAGAGCCGACCCCCTTCCTGAGGGTAGAGCCTGGGGCTGGGACCCCTGAGTGTCCTCTCACCTGTCACCACCAGCTCCAGGAGGTCGCTGAGCTCTGATGAGTGATTGCGGCTGTAATACTGACAGCGATACCGCCCTGCATGTTCCGAGGTGATGGATGCAATGGGGAAATAGCCCTTCTTGACAAGCTCTCGTTGTATCCGTCTAACCCAGGATGCTGGGTTTTTTTCTCTATATAGACGATACGCCTGAACCTGAAGTCTCCCCTGACACCTGAGGGTCACGGGACTCCCCTGGGTGATGACAGAGCCTGGCTCAGCCCGGAGAGTGGGCTTGGGAAGGGTCCCTGGAAGGAAATCAGAGATCAGATTCTAAGTCATTTCCCACCCAACAGATCTCAGCTATTGGCTGCAGGACCCTCCAGACGCCCCCATCAGTCAGCCCAGGTCTGCTATTCCCCGTCCCCAGCTGCACGGAGGTGGCGCCTTGTCCCCAGTGAGGAGGAGGGACCTGGGACAGCTGGGGACAGACTCACCTGCCTGCACGTGGGTCCTGGGGCCCAGACTCAGCCCTGGAAGAGAGTTCCCGGTGAGAGATTTGCCCCTGAAGCCTGAGCAGGTCCTCCCCTCCCTGGGATCTTTGTGAGCCCCTGGGGTCTCCTTATGCACCAGAGTTTGGCTGTGGGGTGAGGTCCCTCCTAGGTTAGAATCTCCCCTCCCTCTTCAAATCTCACCGAGACAGATCAGGACCATGAGGATGGGGGTCATGGCGTCTCCTCCCACTGCCCTGCTCTGCAGATGGATGAGCCCTCGGTGCTGGCAGGACAGAGACACACAGGGTGTGGACACTCAGAGGCTGGGCCCTTCTTGTCAAGGGATTTTGTCATCTGCAGCCACACAGGAAGCAGAACTGCCCTCCCCAGGAACCTGGCTGTCATTCCTTTAGGTCTGAGGTTGGGGCAGGCACCAGGCCCTCTGCAGACATTTCAGACAGAAATGGGGTCTTTCCTGACCCCCGCCACTGTCTGTCTGGTTTACCCTCATCTCCTTGAGACCTGGGATGTAGCAGCAAATAGAACTGGTGCTTTCTGTGTCTGCCCTTCCAGATGAGGGTGAACAGAGGCTTCCCCTTCACAGCATCCCCCAAGGTCTTCCTTCCCCCTCCAGCCCGTCCATCAGCTCAGCGTCGCGGGGTCCTTACCACAGCAGTCGTCTCTCCAGCCCTGGAGATGCTTCAGGGAAGATGCAGGTCCATGCTGCAGGCAGACCCAGGTCAGCAGAGACGCACCTGACACCTGGCTGTGCAGCCCAGGCTGAGCCGCGTGTGGCAGTGAGCACACAGGAGAAATGCAGGGTCTACCGTGGTGGCTCACGCCTGGAATCCCAGCACTTCAGGAGGCTGAGACGGGAGGATGGCTTGAGGCCAGGAGCTTCAATTACCCTCAGCCAAATAGCAAGACCTTGTCTGTAAAAAAAAAAAAAAAAAAAAAAAAGCAAAAAACTTAGCCAGGCACGGCAGCTCACACCTCGAGTCCCAGCTACTCAGGAGGCTGAGGTGGGAGGATCACTTGGGCCTGGGAGGCAGAGACTACAGGGAGCTATGATCACCCCTCGGCATTCCAGCCTCGGTGACAGAGTGAGACCCCGTCTCAAAAGGGGAAATGCAGGGAATAAATAGAATAAAACATATTTGTTCTGTTTCTTGAGTGTGTGTTTCCTTCCTACCAAACAGTCCCTCCCTTGTACTTCCCCTTTTTTCTTCATTGCAACATCACCCACCCCTCACCCTGGGAATGAGGCTCTGAGTCGGTCCTGCCTCCTCAGTGCCCCTTGTGTCCTTGGCCGTCCCTTGGCACCTCCGTCCATGTTCAGGATTTTCAGAACAGTTTGTTAGGTCTGTAATCTGATTCTGGGGGAGGGGAGCTGATTTGTGTTTAATTCCTGATTATCATCCAGGGTTTATGTGACCTTAGACATTAATGTCACCTCTGAGCCTGTTGTCATGAACCCCACTCATCACAGTGGCTGTGGGGTCAGTGGTGCCAGGACACGGGAGGCTCAGCCGTGGTGAATTTCCAGACCAGTTCAGACCGGAGGGTGGGACGGGAGAGGATCCTGGTCCAGACCAGTTCAGACCGGAGGGTGGGACGGGAGAGGATCCCGGTGTCCGGTTCCACAGTCAAGGAGGATGATTGACGCCCCCACTCAAGAGCCGACATCAGCTCCAAATACCAAGAAATGCTCCTTGTGATACATCTGAAATACGCAGATCACCACAGCCACAGGCACAGAAAGAGAGAAAAGTTCCCATCATTGAGACGCGTCCCCATCAATGAACAGAGTTCAAAGCTGAGTGGCCACAGGTGTCTGGGACCACCCAGGGTCATTAGGGTGGAGGTTCCCACCTCCATGTGGGACAGAAGAGGAACCCCAGGTCCTCCCAGGCAGGGAGGGGTCAGGGCTCTGGGTGGGGCTGGAAGCTGTGGCTCCCCCTCCCCTGTGTGTGTGGACAGGTGCTGGGGGGTCTCTGCTCACTCACTGGAGTCCACAGTCAGCTCTCAGCCCCTCCCCTGTGTGTGAGAAACAGATTCAGTCCACGGTGCTCAGATGTGGGCGTCTGCCCCACAGGTGAGTGTAAGGCTGGCGTTGGTCCCTTCCTTGCCGGGCACAGTCTTGAGCTGACGCTAAGTTTGGGAGAATGGTGCAGGAGCAGCGGCAACAATCCCCTTCATCAGGCTGATTCTTGGACAGCCGTGGGAGAAACCCTTTATGAACGGCCAGGTGCGTGGGAGGAGAGCCGCCCCACAGGAATGACAACCATATGAGGGAAAAATAGGCAGTTGTTGAAATGCATTAGACAGATATCATGGAGGGAGTTCAAGACCAGCCTGGCCAAGACGGTGAAACCCCATCTCTGCTAAAAATAGAAAAATTAGCCTGGCATGGTGGCAGGGGCCTGTAACCCCAGCTACTCAGGAGGCTGAGCCAGAGAATTGCTTGAACCTGGGAAGTGGAGGTTGCAGTGAGCTGAGATCACACCACTGCACTCCGACAGAGTGAGACTCCGCCTCCAAAAAAAAGACTAATGATCAAGCAGTTCAGAGGGTCAATATTATCAGATGCTTCAGAGAATTCCAGGCTGAGAAATAACAATAAAAGCCAAGCTAATTTTTCCAATGATTTAACTAGTTTTATATCTGCACCATACATTTCAGTTCACCTTTCAAGTGTCTTCATAAAATCAATTAACTAAAATTAATCCATTAAATATAAATTAGAACAAAATACACTGAAGCTTTTTTTTTTAATTATACTTTAAGTTCTAGGGTCATGTGCGCAACATGCAGGTTTGTTACATACGTATACATGTGCCATGTTGGTGTGCTGCACCCATTAACTCATCATTTACATTAGGTGTATCTCCTAATGCCATCCATCCCCTCACCCACCTCCCCACAATAGACCCCAGTGTGTGATGTTCCCCACCCTGTGTCCAAGTGATCTCATTGTTCAATTCCCACCTGTGAGTGAGAACATGCCGTGTTTGGTTTTCTGTTCTTACAAAACTTTGCTGAGAATGATGGTTTCCAGCTGCATCCACGTCCCTACAAAGGACACCAGCTCATCCTTTTTTATGGCTGCATAGCATTCCATGGTGTATCTGTGCCACACCCCTGGTGGGGAGACAGGGATGCAGCCCACCCCAGTGTGGACGTAGCAAGCCCAGGCTGGGCTCTCCCAGGCCACCTTACCCCCTGGGCCCTGTGAGTCACTGACCCACGAGATTGTATGAGTGTGTGTGCATGTTGTATGTGTGCATGTGTGTGCATGTGAGATTGTATGTGTGCATGTTGTATGTGCAAGTGTGTGAGATTTTGTGTGTGCATGTGTGTGAGTGTGAGGTTGTATGAGTGTGTGTGCATGTTGTGTGTGTGTGACTGTGTGTATGAGTGTGCATGTGCATGTCTGTATGTGTGTGCGACTATGTGTATGAGTGTGCATGTGCATGTCTGTATGTGTGTGCATGTGTGATTGTGTATGTGAGTGTGAGATTGCATGAGTGTGTGTAAGTGTGCATGCTGTGTGTGAGTGTGTGTGTGAGATTGTGTGTATGAGTGTGCATGTGCGTGTGTGTGTATGCGTGTGTGTGTGCATGTGTGTAGACAGCATGGCACAGATGGTCACGAGAGGTGCCTGGCTCTTCCACCACGTCACCGTGTTGTTGGGGAAACGCTGAGTCGAGGGCTCTCCGACAGCCAGGAGCAGGCTCCGAGATTCTGTAAAACCCTGCCCAGCCCCTCTCTGCCCAGGGCCAGGCAGCCTGGGCTGTGGCAGTGCCAAGGCCCTTGGATACACCCCCAGACTGCCTGGAAAAAAGATGTCCACTGGCGGGAAGAGACAGACAACATTGGGTCCTAGCGACATAGCGCCCTGCAGCTTTAGTTCTTTAAAGGACATTCTGGTGCTGGCCGGGCGCGGTGGCTCAAGCCTGTAATCCCAGCACTTTGGGAGGCCGAGGCGGGAGGATCACGAGGTCAGGAGATCGAGACCATCCTGGCTAACACAGTGAAACCCCGTCTC